>NW_024423344.1:6735063-6867028 GCF_017311325.1 Ursus maritimus | reverse complement strand
GTTGGTACAGCCACTCTGGAAAACAGTGTGGAGGTCCCTTAAAAAGTTAAAACTTGAGCTACCCTATGACCCAGCCATTGCACTACTGGGTGTTTACCCCAAAGATACAGACGTAGTGAAGAGAAGGGCCATATGCACCCCAATGTTCATAGCAGCATTGTCCACAATAGCTAAATTGTGGAAGGAGCTGAGATGCCCTTCAACAGATGACTGGATTAAGAAGTTGTGGTCCATATATACAATGGAATATTACTCAGCTATCAGAAAGAACGAATTCTGAACATTTGCTGCAACATGGATGGCACTGGAGGAGATAATGCTAAGTGAAATAAGTCAAGCAGAGAAAGACAACTATCATATAATTTCTCTCATCTATGGAACATAAGAACTAGGATGATCGGTAGGGGAAGAAAGGCATAAAGAAAGGGGGGGTAATCAGAAGGGGGAATGAAGCATGAGAGACTATGGACTATGAGAAACAAACTGAGGTCCTCAGAGGGGAGGAGGGGTGGGGGAATGGGATAGACCGGTGGTGGGTAGTAAGGAGGGCACATATTGCATGGTGCACTGGGTGTTATACACAACTAATGAATCATCGAGCTTTACATCGCAAACCAGGGATGTACTGTATGGTGACTAACATAATATAATAAAAAATCATTAATTAAAAAAAAAGAAAAATTAGAAAAGGAAATGCTAGAAAATTAGAAAATTTAGAAAACGAAAAATTCGTTCTTTTCAAAGCCAGATCATTTTTTAAATCATATTTTTTTAAAGCCTTGTTGGCCAATGACATCTTTTTTTAAAAAAAGCTTTGAACCTCAGTAAAGTTATTGTCAACTTCTCTCTCGGGGAAAGTTTTTTCTAATAACTTTTTTTATAAGAATATGTATCTTAATGTTCATTATAGCTTTCCCCTCACTTAATATCTGATTACCACTACTACTGGAGCACTCGCTTCCTATCCTTAAAATAAGAGCTCCTAGCTAGGTGACACTTAAATGACTCAATTGCCTTTAGTAGTGTCCTAACAGCTAAGTAGTTAAAGCAATTGCTAGTCCCTATCCCTTTTGACAACTACTTTCTAGTTCAAGTGCTCAGGTGTAGGACTACTCACTGGGACCCTCCTTTGACTGTACAACACATAGGGTTGTGAGATATGGCGGTCATCTTGAGAAGGTGCTGAGTTACAGGAAGTTTGTTTGGGTCTCTTAAAATGTGGTTATAGGCCATGGAGAGCCATCCAAGGGTTATGGTCGGGGAATAACAAGATGAGAAGGAAGGAAAAAAAACCAACCTATTTTGGCCAGTTTACTTTGGCAGTGTGTGGTATAAGGTGGAGAGGGAAGATCTTTAAGCCTATTTGGGCTGCCAAATCAGGAATAAAAAGCAGTGAGTTTAAGTTCTGCCTACCATCATAAAAAACAAGAGCAAATTCAAAAAAATCCAGAGGATGTTCAAACAGAACTATGCATAAAAATAACAAGCCAGCAGTTTAACATCTCTGTGCAGCAGAGTGGGGACAGGAAGGTCTAATTCACAGAGATGTGAGGACCAAAAAATACATGACCAGGGCTTCTTTCCTCTTTCCTCATCGGTTGTTAAGAGATTATATTATATATGCTACATGTATATATAATGTATGTCTTATATGTGTAATACATGGTAAATGTATGTTATATATGTATTATATAATACATGAATACAGTAATATTAATGTAAAGCAGTATATCAATATATAATGTATATTATATGTAATATAACATATAAGTAATATATATCATATATATATTTGTGCTGATAAATTTCCATGGAAGAAAAGGAGAGTAACTGAGAAATAATAGTAGTAAAAGGTGAACATTTGTATTAGAATCTCACTTTAAGGAGCACCTGGGTGGCTCAGTCGGTTAAGCATCTGACTTTAGCTCAGGTCATGATCCCAGGGTCCTGGAATTGAGCCCCACATCCGGCTCCCTGCTCTGTGGGGAGCCTGCTGCTTCCCCTGCTTGTGCTCTCTCTCTCTCTGTCAAATAAATAAATAAAATCTTTTTTAAAAATCTCAGTTTAAGAAAATCGGTAAAGAAAACAGAAACGGAGACTGGCAAGAAACATGTTGGCCTTTTCACTAATGGTCAGCTGAGGACTTTGAGAATTCTCCTAACTTTGATTGTGTGTGTGTGTGTGTGTGTGTGTGTGTGTGTGTGTTAGCACCATGTGCTGAGGAACATAGGAGCTAATAATACATTTCATATTGTTTTAGTAATAGAAAAAGGATGTCTGTAATTGTCCGAACTCCTACAGGAAATATCCGGCTCTACTGCAAAGGGGCTGTAAGTATAGGGATTCATTATTCATATTAACTCCTTCCCTCTGTTTCAACAACTTGTAGGAAGCCTTTTGCAACTTCACAGTATTTTAAAATGTGTTACTTTGTGTCTGCTGTTGCTATTGGTTGTTGATAGCATTATCCAAATCTGAAACAGAGTAGTCTGAAGCAAAGCTTCCCTAACAGTCAAGCCCTTTGAAATTTATGATGGTTTCACACCAGAGTGTTTATTAAGTTTTAATGTCAGTGAAAAATTTGTTGTCAGTCAGTGCTCTGCTGAGAACTAATGATCAGATCGTTGAGGCTAAGGGTTTATAGCAGGAATTTTGATCCCAGTTTCCATCCAAAGTGCTTAGTTTTGATGAATCTCAGAAAATGGCTTTACCTCTGTAAAATCTTTTTTTTTAAGCACTTAATGTATTTGTTCACAGCCATAGGCACTTAAAAGAAAAACAGCTTTATTCAGGTAAAAGTGACATAAAATAAACTGCACATATTTAAAGTGTACATTTTGATAAGTTTTGACAGAAATCTGCTTTTTGTCACTATAGATTCATTTGCATTTACTAAATTTTATATAAAGTCAGATGGGATATATAGCTCTTTGGCTTCATTTACTCATAATTATTTTAAAATTCATTCATGTTTTAGCTCATAAAAATAGTTTATTTCTTCATATTGCTGAGTGGTATTCTATTGTATGGATATATCCATAACCTGTTAATGGACTTTTTGTTTGCAGTTTTGTCTACCACAAACAATGCTCCTATAAACATTTGCATACAAGTCCTTGTATGGGCATATATTTTCATTTCTTTTTGGTAAATATCTAGCAGTAAAATGGCTAGATCAATGGTAGGTGTATTTTAACTTTTTAAGAAACCACCGAACTGTGGTCACATTCCTACCAGCAATCGTCACCAACACTTGGCATGGTTAGTCTCTTTAATTTTAGCCATTCTTATAGGTGTGTATCTCATTGCGATTTTAATTTACATGTCCATGCATCACTAATGATAGTGAGCATCTTTTCATGTGCTTATTTGCCATCTGTGTTGGGGGTTCCCAAGACTACCCATATGTTTTTAGTGGGTCTCTAAAAGGAGTCATGATTATATGCATGACGAAGATGTATTATAGTAATGTAGCAAGGATACACGACAAGATTATAAGGGAAAAAGACACAGGCAGAGCCTGGAGGAATCCATGTGCAGCCTTCCCATGGGCGTCACACAGGGAAAGTTTATATCAGCTCAGAGAATTGAATACCAGCCAAGTCCCTTAGAGGCCAGCCAAGAGCCAACCTTGTAAGTAGGTCTTTCTAAGGATAGCTTTCTCTGACCTGTTATAGTAACTCTTTTCTGAGCAGCATCCACTTATTTTCTTTGGTGAAATGTCTGTTTAAATATTTGGCCCTGTTTTTATAACTGTTTGTGTTTCTTTGTGTTGAGTTTTGAGAGTTCTTTGTTAACTTTTGGATAAAAGTCCCTTATGAGATACATGATCTGTGAATATCTGTGGCCTATCTTTTCATTCTCTTAACAGTGTCTCTGAAGAACAGAAATTTCTAATTTTGTTGAAGTCCAGTTTAACAGTTTGTTCCTTTATGGATCATGCTTTTAGTGTCCTAGCTAACAAATCTTCGCCTAATTCAAGATCACAAAGATTTCCTCCTGTTTTCTCTTCCTTTTATAGTTTTAGGTTTTACATTTACTTCTGGGATCCATCTTGAGGGATTTTTGGATACGGTGTGAGACATTAATAGAAGTTCACTTTTTACATTAAATGAATATCTAATTTTCCAGCACCTGTTTATTTGTTCTTCACTGAATTGCCTTTGCACTTTTGTCAAAAATGAACTGTTCATATGTAATGTGGTCTATTTCTGGACTTTTTGTTTTCTCTCATTGTTCTGTTATCTTTATACCAATACCACAGTGTCTTGATTATATCACTTTATAATAAGTCTTAAAATCAGATATCATTGGGGCGCCTGGGTGGCACAGCGGTTAAGCTTCTGCCTTCGGCTCAGGGCGTGATCCCGGCGTTGTGGGATCGAGCCCCACATCAGGCTCCTCCGCTGTGAGCCTGCTTCTTCCTCTCCCACTCCCCTGCTTGTGTTCCCTCTCTCGCTGGCTGTCTCTGTCTCTGTCGAATAAATAAATAAAATCTTTAAAAAAAAATCAGATATCATTAATTCTCCAATTTTGTTCTTTTTCAAAGTTGTTTTGAATGTTCTGGAAACTTTGCATTTCCATATGAGTTTTACATTTTTTTTGTAGATGCTTTTTTATCATATTAAGGACATTTCTTCCCATTCCTAGTTTGCTGAGATTTTAAAAAATCAGTAATGGATGTTAAATTTTGTCAAATAGTTTTCTTGCCTTGATTGAGATACTAATATGATTTTTTGGTAGCCTGTTAATATGGTAAATTACATTGAATTGGTTTTTTAATGTTAAACATATTCCTGAGATAAGCCCCATTTAGTTATGATATATTATACTTTTAATGTATAGTTGGATTCACTTTCCTAAAGTTTTATTTAGAATTTTTGCATCTACTTTCAAAAGGGATAGTGATTTTTAATTTTCTTTTCTTGTAATGTCTTTGATTTTTAATGCTGACCCTGTAAAATTATCAGGGAGTACTCTTTCCTTTTCAGTTTTCCGGAAAAGTGTGTGTAGAATTGATATTGTTTGTTCTTTAAATGTTTGCTAGAATTTACCAGAAAGTCATCTTGACCTGAGGGTAGGCTAGCTAGACAGTTATTGGTTTTATTTATTTATTTTTTCAGTTATTGGTTTTATTGCTCTTCCTGAAGAAACTGTTTTCAGATTTGATTTTTCTTGAATGTTTCTGTTTTCTGTTCATTATTTCTACTCTTTATTATTCCCATTCTTTTGCCCACTTGTGGTTTGATTTGCACTTCTTTTTCTAGCTTCTTAAGGCAGAACTTCATTTGAGACCTTTCTTTTTTAAAAAATGTTTAGTGCTATAAATATCCTCCAAATCATTGCTTTAGCAGCATGTCACAAATATCAATGTTCTGCATTTTCATCTTCATTCAGTTCAAAATATTCTAATCTAAGTTTTCTTTTGATTTCCTCTTTGACTCATGGGTTATTTTGAAGTGGGTTGTTTAAAAATATTTAGGAATTTTGCAGAAATATTCCTTTAATTGATTTATAACATAATTCCATATTATTAGAGAACATAATTTATATGACTTGAATCCTTTTAATTTTATTGAGAGTTGTTTTATGGCTCACATTGTGACTTATCTAATGTTAAATGTTTTGCATGCACCTAAAAAACCCAAGTATTCTGCTGTTTTCTGGCAAAGTAGTTTATAACTATCAGTTAAGTCAAATTGATTGATAGTGTTCTTCGAATCTTCTATATCCCTCATGATTTTTTGTCTACTTGTTCTTTCAATTATTGAGAGGGGGCTATTGAAATCCCTGACTGTCACTGTGGATTTGTGATTTTCATCTTGAAGTTCTGTTGGTTTTTACTTCATTGCATTTCCTTCTATTAGTTTTAGCTTTATTTTGAAACTACGTTATTGGATGCATAAACATTCAGAATTGCTAATTACTCTTGATGAATCAACCCTTCTGTCATTCCAAAATGATTTTCCTTATCCCTGGCCATTTTCTTTACTCTGCAGTCTCTATTGTCTGGTTATAATATTGCCATTCCAGGCTACTTTTGATTAGTTTTGGGTAGGGTATATCTTTTTCTTCCTTTTTAACCCATTTGTGTCTTTATATGTGAAGTGTGATTCTTCTAGGAGCATGTAGTTGGTTCGTGTGTTTTGTATCCATCCTGGAAATCTCTGCCTTTTAACTGGATGTTTAGACCATTTACACATGTGCTTATTGATACAGCTAGGTTGAAATACATCGTCCTGCAATTTATTTTTTATTTATCCCAGTTCTTTTTTCCTTTATTTCAAGAATTACTTGAGTATTTTTTAATTCCAATTTCTTTCCTTTTTAAAAAAATTTTCATGGTTGTTTAAGGTCTTATAGTAGGCATCTTCAATTTATTACTTTCTGTTTTCCAGTGATAATATGCTATCTCATGGGTAGTAAAAGAATTACAATTCTGAACTTCTGTCTCTCTCCTCCCAATCTTTGTGCTTTTGTCAGACATTTTAATTTTACAATGTTACAAATTTCACACAACATTGTTTAGTTTGTTCAAGCAATTATCCCCTTTAAATAAAATATATAACAAGAAAAATACTGTATAAATATCCATATCCATATATATTTGTACACACACACACACACACACAGACTCATGTCATTACAATTTTCAGTGCTCTTCAGACTCATATTTCCATTCGCTATAATCTCCTTCTGTCAGATGGATTCCCTTTACCATATCTTATAGGATGGATCTGTTGGCGATAAGTTTTTTCAGACTGTTTGTGTCTGAAAAGAATTTTATTTCCTCTCACCTTCATTTTGAAATAAATTTTTGCTGAATATAGGATTCTAGGCTGACAATTAAAAAAAAAATTTTTTTTCAGCTTGTGCTTCACTGGCTTATCACTTGCATGGTCTCAGTGAGAAATCTGTTATCTTTGTTCCTCTGTATGTAATGTATCCTTTTTTGGAATTGTGCCTTCCCGGGGGCTGCTGGAGTTCCTTCACATCTATTAGATAGAACATTAAAATTATAATGTGTAATGCAACATTTAGAGTTTGGATTGTCAGGCTTAGGTAAGATGTTGGTCACAAGAACTTTTTTTTTTTTTAATAGGATACAGTGATTTATGAGAGACTTTCAGAAAATTCTCGCTTTAAGAAGGAGACATTAAGCCATCTGGAATATTTTGCCAAAGAAGGTAAGTGAAAATTGTTCGGAATCTTGTTTCTTTTTGAAATGCTATTCTTAAATTTTGAAATTATAACCTGAGTGCATGTCACCGATGCTTGGCCTATAGGTGGGCATAGGGAGCTCATACCCATTGTGACTTTGTAAGGCCTCTGTTTGCTTAAAATTAAATGTTTCCTCAAACACACCCTGTTAAGATATTATTTTTCCTTTCTTCCCCTCTCCACCAGCAAACATTGAAAAGTATGTTTTTACTGTGCAGTTCTTCCTTTATTCCAAAAGCAGTGTCTTCAAAGACATCCATTATCTGTTTCTATTTGTTGTACTAGGAACTTGGCCCATAATAGAAAAAAAGAGAGGCTTTTCCAGTATGTGTTGTATATTTTGAAGTGAATTACTTTGTGCCTATAACTCAGAAACCTGACATAGTTGATGTTTTCTTGCCATTCTCTTCTTATCCTTCTGATTTTGACTTGCCATCCATCTCAAGAAATATAATTCCATGAGTGAGTTTTGAATAAGAACAGCACTCACTGAAAGCTTTATAGAAATTTTGAAAAAATCAAGGTGTAATATCATGTAAAAGTAAAGCTAATAATACCCGGAAGCAGTATCCCACTTCGTCCTTCTAGTTTATAAGCTGCTGCTTCCTACAGATATGTGCGTCTTGCCTGGAAGTGGGATATTTTGCAAGGTTGCTCTTTGGGCCTTTTGCTGCCATCTTAAAATATATGTGAGCTGCAGGCAGGTTACCTGTAGGCAGGTAGCAGCATATAGAAACTGTATTGTAATGGAGCTCAAAACAGAATAACAACTTCTATAGCTTATCTGTGGAGAGTTAATTTCTAGGGGATCCTCAACTATTTGAATGATTAGAGTTCAATATAATATCTAAAACTTTTTCTTTGCAAAGTAGGACTTACATTAATTTTCTGTTATTTTAATGATTATTTGGCTTACTTTGAAACTGAAAAACTAAAGCCTCAATCATTCTTTCCTTTCTTCAATAGATGGTTATTGAGTATTTATTGAGTGCCATGCACTGTTCTAAGCTTCCACGACAGAAGTGAACAAAACATAGACAGCTCATACCCTGAAGGAATTAGCCAATAACAGATAATGTCAGGGGGTGATAAGTGCTATGGAGAAAAATTAAATAGGATAAGGGGAACAAGCATGATTGGGTGCTATCTTTATAGGGTGAGTTAGGCAGAGATTGAAAGAAGAGAAGGAGAACACCAGGGGAAAGTATTTCAGGTCAAGAGCAGAACAAGTTCAAGTGGATCAGCAGGGTCAGGACCGTAAGCAATGAAGAGGGGGTGGAAATAAGACCAGCAAAGTGGCCAGGGACAGGTCAGGTAAGGCTGTGTGAAGGACTTCACATTCCCATGATCTCTACAATACTTTTTGATTTTGTTTTCAAATTCTGTACTCCTCCCTGATTGCTGGTGGCTTGATCAGATTACATTCCATTCTTTCTTACAGGGCTGAGAACTCTCTGTGTTGCCTATGCAGATTTAACTGAGAAAGACTATCAGCAGTGGTTGAGGGAGTATAAAAAAGCGAGTACAGTTATCCAAGACAGAATGCAGAGTTTGGAAGAATGTTATAATCATATTGAAAAGGTAACATACCCGATATGTACTCTACATGCCAAGTTATATATGTGAAAACATATACTTATTGATGTTGACATAGTACAGGGAGAGGACTAACTGATTTATGTAACCTTCCTCTTCCTTATGTTCCTGGCAGGTTCACGGAAGAAATCTGGGCAATTGAAAACTGACCTCTGGGGGTGCCTGGGTAGCTCACTAGGTTAAGCTTCTTTTTTTTTCCTTTTTTTTAAAGGGAGATTTACTATTTTATTTTTCATTCATTTTTAAATAATTTTTTATTATGTTATGTTAGTCACCATACAGTATATCCTTAGTTTTTGATGTAGTGTTCCATGATTCCTTATTTGTGTAGAACACTCAGTGCTCCATGCAATATGCGCCCTCCTTAATACCCATCGCCAGCCTATCCCAGTCCCCCACCCCCGTCCCCTCTGAAGCTCTCAGTTTGTTTCTCAGAGTCCATAGTCTCTCATGGTTCATTCCCCCTTCTGTTTACCCCCCCTTTCTTCTTCCCTTCCTTCTCCTACCGATCTTCCTATTTCTTCTGTTCCATAAATGAGTGAAACCATATGATAATTTTCTTTCTCTACTTGACTTATTTCACTTAGCATAATCTCCTCCAGTCCCGTCCATGTTTCTGCAAATGTTGGGTAATCATTCTTTCTGATGGCTGAGTAATATTTCATTGTATATATGGACCACATCTTCTTAATCCATTTGTCTGTTGAAGGGCATCTCGGTTCCTTCCACAATTTAGCTGTTGTGGACAATGCTGCTATGAACATTAGGTGCATATGGCCCTTCTCTTCACTATGTCTGTATCTTTTGGGTAAATACCCAGTAGTGCAATTGCTGGATCATAGGGTAAGCTTCTAACTCTTGGTTTTGGCTCAGGTCATGATCTCAGGACCATAAGGTCGAGCCCCACATCAGGCTCCATGCTCAGCGCTGAGCTGACTGTGCCCTCTCCCTCTGCTCCCCACTCCCCTGTCACGCTCTCTCTCTCTCTCTGAAATAAAATCTTAAAAATAAATGAATAAATAAAGGAAATTGGCCTCTGAAACTTGAAAGATCATACAGTCCTTTTTCAATCAAACTGATATATTTTATATTTTGGTTTTAAGTTTTAATCTGGAAGTCATAGGTGGAAAGGAAGTCAAAGAGTAAGGAAGTTTGCCTTTGCCAAGTCATGGGAGGTGGGTGGCAAGGTCAGGGAGTGGCATGGCCTTAAGCTGACTGGTTCATTCATTGGCTGAATGCTAGTCTCCAGCATGTATACAGTGCCTGGCACACAGTCGGTGTTCAACAAATATTAGTTGAATAGATGAATGAAATATTGAGGTTGAATATTTATTTATTTATGTATTTATTTATTTATTTTATAATTTTTATTTTGTTAAATTAGTCACCATACTGAGGTTGAATATTTAAACTCCTCTGTTTTCCAAGGGAGGTAGATAACTATGTATAATTGGCAGGGCTTGATGTTGATTGCTTGGTATTCTTTTCCTTAAACTTCAAAGGGCACTAATAAATGTTTTTCCTATCTGGTCTTGGTGGTTTTTGACCTAGGTGAGTGCCACATTACATTTAAAGTTGTCTGTATAGTCAGAGTGAGTAATGAGCAGCATACAGTGCTTGGAAGGTCTGAATGGCAATCTAATCAGTTTTAGACACTTTAACAAAGTACTGTTGTACTATTTAACAAAACACTGAATTTTCTCTCCATGCCTGTGAGGTTAAAATTACAGGCATCAGGGGCGCCTGGGTGGCACAGCAGTTAGGCGTCTGCCTTCGGCTCAGGGCGTGATCCCGGCGTTATGGGATCGAGCCCCACATCAGGCTCCTCTGCTATGAGCCTGCTTCTTCCTCTCCCACTCCCCCTGCTTGTGTTCCCTCTCTCACTGGCTGTCTCTATCTCTGTCAAATAAATAAATAAAATCTTTTAAAAAAATTACAGGCATCAAAATACTCAATGTCTGTTTAGTGTGACTGGATATCTCTTTAGCCTGAGTCACCTATGCAAATGACAGGCTCTGTGACACTAACATCACATTGAAAATTGTCAAATATATTCATTTGTGTCTTACTACCATCCCTTCCCTTTCCCCCACAGAATGTTTTCCAGTTCACCCAGGAGCAATGAGCTCCTGGGTATTTGAATCATGTGGGCCGAATTTGTGTGGGGCTGGGGACTAGACCTTGCTATTCATTACATCTCTGTCAGGGGAGACCTGTCTTGGGAACTAGGTACCCCACTGAAGGGTACTTCATGAAAAATGGACACATTAGGGAGGCAAATGATAAATGAGAGGACTGTTAAGTGTACATAGGTTTTGATCAGAGGGAATTTGATTTTTTTTTAAAGTTTCATCTTTAAAGCTGTAATAGCATAAAAGAATTTTGATTCTTCACTTTTTTCTTTTCTTTTTTTCTTAAGTCTATGTCATCAATTCTAGTTTTCTGGGCTTGGAACAACTGTATGCCACCTAGAAAAACTTGTCCTTCCAGTTGCCCTTTGATTGTCATTTTTCTTACTTTGTATTAGCCACCAGAACATCTAATCTTCTGCCTTGTGACTTGTGTTAATTTCCACAGTTCTAGCTGATGTTGTATTAATCACAGTTATATGGCTGTTCTCTGCAGACTTTTAGGTAAGTGTTGGAATCTGACACCAAAGATCTGTCAGGGTCAACTAGTTCTGTGAAATTGATTCTTAAATATAATTCCATGTACGTTGTTATGATGCTACTTGTTTTCAGTTATAGGGAGGTATTTTCTGACCTTCTTCCTAGCTCTTGAGGCCAGTAGCACGTCTTCACCTCTTGAATATTTTTCCTTTGGACACTCATAAGATTTAAATTTCTTTCCTGTTGGCTAAGAGTAAGAAAGACAATGTCTACATTTGTATCAATAGTCATTAAGTACATCACAACTTAGAGCATAATTGCTAAAGTAATTAACTTTCATGTTGCCAGGGTCAATCTATTGGTAAAATACAAATTTGACATATTGGCTAATTGAATTAGACTTTGAAGCATTCCTTCTTTTTTTTTTCTTAATACAACAGCTGTATTGAGATATAATTCACATACCATACAATTCCCCCATTTAAAGTATATAATCTACAGTTTTTAGTATATTCACAGAGCTGTGAGACTGTCACCACAGTGAACACAGAATATTTTCAACATAACTCTCCCAAGCCCCATATCCATTAGTATTCACTCTTTGTTACCCTCCTTTTCTCTCCCCCAGCCCTCTGCAGCCACTAATTTACTTTTAGTCTCTACAGATCCACCTCCTCTGGATATTTCATATAAATAGAATAATAAAATATGTGGTCTTTAGTGACTTGCTTCTTTCACTTAGCTTAACATTTTCAGGATTCATCCATATTGTAACATGTACCAGTATTTCATTACTTTTCAATGTCAAATAGTATTCCATTGTATAGATATCTGACTGTTTATCCATTCTTCTGTTGAAGGCCATTTGGGTTGTTTTCACTTGGCTCTTGCGAATAATGCTTCCATAAGCATTCATACAAGTTTTCACATGGACACATTCTTTAGTTTATCTTATGAATATACCTGGGAGTGAAATTGTTAGGTCAAATGGCAACTCTGTGTAACCATTTGAGAAGCTCTCAGACTAATTTTCCAAAGTGGCTGCACATTTTACATTCCTACCACCAGTGTGTGAGGGTTCCAATTTTTTCACATCCTTGCCAACACTTGTTACCATCTGTAACTTATTATAACCACCCTCGTGGGTATGAAGCAATATCTCATTGTGATTTCAATTTGTGTTTCTTTAATGATTAATGATATTGAGCATCTTTTCATGTTTTTTTTTTATTATTTGTATATCTTCTTTTGGAGAAGTGTCTATTCAAATCCTTTGGCCATTTATTAATTAATATATATATATTTTTTAGAGTTTTAGAGTAGTTTTAGGTTTTCAGAAAAAAAAGGAGCCAAAAAAGAATAGATAGTTCACATATACTTTCTCTCTTCCCCTTGCACAATTTCTGCTATGATTAACATCTTGCATTAATGTGGTATATTTGTTATAACTGATGAGCCAATGTTGATACATTATTATTAACTAAACTCCATGGCTTCCAATAAGGTTCACTCTTGTGTAGTTCTATGGGTCTTGACAAATGCGTGTCCTATCCACTACTGCAGTATCATAGAGAATATTTTCACTGCCCTAAAAATCCCCTGTGCTCACCTATTCATTCTTCCTTCTTTCCTCCTGAACCCCTGGCAACCACTGATCTTTTTTTTACTGTCTCTATAGTTTTACCTTTTCTAGTATGTCATGTCAGTATTTTCTTGGCTAATTTGGTCTTTTGCCTTTCAATAAAAACTTTAGAAATCAGTTTGTTGATATCCACAAAATAACTTTCCATGATTGGTAAGACTAATGTCTTAGCAATACTGGGTCTTGAGTCTTCCTATCCATGAACATGATATATCTCCCCATTCATTTTGGTCTTCTCTGATTTCTTTCATCAGAGTTTTGTAGTTTTCTGCATATGTATCTTGTAAATATTTTGTTAAATTTATACTTATATATCCCTTTTTGATTTTAAAGTAAATGGTATTATTTTTTTAAATTCAGGTTCCAATAGTTCATTGACTTTTGTGTATTAACCACATATCCTATAACATTGCTACAATCACTTGTTAGTTCCATTTGTCAATTCCTTAAAATTTTATATGTAAACAGTCATGATGTGTGCAAACAAAGACATTTTTCTTCCTTTCGAATCCTTTTACCTTTTATTTCCTTATTTTATTGTACTAACCAGAACTTCCAGTATGATGTTGAATAGGAGTGGGAAGAGGGACTTCCTTACCTTGTTCCCTGTCTTAAGGAGGGAAATTCTCTAGTTTCTCACCATTAAGTATGTTAGCTATTGGTTTTTAGTAGATGTTCTTTATCAAGTTGGAGAAGTCTCCCCCTGTTCTACATTTGCTGAGGGTTTTTAAAAAACTTTGAAACTTTGTAAGTGTTAGATTCTCACAAATTTTGGTAAGTTGCATTATTATTTTATTTTATTTTTATTAAAAAAATTTTATTATATTATGTTAGTCACCATACAGTACATCCCCGGTTTCCGATGTAAAGTTCGGTGATTCATTAGTTGCGTATAACACCCAGTGCACCATGCAGTACGTGCCCTCCTTACTACCCATCACCGGTCTATCCCATTCCCCCGCCCCCCTCCCCTCTGAGGACCTCAGTTTGTTTCTCATAGGCCATAGTCTCTCATGCTTCATTCCCCCTTCTGATTACCCCCCCCCTTTCTTTATCCCTTTCTTCCCCTACCGATCTTCCTAGTTCTTATGTTCCATAGATGAGAGAAATCATATGATAATTGCTTTCTTGACTTATTTCATTCATATTATCTCCTCCAGTGCCAGCCCATGTTGACAAATGTTCAGAATTCGTTCTTTCTGATAGCGAGCTAACTCCACAGCTGGGATGGACCACAATCCCTTAACCAGTATCTGTTGAAGGGCATCTCAGCTCCTTCCACGATTTAGCTATTGTGACAATGCTGCTATGAACACATGGAAGTGATATGGCCCCTTCTCTTCACTACGCCTTGTATCTTTTGTAAAATACCCAGTAGTGAAGTGCATATCTACGGGCTCAATTTTAACTTTTATGGACTTCCAGCCACTGTTTTCCAGAGTGGTGTACTAACTTGCTATTCCCACCAACAACTGTAGGAGGGATCCCTTTCTCCACATCCTCTTCAGCAATTGTTGTTTCCTGCCTTGTCATTTTTTGCCATTCTAACTGGCGTAAGGTGGTATCTTAGTGTGGTTTTGATTTGAATTTCCCTGATGGCTAATGATTTTGAACATTTTTTCATGTGTCTGTTAGCCATTTGTATGTCTTCATTGGAAAAGTGTCTGTTCATATCTTCTGCCCATTTTTTGATTTGTTTATTTGTTTCTCGTGTATTGAGTTTGAGAAGTTCTTTGTAGATCTTGGATACCAGTCCTTTATCTGTAGTGTCATTTGCAAATATATTCTCCCATTCCGTGGGCTTCCTCTTAGTTTTTTTGACTGTTTCCTTGGCTGTGCAGAAGCTTTTTATCTTGATGAAGTCCCACAAGTTCATTTTTTCTTTTGTTTCTCTTGCCTTTGGAGATGTGTCATGAAAAAGGTTGCTTTGGCCGATGTCGTATAGGTTGCAGCCTATGTTCTCCTCTAGGATTTTGATGGATTCCTGTCTCTCATCAAGGTCTTTCATCCATTTGGAGTTTATTTTTGTGTATGGTGTGAGAGAGTGTTCAAGTTTCATTCTTTTGCATGTAGCTGTCTAATTTTCCCAGCACCATTTATTGAAGAGACTGTCTTTTTTCCACCGGATGTTTTTTCCTGCTTTATCAAAGATTAGTTGCCCAAATTTATTATAGTTCAAATTTTAAAATTTCTCTTGAGTCATTTTTCGTTTTTTTTTTTTTTTTTAGAAGTCTTTTTGCTTAATCTCCAGATATTTTGGGCTTTTCAGCTATCTCTCTATTACTGATTTCTAGTTTAATTCCACTGTGGTCTGATAGCATACTTCTACAATTTCTATTTTTCAAAAAACTTGCTAAGGTGTATGCTTTATGGCCTAGAACATGGTCTATCTTGATGAGTGTTTCATTGAGCTTGAGAAGAAAGTGTATTCTGCTGTTAAACGAATATTCTCTCAATGTCAGTTAGATGCAATGCATTGGTGACTCTGTTCTGTTCAATTATATTCTTACTGATTTTCTGTCTGTTGGATCTGTTGATTATTGACAGAGAAGTATTGGAGTCTCCCCCTACAATAGTACATTCATCTAGTTCTCTTTGCTGTTCCATGAGTTCTTTTCCAATATATTTTGATGCTCTGTTGTTAGGTGCACTGAGGATTATGATGTCTTCTTAGAGAACTGACTCCTTTATTATTATGCAATGCCTTTTTTTATTCCTAATAATTTTCCTTATTCTGAGGTCAGTTTTGTCTGAAATTAATATAGCTACTCCAGTATATTAATGTTAGTATGTGTATCTTTCTGCATCCCCTTATTTTTTAATTTTTATTTATTTTAAATTCAATTAGCCAACTCCATCCCTTTATTTTAATCTATCTGTGTCTTCATCTTTAATGTGTGTTTCTTATAGACAATATAGAGTTGTCTTCTTTTAAAAATTCACTTATACAGTGTCTGTCTTTTAATTGGCATATTTAGACTACACGTTTTTACAGTCATAACTAGTTTAATATCCTTCATATTTGTAACTGTTTTCTATTTGTTACCCTTTCTTATGCTTTTTCTTTGTCTCCTTTTTTTTTTTTCCTGCCTTGTCTGGTTTTAACTGATCTACTTTCTCTCCCTTCTCAGCATTTTAATTATACCTCTTTTAAAAATGTTTTTAGTGGTTGTCTTAGAGTTTGCAATTTACATTTACAACTAAATTGTCCACTTTCACATAACACTATACCATGTCATGGGTAGGACAGGTATCTTATAATAGTATTTCCAGTTCTTCCCTCTGACATCTTATATTGCTGTCATACATTGCATTTGTCCATAAACCATAATCACCTAATACATTGTTGCTATTATATTTTGAAAAAGCCATATCTGTTAAGTCCATAAGAAAAATAAAAGATATAATTTAATCTTTATTTATTCCTTCTTTAATGTTATTCCTTTCTTTACGTATATCTGAGTTTTTGACCTACATTATTTTACTTCTCTCTGAAGAACTTTTAATATTTCTTTTATGGCAGGTGTGTGAGCAACAAACTTTCTCAATTTTTGTTTGTCTGAGAAAGCATTTATTTCTCCTTTACACTTGAAGAATAATTTCACTGGACACAAAATTCTAGCTTGGTGTTTTTTCCTTTTAACACTTTAAGTATTTCACTCCACTCTGTTCTTGCTTTCATAGTTTTGAAAGAGAAGTCCAATGTAGTTATGATCCTCGTTCTTGTTTAGGTAAGGTTTTTTAAATTAAAAAAAAATTTTTTATCCTCTCTGGCTTCTTTCAAGATTTTCTTTTGAAAACAGTTTGCACAGGAAATGCCTCGGTGTAGAGTTTTGCAGTTAATCATGTTTTCTGAGGTCTGGGTCTAAGGTTTGATGTCTGTGATTAATATTGGAAAATTCTCACCAATAATTATTTCAAGGATTTTCTGTTCCTTTCTCTCTTCTACTTCTGGTATTCCTATGACATGTATGTTATACCTTTTATAACTGCCGCACAGTTCTTGGTATTTTATTTTATTTTCTTTTTTTCATTCTTTTATCTCTTTGTTTTTCAGTTTGGGAAGTTTTTATTGACATATCTTCATGTTCACTAGTTATTTTCTTGTGGTGTTCAGACAACTGATAAGCCCATCAAAGGCATTCCTTACGTATGTTACAGTGTTTTTTATTGCTAACATTTCCTTTTGGTTCTTTCTTAGAGTTTCTATCTCTCTGCTTACATTAACCATCTGTAAAAAGTAAACATGTCATTTACTTTTACCACTAGAGTCTTTAGTATATTATCATAGTTATTTTAAATTTCTAGTCTGGTAATCCCCAAATTTCTGTCATATCTGAGTCTGATTCTGATGCTTGCTCTGTCTATTCAGACTGATTTTTGTCTTGAGCTGCCCTACAAATTTTTGTTGAAAGCCACACATGATGTATTGGATAAAAGTAATGAGGCAAATAGGCCTTTTGGGTGAGGTTTCATGTTTCTCTGACTAGAAGTTAGGCTGTGTTTATTATTCACTGTAGCTGTGGCATTAGAGGCTAAAATTGCATCTAGTGTCCTTGTTTTCATCTCCTGTTGTCTTCAGATTTCCCTAGAGACTCCTTCTTAAACAGGGTCTGAGCCTTACACTTCTTTCATCAGCAATCCCTCATATTCATGCAAGAGACAGACTGATGTGGTAAAGTGAGGGAGAGGAGAACTGTGTTATAGCCCTTGATTAGATCTCAATCTTCTGTGAGTCTGAGTTCTGTATTTGTCTTCCCCCATGTCAAAAATTAGAAGGGGCTGGAAATGAATATTTCTCCTCCCTTAGACTGACAGTCTCTGATAAGCCCAAGCTGATCAGCCTCTGATAAGATAATTTCCTTTGAATACAGGCCTTTGTGAGGAGAGCAGAATAATCTGGGAGTATTTAAAAATGTTTACTTTCTCCCTTCCCTTGCCATAATCAGGAAGGGATCCCTTTTGTTCCTAGTTAGCTGTGTGTTTTTATCATGAAAATGTTTAAAGCATTCCTTTAAAAATCCATATTTCATACCTAGAAACATAAATCATTACTGAAAATGGTGTTTTTTAGTTTTGGGAATTTTAGCATTAAAATACAAAGTTTTAATACAGAAATATCATGAAAGTATTATAGTAGAAATGGCCCAAAAATAGAATAATGAAAATAAAGAATGTCTCATAGGGTTGATATACTTGAATATTTAGCACTTAAAAATTCAGCTGGTCATTGAGAAGACTAAAAATTTTATGCTTAAAATTTAATTTATAGTTTATATATGATAGTATCTCAAATAAATTATTTCAATACTAATTATCAGCACAGAATCAGCTTTTTATCTTAATTTCATTTTAACAACTAATAGCACTGTAAAAAACCCTTGAATGTTTAGGTTGTTCTGGCTTCTGGGAAACACCTTATGCTTTATATAAACCTCTTTATCTACCATAGAGCTCCTGCTTGAATCTCTACAGTGATAGGGAAAAAACTCACTGTAGGAACAAAAACTATAAACTATCTGGTGCTAAAAAATTTATGGAGAAAATCTGAAATTTTTTGTGAAGACTTACATAAGTGGATAGGTGTATACAATATATAGAAAACCCCAGTATAATAAATGTGGCAGTTCTCCTCAAAGTCATTTATAAATTCAATGTAATACAGGGAATAATAAAGGAAATGTATACAATTCCCAACAAGATTTTTATAGAACTTAAGCAGTTTGTTCTAAAATTCATACAGAAGTAGGAGGAGGCTGAGAATTATCATGATACTT
Organism: Ursus maritimus; assembly: GCF_017311325.1. NCBI lineage: Eukaryota > Metazoa > Chordata > Mammalia > Carnivora > Ursidae > Ursus > Ursus maritimus. The sequence goes on along the minus strand of NW_024423344.1, from coordinate 6,848,183 downwards.
TTTGAAGAATAATAAAGGAAGAGGACTTACCTCTCTAGATCTAATTGCCTAATTATAATCTGCTAGATATTCTTGTTTTTTAAAAGATTTTATTTATTTATTTGAGAGAGAGAGAGAGAGAGAAAACAAGCAGGGGGGAGGGGCAAAGGGAGAGGAAGAGGGAGAAGCATACTCCCCACTGAGCAGGGAGCCTGACGCAGGGCTGGATCCCAGGACCTTGAAATCAAGACCTGGGCAGAAAGCAAACACTTAATCAACTGAACCACCCAAGTGCCCCCATGAGCCTATACTTTTTCAACTATCATGCTACACTGCCTCATGCTGTAGCAAAATAGGGACAAATAGACCAGTAGAAGAGACTAGGAAAAAAGTGTGTGTGTGTGTATGTGTGTGTGTGTGTGTGTGTGTGTGTGTGTGTGACATGTATGGAACTTCTCATAATAAATAGACTGCTTATCATTTGTCAAAATTTTCCCTCTTTATTCCATATTAAAGTGTTTTTTATCTTTTCTTAATTAATAATAATATTTTTTATTATATTCTGTCACCATACAGTACATCCCCAGTTTTTGATGTAAAGTTCCATGATTCATTACTTGAGTATAACACCCAGTGCATCATGCAATACGTGCCCTCCTTAATACCCATCACCGGCCTATCCCATTCCCCCACCCCCCTCCCCTCTGAAGCCCTCAGTTTGTTTCCTAGAGTCCATAGTCTCTCATGGTTCATTCCCCCTTCTGTTTACCCCCCCTTTCTTCTTCCCTTTCTTCTCCTACCCATCTTCCTACTTCTTATGTTCCATAAATGAGTGAAACCATATGATAATTGTCTTTCTCTGCTTGACTTATTTCGCTTATCATTTTCTCCTCCAGTCCCGTCCATGTTGCAGCGAATGTTGAGAAATCGTTCTTTTTGATGGCTGAGTGTTTTTTATCTTAACCAGTAATAAAAAATATCTCTTTCAAAAACACTTCTAGAAATTTCTGCTTCTTGGAGCCACAGCCATTGAAGATCGCCTTCAAGCACGTGTTCCAGAAACGATAACAACTTTACTGAAAGCAAACATAAGAATATGGGTCTTGACAGGAGATAAACAAGAAACTGCAATTAACATAGGTAATGGATATAAAATTTTAGAAAATCTGGTTGGACACGTATTCTAAATATATCCTAATATCAAGAATGAATGAACTTCCTTCAAGTAATTGTTTTATATGCTTTTGGGTAAATGGAGTGCAATGGAACCTTGCCATCACATGGTAGAAAATTTGAACAAACTAAGCAAAGCAAAGAGTCTGTCTCCTTCACATTGTTGAGATATAGACTGCAGAATGTTTACATGAGTAATAGGTAGTTTCTTTTTCCTTTCCTTTGAATTTGAAGTTATGGCATGTTTTCCCTGTAATGTATATACTTATCTTTGTATTATGTATGTTTATTCATTAACATTTTGATTATTAGTGAGAATATTCAATTGTGTTTTTTTCTTTTTTAATTTAAATTCAATTAGCCAACCTGTAGTACATCACCAGTTTCAGGTGTAGTGTTCAATAATTTATCAGTTGCATATAACACCCAGTGCTCATCACATCACCCAATTACCCCATCTCCCCACCCTCTTCCCCTTCAGCAACCCTCGGTTTGTTTCCCACAGTTAATAGTCTCTCATGGGGGGGAAAACTGAATGGGAAGTCATCAGAGAGGAAGAAAAACAATTTTTTTTTCTCTCAAGTTCCAATGTCACTTTTATTTTTTTGCGTTTTTCCCCCCTTTACTGCATGATTGTATCTTAGGGTTGAGATGTGCAGAATAGAAGTCGCAAAATCAATTGTTAGCTGCAAATATTCAAATTTTGATGGTGAGAAGGAATTGAAATTATTATGTTTTTCATAATCATGGTAGCCAGCTCCAGTTAGATTAACATGTATGATAAAATGAGACTGTATGTGCCAGCTGCCACCTTTAAATGTTGTCCCCACTCATTTGTTTATTCTACATTCATTCATTTAATGAATATTGAACACTTGCTAGGTACTAGGAAAATCTAAGAACTGGGAATGAAAACCTAAGTAATAGTCTCTTTCCTCATGAAACTTATATCCAAGTAGAAAAGATAAAATTAATAAGCAAGTCACTGTGTTTTGTAATATTGCAATCAGTGCTAAGAATAAAAACATAGCAAGGCATAGCAAGAGGTAGACAAGGTAATCAAATAGAACACCTGTAAAGAAGGTGACTTTTGAAGCGAGCCCCAAATGGAAAGTGGGAGCAAGCACTGGGAAGACCTCTGGGACAAGTGTTCTAGGCAAAGAGTATAGTGAGCACATTGGCCCTGGTGTAGGGATATGCATATTTGAGGAACAAATGAAAGGCCAGAGTGGTTGGGGTACAGGAAGCAAAGCATAGAAAATAGGAAATTAGAGCTTGTTAGGCCACAATAAGAAATGTATATGGTTTTAAGCAGGAGAGTAATATGATCTAATTTATGTTTTAAAAATATCTGTTGGCTCTTGTATGGAGACTGGGCTGAATGGAATTCAGGAGATCAGGGAGGAAGCCTTCATAAAAGTCTAGAAAAGAGACAATGGAGACTTGTACTAGGATGTGATGGGGAGTGTGAGAGAGGGACTAACATTGGGGTTCATTTGGTAGGTTGATCTGTCAGCCCTCGCTGATGAGGGTGTGGTGAGTACAGATGAGTCTTTCAGAGTTTTGCTGTGAAGAGGAGCTGAGAAATAGGGTGTAACTGGAAGAGAACACAGAGTCAGTGAAGGGTTGGCTATTTTTGAAGGGTCTACTTAACCGCTCTAAACATCAATTTTCTTGTCTGCAAAATGGGGATAGTAATAGTTTTAACTTCATAGCATTTTTGTGAGGCCACCTTGAGGTAATCCCTCTGAAGAGCTTAGCTTGGTGTGAATCACTTACAAGTCCTTCATGAGTGTTAGATATTAGCGTAATTATTAAGGACTCACCAAAGAAGTCCAACCATGATGTAGACACTCATTTATCCACCTGGAAAATTTTTGAGAACATACCATGCGTACGCTCTCCTTTTGCCAGCTCTCCCATATTTTGGCTTTAGTGTGACTTGCTGTGTTTCTTGATGATCATGAACTCAGCGACCATGGCAACTTGGTGTATATCCTCAGTGTCTATCCTGTGAAGGAGCTCAGCGGACACAGCACCACAAAGGAGGACGATCGCTCTCTCATCACCTTCCTAAATTGCACCCAATCACTTTTTCCTGACCCACAACCTGAAGATTGTTTTTTTTCCTAAGCCTTCGACTGTCTGCTCAGCTCAGGACTGAAACCCAACCTAGATGAAACACAGCCATTGTTGGGAATTTTTATCCTTATTGAATGAGACTTATTTTTGTTAGTAGAAGTCTATAATTCATTTGAAGGATTCTTTGATGAGAATAACTGGATTCTTAGATAACTGCTATATTGACTTGCACTCATTAAAAAAAAAACAACATTTAGTAATTGTGGTGGAATTGAAGGAAGAAAGGAAACAATCTCTCCAGTTTCTTAAAGCAGGGCAGTTCTGGAAGAACTAGGCAGGATGAGAGTGAAGGGCAGTGTCCACATGGGGAGTGCTGGCCCTTGAAGGGGCAGCCACTGCATCCTTGCCATTTGGAAATGAGTGTCTGCTATTGGCACAGGTTTTTTTTTTTTAATTAAAAAAATTTTTTTAGGGGGTGGTGGGGCAGAAAGAGAGGGAGAGAGAGAATCCTAAACAGGCTCTAGGTTGGGCATGGAGCCTAAGGTGGGGCTTGATCTCACAACCCTGATATCATGACCTGAATGGAGATCGAGAGTCAGACGTTTAACTGATTGAGTCCCAGGTGACCTAGGTTTTTAGTTTTTAAAAGACAATTGGGAATTCTGTCTGTGATATAAATATCCTGCATAGATGTTGATGCAAATGTCTAAAACTTTGTAAGGGCAAAGCAAACATGTCTGTTGGCTGAAAGCACCCTACAGCCCCCTGACCTCTTTTGAGTACTGGGTCCCAGCGTAAATTTTATTACCATCCCTTAGAGGCTATGCCTGCAGAGACCAGCTAAAAGATGGAGTCCATGAACTTAGTATAAACCGAAGACCATGCTGACATAATTTGTTTCTTAGAGGCTTTCTGAGCTCTAGATTTTCCAAGAAAAGCAATAGCCTTTGGTTAGAGAGCTCTCATGTTACTTTCAAGGTTTGAATGGCTGGGGAATGGATTCAAAAATAAAAACACTGAGCTGTGTCTGAGAGTTGACATCTTTACATCTTTGGGAGAGAATGTAGAGCATAATGGTTGAAAATCAAACTTTAGAGTTACAAGGACCCAGTTTTGAGCCTGAATCTTCTGCCTCTGTATTTATGAGCTTGTGCTTTTGTGGGCTTTTCTAACCCTCGATTTTCTCATTAATAAAATGAGATAACCATGATAACTCTGGTGATTGTGATGGTTAAGTGAAACGTGTATGTAAAGTTCTTTCTCAAGTATTGGGCACAGTGAGGGCTTTGAAAATGTTGGCTGCAGCCTTTATGAACGTTGTGACAGTTCTAATTACAATCAGCGCTCATGCAGCTCAAGTTGGCTAATGTTTTTGCAGTTAAAAGACTAACCATAGGCTTGATTCTGGTTACAAACAAAATTTGACTAAGGTTCTGCCAGGAGGGTAACTTTTAGGAATCAGTAGGTCAAGATTGGTTTTTGACAGTAGCCACAAGTGACTATATAAGGACTGCTGTCATATTTTTGCCTATTTTCTAAGACTACTAGTTCTATTAACTTCTGAAAACTTTCTGGTAACACGATTCAACATGATCTGCTGCTTCTTGACTCAGCAGCTTTTATACTATTATATTCTGCTTTTTATATTTTGCTGGTTTTTTTTTCTCTTTTGCATTAGCTTTGATTCCCTAGGTTTTAAGAGGCTTATCATATACCTGTTGTAAATCTTCCTTTGCACCCAACATAATGCTGGGTAAGCACTCAGTGCTTGCATACTGATTGAATTTTCATCACAATATATGGAGACTTTTAGCCTTTGTCTATATAGAGCCAGCAGCAGCAACAACTTCAGGAGAAAGGAAGGTTCCTCATGCGGGCAGCACCAGAACCCACTGTGGGCTGGCTTTTGTGTGTCTAGCACAAGTATTAACTCTCCAACCTGGGTGCTGGTACAGAAACAGCCAGCATTAGACAGTTAACTTTGTCAGTAACTTATTACAAAATAAAAGTGGACATGTGAACATTGCAATAAAACATACCAGGAAATCTTTAAAATCTTTTGAAAAGTTTAGAATCTCTGGTTTTGAAAAACCTCTGTAATAAGGCTAAACAAATATCCACAGGCTTTGAAATAGAAATTGAATTTAAAATATTACATTCTGTGGGGGAAATAAAAACACTCTTTGCATAGGAAGCATCAGATGAACCAATAATTGATGAAGAAGACCATTTAAAAATGATTGTCTTCTGTAATTGGATAGACTGCAATAGAATACGTAAATAGGCATTTTGAATTAAATAAAAATCATGAAGCTACTTTTGCTTTTCTGTATGGTGTCCATAAGTGTCAGTAAATTTCAAAGGAAATATTAAAATGATATTGTATAAATTTATATTTAAATTAAATTCCAATTTACATGAACCTGATTTATATGAACAGTTTAAGAAAATCTGTTCCATAAGTTACAAATGTACAAAAATTTAATTTTTAAGATAATATATCATAAATTCATCAGTGTCTTCACAGCCTATAAAAAAACTTTAATAGCTCTAATAATAGTTATATCAGAAAGATCATGTTCAAAATTAAAAATGGCCAAAAATTACTGACAATCTTACATTTTCCAAGAGTGACCAACATTGCTTTCAACTACATATATTGTTTGAAAATAAAGTTGCTAAAAGTATAAGTTTTGATGGTTGAATAAATGAATTTGCAGAAATGTAAGAAAAATCTTATGATCAAACAAGGTATCACATTAATAAAGTTTTATTTTTATTACATTGTATAAGATTATAGCACCAAAACTATATATTTTTTGCAACTTGTAAGTTTATGTTGTTTTTTGTCTATCACAATTACCCTTGTTACGTTTTATAAGTATAAAATATTTTCAGAGAGAAACTTTGTTTTAGAATCTATAATGGTATTCCCTCCCCCCCCACACCTGTTTTTGAACAAGGGATCCCATACTTCCATTTTGCCAAGACAAAGGCTGGGGTGGGAGAGGAGAGGATGAACTAGTACTGTGGAGAGTGGGAGGGCTCCTGGACTTGTGGATAGATGCTGAGTTAAACACCCAAGCCATCTCCTTAGGACAACCATTAGTTCTCAGGGACAATAAGTGAACCTATAAGATGGAAGAGAAATACTGTCCTAACTCACTCAACATTTGCAGGGCTCTCTTCTTGCAGTCAAATCACTGCTTCCTATTATTTTCACAGCAGGGTTAATTCCTTTCATTTATCCAGCAGCTTTCAAACTGTGCCCCTTTGAGCCCATAGGAGGAAAAGAAAGTGACTTTTTGGACCATCTCTTAGTGGATGTTTCCTCAGCTTCATAGAACTTTAAAATGACTGCTTTCACAAAGACTCAAACTTTTTTGATAAGGGTTCATCTATCTCAGAGATAGTCTCATTCTTGTAGATACAGAAGTGATTTTGTATTCGGGCCCTTGTAGGCTAGTCCCGTATTTACAAAAATATTCTCGGTCTAATTTCTAAAATAAGAATGACTTAAAGTTTTCAAATTGGAGAATGCTCTCTGAGGTGTCTAACTTGATCATCACATTGAACATTATTATAAGCATTGGGTGAATTCATCTCCTTTAATCATACGTAGGATTTTGTTAGTACAGTAGGCATAATACTGTTGATATAAGAGCTTGATATGACAGCACTTGGCTTCCTCAGGACTTGGAATTGTTATAAAGCATGAACTAAATCTCACGTCATATAAACATAATAAAAATAAAAATCCACAGACACTTAAAAGTACAGATTTAGCCATTAGTTATATGCACCTTCCCAGCCATTTCTATTTAGGTTGCCAATTAAGATTAAAATGAACCAGGGTTTCAATTTTTTCCATCTACAACCTGCTGCTCAGTATTTGTGATGACCTACTAGGCTTTGACCTAGTCATAAAGCAGAGAGTATGATGAAGAAAGAATATAAATAGATTTCTTATTTTAAAAAACGAACTCACAGAAGACATTGAGTCTTCAAATATGTGACATCTTTATTTCTCTCTTGGTAGCATATTCCTGTAAACTGATAGCAGCTCACATGCCTCGTATTCAATTGAATGCAAACTCATTTGAGGTAAGTGATTTTTAAAAATTTGATTTAATATGAGTGTAACCAACTTGTTACTTGAGTGTTCCCGCACACCTTAAAATCTACATAAGTTACCTTGAACTCCCACTCCAGTCCATTAGAACATTACCTCTGGTCCTCACTTCTTGCCTCAGTCTTAGGCTAGTCCTTTATCACCCCTGCTTCTGGCATCATACCGAATCCAGCACTCAGATCATTAATTTTAAAAATGCAAAGAGAGAGAGAGAGAGAGAGAGAGATAGAGAGAGAGAATATGTGCAAATAGCAGTCTTTATCAAAAGTTTAACTAGATAGGTGGCATTTACATTGAAGGAATGAAAGAATTTTGTGATCTAATATTGAACTTCCTTGCCCTTAAATATTAAAATGGCTACAGCCATTTATTTTCTGTTAAATATTTTTTTACTGTGTAATTTTCTTATCATTAAAAAAATTTAAATAGATTGCATCTATTCCTTTTCGGTCTTCTTTTTTAAAATGTAGTTCTGAGTTTCCAACGCATATCCTATTTTTTTCTCCATGAAAAACTTTAAAAATACTTCTTATGGGGCAGATCAGCCGGCATTGAATTTCCTCAGTTTTTGTCTGAGAAAAATCTTTATTTCTTTTTCACATTTGAAGGATAATTAACACTGGATATAGAATTCTAGGTCTTCCTTCAACACTTTTTTCTCAGCTTTATGGTTTCTGATGAGAAGCTTGCTATTTCTTACTTTATTCTTCCCTTTGGCTTCTTTCAACATTTCTTCTTTGCCTTTGATTTTGTGGTTTGAATATGATATGAATAGATATAAATATTTTGATATTTATCCTGCTTGGTGTTTTCTAAGTTTCGTGGGTCTGTAGTTATGTGTTTGCCATTAGTTTGGGAACATTCTTAATCATTCATACTTAAAATTTTCTTTCTGTTCTGTTCTCTTTCTCTTCTCCTTCTGATATTCCAATTAGCTGTATGTTAGACCTTTTAAATTGTCCCACCATTCTTGAATATTCCATTCTGGTTTTTTTTTCTAATTCTTTTTTTTTCCTTTATATTTCAGTTTGGGAAATTTCTGTTGATATATCTTTAAGCTCATTAATTTTTTAGACTTTGTGAAGTCTATTGTTAGGCCCAATAAGGGCATTCTTCATTTCTGTTACAGTGTTGCTTTTTTTTTTAATTTCTAGCATTTCATTTTTATTCTTTCTTAAGTGTTTCCATCTCTCTGCTTATCTTTCACATTTGTTCTTTTATGTTGTCTATTTGTCCATTGGAGTCCTTAACATGTTAATAATAGCTTATTTTAAATCCACTGTCCGATACTTCAAAAATCTGTGTTATCTTTCAATCTGGTTCCGATGCTTGCTTTAGCTCTTCAGACAGTGCTTTTTCTTGCCTTTTAGCATGTCTTGTAATTTTTGTTGAAAGCTGGACATGATGTATATGGTAAGAGAAATCCTGGTAAAGGCCTGTAACGTGAAGTTTTATGGTAATCTGGCTGTATTTAATGTTTGCTGCTCCTATACACATGAGAAGCTCCAAATTTTTCTAGTGTCCTCGTTTATTCCCTCTTGTTGTCTTTGGGTTTCCCTAAGAACTCCTCAAATAGATCCATGCCTCACAGTTCTTTCATGTGCAATGCACTGTTACTATACTGGGGCCCCATTGGTGTGTGGTAAGGTGTGTGGGAAGAGAAGTGTTCTTATGATTAAATCTCAGTCTTTTAGTGAGCCTGTGCCCTGGTGTCTTCATAAGTGTTTCTTAACATTTTTCACCCCTTGCGAGACAGAGAGGTTAGAGGGGGCTAGAATTGTGTAAACACCCTTCTCTTTAGGCGGGATAAGACTCTGGTAAAGTCTTTAATGTTGGAGACTAGGCTTTCATTATGGAGAAGGCTCTGGGCGTACATCAAAATGGTCACTTTCCCCCTCCTCCTGCCTGAACCACGAGAGGAATTTTTCTTGGCTTTTCACCATGAGAACCTGGTGAGGTTTCTAGAAGTAAATCCACAAAGATGTGAGTCTTCACCCATCAAGATTGCAACCCAAGGAGTTTCTCACTTTTGTGGTAACCCATATTCAGCCTACATCAATTCCTCAAAATTACCAATTAAGAGTTCCTACCAGTTTGTGACTTTAGTAGTACCTTCCGCTCCAGTTAAACAGAGCTCAGCTGTGATTCTCTGTATTCACTTGTCTCTTCAGATTTCTGGTGGCAGTTTGTCATGTGATCTCACCTATCTCTGATGGGTCCAAAAAAAGTTGGTTTTCACTTTGTTCAGCTTTTTTTCTATAAGGATGGCAGTGGTGAATCCAAGCTCTTTATATGTCATTGTTGAAATTTCAGTGCCTTAGACTAACTTTTGACCTTTAATTTAAGTTTGTACAATGGACAGTATTCAAGTTTTTGAGAGGAATGAAGTTGCATAAGTAATTAGATGAATGAGTTAGAATTTTCCAGAAGCTAGTCTTGTTATTGAAGCTTACTATGGAAAACTCTATGTCACTTACATATTGTAATTTTCATAGTGATCCTGACACATTGTTTCTCTAAGATTTTCTCTTATGTTTTAAGCTCCTGTAAACTTTTGAGTTATGTCATTTTCAAAACTCATTATTCTTAAGTAATCATTACTTATTGATAGAATTACTTTACATATGAAGCATATAATGCAATTTCCCCATATAATGTGCTGCAGGTTGTGCTGCAAGATTTTACATAATTTATGTAATTTTACATAATTTATGTTGCCAAATGACTCATGTTCTAGAGTGAACCATGTTGGATTACCTTTAACTTCTATTAACGTTGGCAGCAGAAGGACTGGTAAAGAGAAGCAAACAATTTAGGAGTGGAAGAAAAAAATAAGATATTAAACTAATATCTTTAGCTCCAAGCATTTACTTGTTCTAAGAAGTTGTAAAATAGAAAACAATATATTAACTAGAAAATCACCAAGTTTTGTGGTCGCTAAACAAATGAAATGTGAGTAGAATTATTAAAGTGGAGGAAAACTTCAATTTTGTCAGATTATTTTGGGGGCAACAAAACAATTACAGCCACTTGAGATCATTGATGGGATATGTAGTCCACTGTGTAGAAAAAGCAGAAGTAGAAATGTTTAATATGATATATATATATATAATACATTATAGTTCCTACACAATGTGAAATCAAATTTCAAGTGTTTGAATGTCATCTGTTATTAGACCTGCAGGTTTATAAAAAGTCTTCAGTAATTCAAGAATTATTAAAGTAACTTTTCTTTTGGAAAACACAGTTATTTGAATAATGAGAAATGAAGGCCTTTTTAAATTGATGTTTTGAGAAATTATTAGAATCAATTTAAATTGATTTTCTGAGAAAAATAGGGAAGATTTTTTCATTAAAGCTTTGGTGCTTGGTACTAGTTATGCTTTAAAATTTTTCCCCAGGTGGCACATTTTCTTAAAATTTCATTTATGTTTACAGGAGATCATAAAAAATCTCTGATTTCTATAGATCATTGAATATAACTGAAAACAATAGTTAAATTAAATAATCTGCTTTTCAATATGATTTAGTATTTTATGACATTCATTTCACATAGTCATAGAAGTAAAACAGAGTTGGCAAGAATCAAGACATATTTTGGCAAACTTATTAGTTCACTAATGTCTCAACAGAAAGTGGTAACTGATTTTTTTTATTTCACTTGTATTTGATGAAGGATTTTTCTTTAACATTAATCTGTATAACTTAAAATTTTATTACATATTTTCCTTAACATACTCCACTACCTGAATTTTCCACTCTGCTACTGGCATGGGGAGTCATTTCTCTAAAATTTTGAGCTTTCAACAGTTTATGTGAATTATGAAGGAAGGAAAGGTCGGGGTGAAGAAAATAACCTAAGGGAGGTGATTCCCAACATCTTAAATTGAGTGATGAGTCTCTACAACTTCTTTATTTCTCCCTTAGAAGCCTGAGACTCAGTTTTGTAGAGTTCTCTCCATTATTTTGTTCCCGCCTTTGGCATTTTTCTCAAAAATTCTCTGAAATTTCTGATATGCTATTAGCATCTATCTGTATTTTCCAACTGATATGAGTTCACGCTTACTTACATACCTTTTAAAAAAACAGTTTTATTGAAATATAATCCACATCACATAAAATTTATGTTTAATGTGTACCATTCGATCCGTTTTAATATTTTTACTTACACATGCAACCGTCACCACAGTCAACTCTTAGAACATTTTCATCACCTCTAAAAGAATCTCCCTACTCTTTAGTTACCATCTTTCTCATCCTCCTTCCCCCACCATAAACAACTACTAACCTACTTTCTGTCTTGATGGGTTTGTTTATTCTCGACTTTCATGTGAATTGAATCATAATAGCATACAGTCTTTTGTGACTGGGTTCTGTTAGTTACCACATTTTCAAGGTTCATTCATGTTGTAGCATGCATTAATACCTCATAAACTTTTATAACTAAAGAATATTCCATTATATGGATATACCATATTTTGTTTATCCATTCATTAGGTTGTTAAAACTTTTAGGCAATTGTGAATAATGCTGCTATAAACATTCACATACAAGTTTTGCATAGACACTTGTTTTCACTTGTCTTAGGTATATATATGTATGAGTGGAATTGCTGGGTCATGGGTAGACTTCATGTTTACCCATCTGTGGAACTGTCAGAAGTAGCTATACCATTTTGCATTCCCAACAGCAGTGTATGGGAGTTTTGGGGTTTTCTATACCCTGATCAACACTTATTATCTGACTTTTTTATTCTAGTCATGCTAATGGATATGAAGTAGTATCTCATTGTGGTTTCAGTTAGCATTTCACTGATGACCAATGATGTCAATCTTCTTTTCATGTTTTTTACTTTTTAATTTCAGTGAGCTATTTGAAGGGAAGAATGAAGTAAAAATATGGCTCAGTCTACCATCTTGATTCAAAAAGTCTTTTCATTTATATTTAAAATGAGAAAAATAAAGTGATTCCTTCCCCCACCTTTGTTTTAGGCAACAAAACAAGCAGTTGCTCAGAACTGTGAAGCTCTCGGAACCCGGATAGGTAAAGAAAATGACCTAGCCCTCATCACTGATGGTGAAACATTGAAGTATGCCCTCCATTCTGAAATTAAGAGGAGCTTCCTCAATTTGGCCCTCTCATGTAGAGCAGTATTATGTTGTAGGTAAGGATATAGTCACTGTTCTTTTTTCCTTCTCTGCTATCTTTAACACTGTTCATATAAAGAAAATGTGGACATGTAAATACAAGTTTTTGTAGAAACAAAGTTCCTTATTGGTAAAATATATGCTCAAATTGAAGAGAGATGTCTGAATTTAATTTTAAATATCAGGCTTAAGATGTTACTAGAAAGCAGATTATAGTTTTTCAGTGATAAATTATTTAGTGATGTGTTGACCAGATGAAAGATGTCTTCAGTAAGAACAAAATCCCTTTATTTATAGTGAGGGGCAAAACTGAAAAAAAAAATCCACTGATGTCTAGAGGAAAATGAAATTATCAGTATTAGTGCAAGTCTAAACATCAATTTAAAAAGGCAAATCATGTACAACAAAGATGGGTGGAACTAAGAAAATAATGAAACTTGGTACAGAATAGTTGTTCCTTACTCCTGAGTGAAAAGATTAAATGGGCCAATTATTAAAACATCGTGATGCTTTGAACTTTTAAGTATTAATATAGATTTGCTCCTCAATCAGTTGGGCTCCCTATATGCTTCAGATGTTTCCCTTAGATGTCTTTCTGTGTTCACATTTGTTCAGCATCTACTACAAAAATTCAGCACCTTCTGTTCTTCACTCTCACTTGTCATGACTGTAGTTTAGCCTTTAGGATTCTTTGTGATCTAGACTTCCATCAATTAGAACTGATAAAAATAATGGAAAGCTGAATTCAAATCCAGCTTGGGCAAAAAAGGGAATTTATTAGCTCACATAATTGAAAATTCTGTAGGTAAAGCTGACTTCAAGGGAAGCAAGAAAATTCATCAATAGTCAATTCACCAGTTATTTGTTTCTTTTAACTATTTAGATTTAATTGACCAGTTTTAATTTTGCATCAAAACAATATTTTAAGGAATGCTCACTTTTTCTCTGCCCAAACTTGCTACTCATGCTGGAGGGAGCAATGAAAGGACATACTGAAGAAGCAGAGAGAAGAAGAGAACACAGGGACTAATTTTGCCACAAAGGATTGTTATTCCAGCAGTTGGCATGCAAACCAACTATTGGTGGTTTGTCCTAAGTCTGGCTTTACTTGTGGTTTGATGTAGAGTTCTCCCTTTGATGTAGGTGTCTCCCTTTTGATTCACCTGGTGCAGGCTTTATCCCCAGGCCAGAACCCCTTTTGGCAACAAGTTGGGGGTTGAGAGACCCAAGCTTCATAACCTCATATGATTGCATTCAGAGGAAGATTCACATGTGCTTTCTCCCAGAAATCTCAGCAAATGGGACATCATGTTTGGCTCTGAACGATACTTGCTGTCAGGAGCCCAAGATGAAAACAAAGGGATTATATACATGCTGGTAACAGTGGAAAGAGATGATATACCCCTAGGTCCAAAGGGATTGGAGGAGGAGAGTAGTCACTCTATTTGCAAAGAGAGCCCGGCAGAGTGGACTGCCTCTAAAGGAGCCTTGAGCTGTGGTAGACAGACACAGCCATGTGGAGAAGACATGGCAGGGAGGAGCAGGGAAATGTCCAACTTGACCTCACTCTCCTCCCTGTCCAGTTTCTGCAGGGGTCACTCATGGGCAAACCATGATAGCAACTCTCAATTATTCCCGTTTAAGTTGTTCATTGCCTTAGTTTCTCCACTTAATCACTTTGTCCCTTTAAGTGTCCCATTAGATGAACAGTAAACATAAATGAATACAAAATTGAAGTCTGTTGACTGAGCTATATCCTAAACTGATGAAAACGATTTGGTATGGAACTGGCAGAAACTGTAACTTAGAAAGGGAGTGGTGGTAGGGAAGGAGAGTAGAGTCTGTCTCTAACATTCTTCATGGCTTCAAAATTTTATGACAATTTTACTGTTTTTCTTTTTTTAAAAAAAGATTTTATTTATTTATTTGAGATTGAGAGCGAGAGCAAGAAAGAGAGAGAAAGGGCAAGGGCAAGCACAAGCACGGAGAGGGGCAGAGATAGAAGGAGAAGCACACTCTCTGCTGAGCAGGGAGCCTGATGCCAGGCTCAGTCCCAGGACCCTGAGAAGATGACCTGAGCCAAAGGGCAGATGCTTAACCTATTGAGCCACCCAGGCACCTATCATTTTTTCTATATATTCTACTAAAATTTCATTAAGAATTTTTAGTCTATATTCATGAAGGGTATTTGTGGTTTTACTTCAAGTTATTTAATGGCTTTGGTTTCAGGATAATTCTGGCCTGATAAACTGATTTGGGAGGTGTTTCTTTGTCCTCAGTTTTCTACATTTTCTGTAGTATTGGTATTATTTCTTCCTAAAATGTTTGATAGACTTCTCTGTTGATGCCATCTGGATCTGACTTTGTGGGAAGGTCTTAATGAATAATTCGATTTATTTAGCAAATATTTTCTAGTACTTCAGTTAGGTTTGTGATTTGTGTCTTTCAAGGAATTTATCCATTTGATCTAGTTGTCAAATATGTTGGCATAAAGTTTTTCACAATATTCCTTTATTTGTTACTTTTATGTGATATATGGTGGTGTTCCTTCTTTCCTTCTTCATATGAATAATTTACTCTTTTTTTCTTTGATCAGTCTAGTTAGGGCTTTACCAATTTTGCTGATATTTTCAAAAGGCCAACTCCATGGTTTGTTCAGTTTTTATTTATGTTCTGATATACATCATATTTATAATGTATATGTACTTTTATAATAAATTAATATTATAAAATATATGCATATTATATAGTGATATGACATTCTCACATATAATACGTATTTATCTGTATTGTTTTCTACTTTTACCCTACTTTGGATTGAATTTCTTTTTCTTTTTCTCATAACTTAAGGTAGAGACTTTCATCATTGATTTTAAGTTTTTTTCTTTTCTACTATAAACATTTCAAGCCATAAATCTTTAAGCACTGATTTAACTACATTTCACAAATTTTGATATGTTGTGTTTTCATTAGCATTCAGTTCAAAGTACAGTATTTTCTCATTTCTCTTGATTTCTTTTTTATCTTATGGGATATTTAAAAGTGTGTTATTTAATTCTCACACATTTGGGTATTTCCTATGCCCCTTTCTCTTACTGATTTCTAACTTGAAGCTATTTTCAAAGAAAATACTAGGTTTATTTTTTTTTCCCCTTGGTACTTTGTCATTCTGTTGTCTTCTGGCTCCCTTGTTTCTGATGAGAAGTTTACACTGTTGTTACCCTGTATGTGATGTATCATTTTCCTCTTCCTACTTTCCAGATTTTCTCCCTGTTATTTGGTTTCAGTTGTTTGGCTATGTTGACTCTATATGTGGTTCTTATTGTATTTGTTCTACTTTAAATTCAGGGGATCCCTAAATTCATGTTTTGTTTTGATTTTGCTAGATTAGAAAGTTTCAATCATTATTTTTTCAAGGTGTTTTTTTTTTTCTTTCTTTCTAATTTCGTTCCCTTTACTTTGGGACTCCAATCATATACATGAGTG
Source organism: Ursus maritimus (assembly GCF_017311325.1). Lineage (NCBI taxonomy): Eukaryota > Metazoa > Chordata > Mammalia > Carnivora > Ursidae > Ursus > Ursus maritimus. The sequence goes on along the minus strand of NW_024423344.1, from coordinate 6,832,184 downwards.
AATGCTTGATGTTTACTATAGACCTGTGGCACTGCCACTTCATTTTTCTTTAATTTCCCCTCCTTTCTTTTTGTATTGCATATTTTCTATTCATGTAACTTCAAATTTACTGATTCCTTCTACTATCTCAGATCTGATATTAAGTTCATGAAGTATCTTTTTCATTTCATCCCTAGAATTTTTATTTTTTAATAGTTTCCATTCTTCTGTTGGGGTATGTTGTTTGTTGACTCATAATGGTTACAATTTTGTTTGATTCTTTGAACGTATTTTATTTTAATTCTACGAACATATTTATAATGCTGCTTTGAAGTCTTTGCCTGCTAAATCCTACATCAGGTCTCAGTCAGCTTCTATTGACTGCTTTTTTCACTGTGTGTGGAAACAAATGCTCCTTGGTACATCTAGTGATTTTGTTTTGTTTTGAGTGAATGTGGATGTTGTGGAAAAATACACTGCAGTATATCTGGATTCTAATTTATTCTTCTGCATTTTATTGGTTCGGTGTTTTAATAACTTGCCTGGGCTGTGAAATCTGTTTGCCTGTTCATTTGCAGTTACTGATATTTTACCTTAGCTGTTGTTTTGGGGTTTTGGTTTTTGTTTTGTTTTGTTTTGTTTTGTTTTGTTTTTTTAAGCCTGCCTTCCCAGATGTTTCTCCTGTGCCTGAAGAGTTTAGTCATTACTCAATTACTTGGGCAAGTTTGTGCCTCCTCAATTCAAACCCTAAGACTTCTACTTCTGCTGTCAGGGCTATATGTGATTGGAGCAATTCTTTCAGAGGTATAACAAGTTGCAAACCTCTCTGGGCTCTTCCTTGCATAGTCTTAATTTAGTGAGCTGTCTGGATTTTGTGGAAAGTTTATTATCTCAACCCTCCCATGATTCTTTTGTTGCAAAAATCTCCCTGTTATATTTCTAGCTGATTTTCTGCCCTCCCTGAACTAAGAGAGCTACCCCAGTTGGTAAAGATGTGGGTGCTCATTATCTGCTCCAAACCATATCCACCATGTCCAGATAGTAAATCTGCAGATTCTTGCCCCACTCCCAGGTCAAGGGAATATGAACACCTCCGGGAAAGAGGGTCACAAGCTTGCTGCACTTACCTGATACAGTAACATCTTTTCATGAATAAACATGGATCAAGTTCTTTTCCACTTTTGGTCATTTTCTGCTGAGCTGAAATGTTTGTTTTTAGTTTTTTCCAGTTCTACATTTGTTTTCTTGTTGAAATTGTCCAATGTCCTTATATACCATTAACAAGTATAGAAAGTTTTCTTAAAAATTTGGCCAACAATTTGCTTACTGAATGTCACTTAGAAATAAAAAAGTTTAGATAGTTGGAGGGTGTCATACAGTATTTGTTATAATTGCTTAATCAGTGGCACTCAGGTGAACATAATTAAAAAAGAAAAATTAATTAACTTCTAAAAGTCAATTTATGAAGCTGTAGACTTATTTTCCTGACAATTCTTATCACTATATGCCATAATTTTTGTTTTACTTACTTGGTTTATTGTCTGTCCTCTCCACTGCAATGTAATCTTCATGAAGACAGAGTTGTTTATATATTTTATTTTCTCCTCTATCTTCTCTATCAAGGATTGTGCTTAGCTCATAGCAGAGACATAAATATTTGTTGAATAAATAATAATGAATATGAGATTACCGTTAAGTAGTTTACTCAGCAAATTGCAAACACAATTATAGCAAAAAAAAAAAACTTGTTTATATATCCAAGAAAACATCTGTGCCATATAATATGTTGAACCTATTTTACAATTTTTACAAAGCTTTTATTTAAATTCTAGTTAGTTAACATACAGTGTAATATAGTTTCAGATGCACGATATAGTGATTCAACACTCCCATACATCACCCGGTGCTCATCACAAGTGTACTCCTTAATCTTCATCACCTATTTAACCCAAATTTTGAGTGGAAACCATTTTATTTTTTATTCCTCACACTGATTATATTGATAAGGGAGTCAATAGTATTTGCCTATGGAAAAACCATGACATTATTCCAGGCAATTGGTTTACTTATCTTTGTATATTTTTAATCCATGAAAATAGATGATAAAAGTACTGCAATTTTTTAATTAAGTCAAATATGACTCGAGTCAAATGTGACTTAGTTTTATAATTTGGAATCTATTATGTGTTCTTTCTAAATTATTGTTGAATTTTTTATTTGGTTCCATGTTAGAGATTAAAAGTCACAATGAGAGTTGACAGGTGAAATATTATCTTTGGAATGTAAAAATGTCCATTCGGATAAGAAGAGTAGAAATTAACTGTTCAATGATTGTTTTGAATTCCTAAAACTGTGTTTTAGGGCTGTGTTTTCTTATCACTTTTGTGCTCTGAAACAGCATACTGACTTTTTTCCGATCCTGAGTAGACATCTTCCCTTTCAATTTTTGTGAATAGATGGCTATGGGACTTCTATGTTGTCTCGGCCAATAGAACGACAAGATGAACTTGGCGAGACATGAATGTAAATACCATCAATTGGATATAACCCTAAAATTTCAGGATTAGGGAAATTTGGCTTAATGCCCATATATGGACACATGACCTAAAGTGTTTTATTGACTGGAGCTCAATTAACAGATGGTTATTAAAAGACTACTATTATTTTAGGATTTATTTTCATATATGGGTGGGGAGGACCCCAAATCAGAATAGTGATGATCCAGTTCTATTCTTAACTGGTCAGAACTGATTTGGAGCCTTGGTGAAAGGCCCAGAACCACATTACCAAAGGACTGAAGGACTAAATGATGTTTAGCAAGGGGAGGAGATGGTTTAGTGGGCCCCTGAGTGTTCTCTTCTCATATTTTGGAGAACTTGGTTGGCCCAGAGGATAGAATTAAGATATAAAGGGGATGCCTGGGTGGCTCAGTCGTTAAGCCTCTACCTTCAGCTCAGGGCGTGATCCCAGGGTCCTGGGATCGAGCCCCACATCAGGCTCCTCCGCTGGGAGCCTGCTTCTTCCTCTCCCACTCCCCCTGCTTGTGTTCCCTCTTTCACTGGCTGTCTCTCTTTCTGTCAAATAAATAAAAAATCTTAAAAAAAAGAATTAAGATATAAAGGTAGTTGCCAGACTAAATGGTGAAGTTATTATCATTGTCACCATTCCAGCAAAACAACCAGCATCTCTTGATGGAAATGAAACTTACAAATGGTTTCTGGAACATCCCCTACTTCAGTAACTTTTCATACTCTAATGACAAAGTCGTAATGTTAACTCATTGTATTTTCTTCATTATGAAACAAAAGTTTTTCTATCTGTGCTTCTGTCTTTAAATTTGGAGTGTGTTCCCTTTCAATTTTTGTGAATAGATGGCTATGCGGCTTCTATGTTGTCTCGGCCAATAGAACGACAAGATGAACTTGGCAAGACATGAATGTAAATACCATCAATTGGTATTTAATTGGTATACTCAAGGAAACCTATCTCCTCAGTTTTTAATAATCTCACCTAAAAATTGAAAGGTTTAAATTTAAATTAGTTTTCAGGAGCTGTTTTGTGAGAAGGGGATGATCATTTGATTACTGGAAAATAAAACCTTTGTGTGTCTCTTTTTGTTTTGGATAGAGGTGTGTATCTGATTCATTTAGTGAATGAATGCATAAGTGATGAACAAGAGATAAAATTTTTTCTTCTCTTTCCTTGGTGTATCTGTGTTTTGTGCAGACAGGGTCTACTAGCCTAAAATATTTTAAGAATACTAAATTTGCTTTTGTAGCTTATCTGAGGGAGAAAAAAGGATCAACAGTATCCTAATCTATGTTGGACACATACCATGGAAAGAAACAAACATTTGTTGTTATGTCACTTCACTATCGTTTGTTGTTCTTACCACAGACTCTTCTGACTGATACCTTCATGTTTTTATATCTCCTTTTATTTTTCAAGTTCACTTGAGGGTAGTTTGATTTTCATAGGCTAGTCTACAGGCTATCTTTTGGGTAAATGCCTTCATATAGTTTCAGAAATCTTCACTTCTTGCTCTCCTTTAGGTAGATGATATAAATTAATATAGTAGGCAGGTGTTAGACAAGAGGGAGTGATGGGGAGAAAGGCAAATTGAAGAGTTTATCTCCATGTAACCTGGAGAAATACTGTGTATTTCTTTTGGGATGTTAAAGAAGTTACTGTGTGGTTTCTTTGCTTTTCTTTTTATTTTGGGTGAGGATGGGAGGGAACTTTTTAAAAAAATTGAGTATAGTTGACACACAATTTTACATTATTTTCAGGAGTACGACACAGTGATTGGACATCTCTAAATGTTATGCTATGCTCACAAGTATAGCTCCCCTCTGTCACCATACAACACTATTACAGTACCACTGACTATATTCCCTATGCTGTACCTTTTATCCCCATGACTTATTCACTCCATAACTGGAAGCCTGTATCTCCAAGTCCTCTTCACCTATTTTGCAAGTCCCTCCATCCCCTTCCCCTCCAGCAGCCATCAGTTTGTTCTTTGTATGTATAGTTCTGATTCTGCTTTTTGTTTATTCATTTGTTTCTTTTTAGATTGGTGTGTGGAACATTTTTATATATGTAAAAAGCTTAATTAATGAATTGGGAAATTTACCAGTAACTGCCACCTAAAGGTGGCTATGTGTAGATTACTGTTGACTCTGTTAAAGGCTTTTAGAACAAGGTGAACAAAAACAAAACACTAAAAAATGGTGGTCTTGGTCTTCTTTTTCAGGTTATCTCCCCTCCAGAAGGCAGAAATAGTGGACCTGGTTAAGAAGCATGTAGGGGCCATTACTCTTGCCATTGGGGATGGTGCCAATGATGTTGGGATGATCCAGATGGCCCACGTGGGTGTGGGAATCAGTGGGAATGAGGGCATGCTGGCCACCAACAACTCGGATTATGCCATTGCACAGGTCAGTAGTGTGGTCATAAGAGTGTTGAGTATCTCAAGTCCATCCCTGAGGCCTACCCCACTCTTTAAGCTGCTTTTCATATGAAACTACCAGCACATTTGGGGTTTTCTTTAGTTTTGTCCTCATGAACTTTGCAGCAAAAAAAAGTTTTCCTTGAGCAGTTAGGGAGTCGGTCATACTGATGCCACCAAGAATCTATAGCTCTGCTAATATAATCTTTAAATTCCCTATCTCTTCAATCTGTAATGTATGCTTTGCTTTGTGGTGTCTCTCAAAGAAGATTTCTTAAAGACTTATAATGTACCCATTTCTGCTTTTTTAAAGTAGGCATTGCCTCTTGGCAGGCATTTAAAAAAGTAGGTTGTATATTTTAGAACAATTATAGCTTCACAACAAAATTGAGCAGAAAATATAAAGTTCCCGTATATTCCCCGCTTTCCCTCACAGACTCCCCCATCATCAACAACCCTACCAGAACTGTATATTTGTTATAACTGATGAACCTATATTGACACATCATCATCATTACCCAAAGTTCAGAGTCTACATTAGGGCTCACTCTTGATGTTGTATATTCTATGGGTTTGGAGAAATGTATAATGACAAGTATCCATCATCACAGTATCATACAGAGTAGTTTTACAGCTTTAAAAATCCTCTGCACTCCGTCTATTCATCATTCTCTCCACACACAAACCCTTGGCAACCACTGATTTTTGTACTATCTCCATGGTTTTGCCTTTTCCAGAACGTCATATTCATATAGTATGTAGCATTTTCGAATGGGCTTCTTTCACTTAGTAATATGCATTGAAGTGTCTGCCGTGTCTTTCATGGCTTAAGAGCTCATTTCTATTTAGTGATGAATAACTTTCCACTTTCTGGATGTAAAATACTTTATCCATTCACTCACTGAAAAACATCTTGGTTATTTCCAAGTTTGGGCAATTATTTAAAAAGCTGCTATAAATGTCCATGTGCAGGTTTTTTTTTGTGTGTGTGGACATAAGTTTTCAACTCCTTTGGACTTATACCAAGGAGTGTAATTGCTGTATCATATAGTAAAAGTATAAAAGTATGTTTAGTTTTGTAAGAAACTGCCAAACTGCCTTCCACAGTAGCTGTGCCATTTATTGAAAGTCATTTAAGTAGTGTGTGTGGTCTGTGATTTACAGCCTCTGTATATTTATGTCATATCCTAGGCTGTTTAACAAGAACATGTCCTCCTTCTACAAACTAATATTTTGACTTTTGAAGAATATAATATTTTAATCAATAATTTAAGATTAGCTTTTAATGGATCTAATATTTTCATCACAGTTGAGCAACTAACAATAACACTTTTTAATCTTGCTGAATTCGGGAACCACCTGTAATTCTTGAACATTCCCTAGGAATAATCCCATACCCCGAGTAGGTCATCCTTGCTGGGGCTGTTCTTATGGTGGCTGTCTCTGAGGGGCTAGATGATTTAGTACCCTGTCCACAGCTAAACAGATGCCTGTAACTGGAGTGGTAACAAAATGGACTCCTAGGATTCTATAGCATAGATGAAGAGCATATTACCCCAGTGTTTGAATTAGATCCATTCTGAGACCCTTCTTCTTACTCATAGATTAAGTGTTCTGGTTTTATAGCAGGGAAAACTCAGGCTCCTATGTGCTAGAGTATCTGGGTTGGGGAAAGTGTCCGTAAACTATGATCAAAGCACCTGTGTCTGTAAATAAGCAAATGACCACACTAAATTCGCCTAATCCTGTCTTAAACTGCTACATGCTATTGGGATACATACTTCCAGTGATCTCAGCAATTTATGTGACATAAGCCTTGAACTATTAAACACTGTAGACACACCAAGCCAGTGGCCAGTATCAGGTGTCCTGGGAATCCAGGGAAATATTTCTGGTTTTTCTTAGTTTGTATGGATTTTTTAGATTCCACATTATAAGTGAAATTAAATGGTATTTATCTTTTTCTGTTGGACTTACCTTACTGAGCACAATACCTACTAGGTCCATTCATGTTGTCACAAAAGGCAAGATTTCATTCTTTTTTATGGCTAATATTCCATTACACACACACACACACACACACACACACACACACACACACACACACACCACATCTTCTTTATCCATTCTATTGATGGACACTGAGGTTGCTTCCATATCTTGGCTATTGTCAGTAATGCTTCAGTGAACATAAAAGTGCATATATATCTTCTCAAGTTCGTGTTTTTGTTTTCTTTGTGTAAATACACAGTAGTGGAATTATAAGATTATTTGAATTTTTAATATTTTGAGGAACCTCCATACTCCATATTTTCCTCAGTGGCTGCACCAGTTTGTATTCCCAGCAAAGTGCATGAGGGTTCATTTTTCTCCACAGCCTCACCAACACCCAGTATTTCTTATCTTTTTGATTCTAGCCATTCTGACAAGTGTGAGATGATATCTCATTGTGGTTTTGATTTGCATTTCCCTGCCAATAGGTGATGTTTGGTGCAAATTAGGTGATTGGTGATGTTGAGAATCTTTTCATGTGTGTATCTTCTTTGGAAAAATATTCATGTCCTCTCCCCATTTTTTAAGGTTTTTATTTAAATTCCAGGTAGTTAACATACAGTGTAATATTAGTCTCAGGTGTACAATGGAGTGATTCAACACTTTCATACAATACTAGGTGTTCATCACAAGTGCATTCCCTAATCCCCATCACCTCTTAAACCCATCTCCCCCCTTAAATTGGATTATTTATGGTTTTTGGGTGCTCAGTTGAAGAGCTTCATTATATACCTTGAATATTAACCCCTTATCAAATATATCATTTTCAAATGTCTTCTCCCACTCAGTAGGTTGCCTTTTCATTTCATTGATGGTTTCCTTTGCTGTGTAAAAGATTTTTGTTTTGATGTAGTCCCCATAGTTTATTTTTGCTTTTGTTTTCCTTGCCTGAGGAGATATATCTAGAAAAGTGTTGCTAAGGTCAATGTCCAGGAGATTGCTGCTTTTTCTTTTCTTTTTTCAAGTTTTTATTTAAATTCAGGTTAGTTAACATACAGTGTAATGTTAGTTTCAGGTGTGAATTTAGTGATTCATCGCCTACACCACCGTGTGTTTATCACAGGGGCCCTGGGTTTCAGGTCTCACATTTAGGTCATTAATTCATTTTGAGTTGAATTTTCTGTATTATGTAAGAAAGTAGTCTAGTTTCATTCTTTAGCATGTAGCTTTCCAATTTTCCCAACACCTTTTTTGAAGAGACTGCCTTTTTCCCCATTGTGTATTCTTGCCTCCTTTTCTATAGATTAATTGACCATATAAGTGTGGGATATTTCTCAGCTCTCTATTCTTTTTTTTTTTTATTAACGTACAATGTATTATTTGTTTCAGGGGTACAGGTCTGTGATTCATCAGTCTTACACAACACACAGAGCTCACCACAACACATATCCTCCCCAATGTCCATCACACTACCGCATCCCCCGACCCCCCTCCCCTCCAGCAACCCTCAGTTTGTTTCCTGAGATTAAGAGTCTCTTATGCTTTGTCTCCCTCTCTGGTTTTGTCTTGTTTCATTTTTTCCTCTCTTCCCCTATGATCTTCTGCCTTGTATCTTAAATTCCACACATCAGTGAGATCCTATGAAAATTGTCCTTCTCTGATTGACTTATTTTGCTTAGCATAATACCCTCTAGTTCCATCCACATCATTGCAAATGGCAAGATTTCATTTTTTGATGGCTGCATAATATTCTAGTGTGTGTGTGTGTGTGTGTGTGTGTGTGTGTGTGTGTATACACACATCTTCTTTATCCATTCATCTGCTGATGGACATCTGGGCTCTTTCCATAGTTTGGCTATTGTGGACATTGCTGCTGTAAACATTGGAGTGCAGGTGCCCCTTTGGATCACTACATTTGTATCTTTGCTGTAAGTATCCAGTATTGCAATTGTTGTGTCATAGGGTAGCTCTATTTCAACTTTTTAGGAAACTTCATACTCTTTTGCAGAGTGGCTGCACCAGCTTGCATTCCCACCAACAGTGTAGGAGGGTTCCCTTTCTCCGCATCCTCACTAACATCTGTCGTTTCCTGACTTATTAATTTTAGTGATTCTGATGGGTGTGAGGTGGTATCTCATTGTGGTTTTGATTTGTATTTCCCTGATGCTGAGTGATGTTGAGCACTTTTTCATGTGTCTGTTGGCCATTTGGATGTCTTCTTTAGAGAAATGTCTGTTCATGTCTTCTGCCCATTTCTTTATTGATTATTTGTTCTTTGGGTGTTGAGTTTGATAAGTTCTTTATAGATTTTGGATACTAGCCCTTTATCTGATATGTCATTTGCAAATATCTTCTCCCATTCTATTAATCGTCTTTTGGTTTTGTTGACTGTTTCCTTTGCTGTGCAAAAGCTTTTTTATCTTGATGAAGTCCCAATAGTTCATTATTGCTTTTGTTTCACTTGCCTTTGGAGACTTGTCTAGCAAGAAGTTGCTGCAGCTGAGGTAAAAAAAGGTTGCTGCTTGTGTTCTTCTCTAGGATTTTTGATGGATTCCTGTCTCACATTTAGGTCTTTCATACATTTTGAGTCTATTTTTGTGTATAGTGTAAGGAGATGATCCAATTTCATTCTTCTGCATGTGGCAGTCCAATTTTCCCAACACCCTTTGTTGAAGAGACTGTCTTTTTTCCATTGGATATTCTTTCCTGCCTTGTCAAAGATTAGTTGACCATAGAGTTGAGGGTTCATTTCTGAGTTCTCTATTCTGTTCCATTGATCTAAGTGCCTGTTTTTGTGCCAGTACCATATTGTCTTGATGATTACAGCTTTGTAATAGAGCTTGAGTCCGGAATTGTGATGCCACCAGCTTTGGTTTTCTTTTTCAACATTCCTTTGGCTATTAGGGCTCTTTTCTGGTTCCATACAAATTTTAGGATTATTTGTTCCGGGTCTGTGAAAAAAGTTGGTGGTATTTTAACAGCTCTCTATTCCGTTCCATTGATCTATGTATCTATTTTTGTGCCAGTACGATACTGTTTTGATTATTATAACTTTGTAGTATATCTTGAAATCTGGGATTGTGATACCTCTGGCATTGTTCTTCTTTCTCAAGATCACTTTGGCTACTTGGGATCTTTTGTGGTTCCATACTAATTTTATGATTATCCTATTTCTATGAAAAGTATTGATATTTTGGCATGGATTGCATTGAGCCTATAGATTAATTGGGGTAGTACGGACATTTTAACAATATCAATTTTTCCAATCCATGAGTATGGAATGTTTTTCCATTTCTTTGTGTCTTCCTCAATTTCTTTCATGAGTACAGATCCTTTGCCTCTTTGCTTAGGTTTATTCCTAGGTATCCTATGGTTTTTGGTGCAGTTGTAAATGGGATCAACTCCTTAATTTCTCTTTCTTCTGTTTCATTGTTAGTGTATAGAAATGCAACTGATTTCTGTGCATTGATTTTATATCCTGCCACTTTGCTGAATTCCTATATGAGTTCTAGCAATTTTGGGGTGGAATCTTTTGGGTTTTCCACATAAAGTACCATGTCATTTGTGAAGAGTGAGAGTTTGACTTCTTCCTTGCTGATTTGGATGCCTTTTCTTTCTTTTTATTCTCTGATTGCTGAGGCCAGGACTTCTAGTACTATGTTGAACAATAGTGGTGAGAGTGGGCATCCCTGTTGTGTTCCTGACCTTAGGGGAAAAGCTCTCAGTTTTTCCCCATTGAAAATGATATTCACTGTGGGCTTTTTGTATATGGCTTTTGCTATATTGAGGTATGTTCCCTCTATCCCTATACTGTGAAGAGTTTTAATCAAGAAAGGATGCTGTACTTTGTCAAATGCTTTTTCTGGATCTATTGAGAGGATTGTATGGTTCTTGTCCTTTCTTTTATTAATGTAGTGCATCATATTGATTGATTTGCAGATGTTGAACCATCCTTGCAGCCCAGGAATAAATCCCATTTGGTCATGGTGAATAATCTTTTAATGTACTGTTGGATCCTATTGGCTAGTATCTTGGTGAGAATTTTCGCACCCGTGTTTATCAGAGATATTGGTCTGTAATTCTCCTATTTTGTGGGGTCTTTGTCTGGTTTTGGGATCAAGGTAATGCTGGCCTCATAGAAAGAGTTTGGAAGTTTTCCTTCCATTTCTATTTTTTGAAAGACCTTCAGAAGAATAGGTATTAATTATTCCTTAAATGTTTGGTAGAATTCACCTGGCAAGCCATCTGGCCCTGGACGCTTGTTTGTTGGGAGATTTTTGATTACTGCTTCAATTTCCTTGCTGGTTACAGGTCTATTCAAGTTTTCTATTTCTTCCTGTTTCAGTTTTGGTAATTTAAATGTTTCTAGGAATGCATCCATTTCTTCCAGATTGCCTAATTTGTTGGCATATAATTGCTCATAATATGTTCTTATAATTATTTGTATTTCTTTGGTGTTGGTTGTGATCTCTCCTCTTTTATTCATGATTTTATTTATTTGGGCCCTTTCTTTTTTCTTTTTGATAAGTCTGGCCAGGGGTTTATCAATCTTATTAAATCTTTCAAAGAACCAGCTCCTAGTTGCATTGATCTGTTCTACTGTTCTTTTGGTTTCTATTTCATTGATTTCTGCTCTAATCTTCTGATTATCTGACTATCTTCTATCTGATTATCTTCTATCTATCTATCTATCCATCCATCTAGCTAATTATCTTCTGATAATCTGCTCCAATATACCTTCTTTTATTATTTCTCTTCTCCTGCTGGATTTAGGCTCTTTTGCTGTTCTTTTTCCAACTCCTTTAGCTGTAGGGTTAGGTTGTGTATTTGAGATGTTTCTTGTTTCTTGAGAAAGGCCCATTCTGCTATATACTTCCCTCTTAGAACCACCTTTACTGCATCCCAATGGTTCTGAACAGTTTTCATTTTCATTTGTTTCCATGAATTTTTAAAATTCTTTTTAAATTTCCTGGTTAACCTATTCATTCTTTAGTAGGATGCTCTTTAGCCTCCATGTATTTGAGTCTTTCCAAATAACCTCTTTTGATTGAGTTCAAGTTTCAAAGCATTGTGGTCTGAAAATATGTAGGGAATGATCCTAATCTTTTTGTACTTGTTGAGACCTGATTTGTGACCCAGTATGTGATCTATTTTGGAGAATGTTCCATGTGCACTTGAAAAGAATGTATATTCTGTTGCTTTAGAATGGAATGCTCTGAATATATCTGTGAAGTCCATCTGGTCCAATGTGTCATTCAAAGCCCTTGTTTCTTTGTTGATCTTCTGCTTAGATGATCTGTCCATTGCAGTGAGTGGAGTGTTAAAGTCCCTTACTATTATTATTTATGTGTTTCTTTAATTTCGTTATTGATTGGTTTATATAATTGGCTGCTCCAATGTTGGGGGCATAAATATTTACAATTGTTATATCTTGTTGGATAGACACTTTAATTATGATAGAGTGTCCTTCCTTATCTTTTATTATTGTCTTTGGTTTAAAATCTAATTTGTCTGATATAAGGATTGCTGCCCCAGCTTTCATTTGATATCCATTAGCATGATAAATGGTTTTCCACCCCCTCACTTTCAATCTGGAGGTGTCTTTGGGTCTAAAATGGGTTTCTTGTAGACAGCATATGGATGGGTCTTGTGTTTTTTTTTTTAATCCAACCTGATATCTCCTTTTGATTGGAGCATTTACTCCATTTACATTCAGAGTAATTATTGAAGATATGAATTTAGTGCCATTGTATTACCTGTAAATGTATACCTTGTTTCTGTATATTGTCTCTGTTCCTTTCTGGTCTATGTTACTCTTGGGCTCTCTCTTCACTTAAAGGATCCCCTTTAATATTTCTTGGAGGGCTGGTTTAGTGATCACGAATTCTTTTAGGTTCTGTTTGTCCTGGAAGCTTTTTATCTCTCCTATTTTGAATGACATCCTTGGTGGATAAAGTATTCGTGGCTGCATATTTTTCTCACTTAACACCCTGAATATATCATGCCAGTCCTTTCTGGCCTTCCAGATCTCTGTGGATAGGTCTTCTGCCAGTCTGATGTTTCTACCCTTGTAGGTTATGGACCTCTTGTCCCAAGCTGCTTTTCTTTGTCTCTGAGATTTGCAAGTTTCACTATTATATGACCAGGTGTTAACCTATTTTTATTGATTTTGAAGGGAGTTCTCTGTGCCTCCTGGACTTCATTGCCTGAGAACTTCCCTAGATTAGGAAAGTTCTCCACTATAATTTGTTCCAGTGTACCTTCTGCACTCCCCCTCTCCTCTTCTGGGATCCCAATTACTCTAATATTGTTTCTCTTTATGGTATATCACTTATCTCTCAAATTCTCCCCTCATGATCCAGTAGTTGTTTATCTCTCTTTTTCTCAGCTTTTTATTCTTCATCATTTGTCTTCTATATCGCTAATTCTTTCTTCTGCCTCATTTATCCTAGCAGTTAGAGGCTGCACTTTTTTATTGCATCTCAATAGCCTTTTTTATTTCAACTTGATTAGATTTTACTTCTTTTATTTCTCCAGGAAGACATTCTCTACTGTCTTCTATGCTTTTTTTTTTTTTCAAGCCAAGCTAGTATCTTTGTAACTGTTATTCTGAACTCTAGTTCTGACATCTTATTTATATCCATACTGATTATGTCCCTGGCAGTCAGTACTGCCTCTTGCTCTTTTTTTCTTGTTCTCTTTTTTGAGGTGAGTTTTTCTGTCTTGTCATTCTTGTAGAAAGTGGTAGCTTTTTCTATTCGTGGAGTTTCAGGTAATCTTTTCTCAGATCTCTTAGTTAGTAGATGTTCGGAATGATTTGACAGCTATCTAGCTGAATTCCTGGGACCAGACACAACTAAGGTTTCCTACTCCTCTGCCATCCTGGACTATCTCCTCCATGAATTTTTTAATTTCCTATTTGATTTCTTCATTAACCCAATGGCTGTTTAGTAGCATATTGTTTGTTTGTGCTTTTTTTGTTTTTCTTTCTTCTTGTAATTGATGTCTATCTTCATTCATATTAGTTGTAGTCAAAAAAGATGCTTGGTATGATTTTAATCTTCTTAAATTTATTTAATCTTCTTAAATTTATTTAGGCTTGTTTTGTGGCCTAACACATGATGTGTCCTGGAGAATGTTCCATGTGCACTTGAAAAGTTGTTTTTGGATGGTATTTTCTGTATATGTCAAGCCCATCTGGTCTAATGTGTGGTTCAAAAACACTGTTTCCTTATTCATTTTCTGCCTGGATGATCTATTCATTGATGTGAGTGGGGTGTTGCAGTCTCCTATTTATCGTATTGCTGTCAAGTTTTCCCTTTGTGTCTGTTAATATTTGCTTTATTTAGGTGCTGCTATGTTGGGTACATAGATAACTACAATTATTATATCTTCTTGTTTTTTGATCCCTTTATCATTAGGTAGTGCCCTCTTTGCACTTGCTACAGTCTTTGATTTCAAGTCTATCTTGTCTGATATAAGTATTGCCCCCTGGCTTTTTTTTTTTCTCACTTCCATTTGCATGACATATTTTTTTTCCATCCTTCATTTTCTGTCTGTATGTGCCTTTAGATCTGAAATGGGTCTCTTGCAGGCAGCATATAAATGAGTCTTCTTTGTTTTAACCATTTTGTCACCATATGTCTTTTTTTCAGGCACTTAGACTATTCACATTTAAAGTAATTATTGATAGATATTTACTTATTGCCATTTTGCTCATTGTTTTCTGGTTGTTCTTGTAGTTCTTTTCTATTCCCTTCATCTTCTCTTACTCTTTTGCCTTGTGAGTTGTGATCTTCTTTAGTGTTTTGCTTGTCTTTATTTCTCTTTATTTTTTGTGTATCTATTATAAGTTTTTAGTTTATGGTTATTATGAGGTTTTATATAACATCCTAAGTATATTGCAGACTATATTAAGTTGATGGTCTTTTAAGTTTGAACTCATTTTAAAAGTACCTCATTTTTTTTCTTCTCCTTCCACAATTTATGTATATGTTACTATATTTTATATCTTCTTATTTTGTGAATCCCCTTAACTAATTTTTTAGAATTGATTTTATTACTTTTGTCTTTTAACCTTCATACTTACAAGAGATTGCTCTATGACCTTTATTGTATGCTTACTTTTACTTAGAACAGTTTTCCTTTCTTTTCTCTCTCTCTCTTTTTTTACTTCTAATTATGGCCTTTTGTTTTCCACTTAAAGAAATCTCTTTAATATTTCTTATAAGGCCAGTTTAGTGGTGGTGAGCTCCTTTAATTTTTGTTTGGGAAGTTCTTTATCTCTTACTGAATTCTGAGTGATAACTTTGCTGGATGGAGTATTCTTGGTTATGTGTTTTTTTTTTCCTTTCAGCACTTTGAATATATCATAGTATTCCCTTCTGACCTGCAACATTCCTGCTGAAAAATCATTATCATTATTATGTGTTGTGGTGTGGATATTTTTTTGGAACTCTCTGTGCTTCCTGAATCTGGATGTCTGTTTCCTTTCCTCGATTAGGGAAGTTTTCAGTTATTATTTATTCAGATAAACTTATCTACCTCTTACTCTCTTTTCCCTCTGGGACCTCTGTAACGTGAATGTTTCTTCCCTTGATGTTATCCAAAAGATCCCTTAACCCATCCTCATTTTAAAATTCTTTTTTTTCTTTTTATAGTTCGGCTTGGGTGCTATTACCCTGTCCTCCAGACTGCTGATCCATTCTACTGCATCCTCTAATCTCCCTCAATTCCCTCTAGTGTATTTTTTTAATTTCAATTGTTGTTTTTTTTTTCTAGTTTTTCTTTTTTCTTTTTTTGTATTCTTCAACCCTGATTGGTTCTCTTTTATGTTTTCTATTTTTTTGTTGAAGGTCAGACTGAGTTTATCCACTCTTCTCTCTAGTCTGGTAAGCATCTTTATAACCATTACTTTTAAACTCTTTATCAGGTAGATAGGTTATTTATGTTTTGTTTAGTTCTCTCTCTCTCTTTTAGGTTTTTGTCTTTTTCTTTCATTTGGAGCATATTCTTCTTTTTTTTAATGTTTTTTTATTATATTATGTTAGTCACCATACAGTACATCCCTGGTTTCTGATGTAAAGTTCAATGATTCATTAGTTGCATATAACACCCAGTGCACCATGCAATACGTGCCCTCCTTATTACCCATCACCGGTCTATCCCATTCCCCCACCCCCTCCCCTCTGAGGCCCTCAGTTTGTTTCTCATAGGCCATAGTCTCTCATGTTTCATTCCCCCTTCTGATTACCCCCCCTTTCTTTATCCCTTTCTTCCCCTACCGATCTTCCTAGTTCTTATGTTCCATAGATGAGAGAAATTATATGATAATTGTCTTTCTCTGCTTGACTTATTTCACTCAGCATTATCTCCTCCAGTGCCGTCCATGTTGCAGCAAATGTTCAGAATTCGTTCTTTCTGATAGCTGAGTAATATTCCATTGTATATATGGACCACAACTTCTTAATCCAGTCATCTGTTGAAGGGCATCTCGGCTCCTTCCACAATTTAGCTATTGTGGACATTGCTGCTATGAACATTGGGGTGCATATGGCCCTTCTCTTCACTATGTCTGTGTCTTTGGGGTAAATACCCAGTAGTGCAATGGCTGGGTCATAGGGTAGCTCAATTTTTAACTTTTTAAGGGACCTCCACACTGTTTTCCAGAGTGGCTGTACCAACTTGCATTCCCACCAACAATGTAGGAGGGATCCCCTTTCTCCACATCCTCTCCAACAATTGTTGTTTCTTGCCTTGTCAATTTTTGCCATTCTAACTGGCGTAAGGTGGTATTTTAGTGTGGTTTTGATTTGAAATTCCCTGATGGCTAATGATTTTGAACATTTTTTCATGTGTCTGTTAGCCATTTGTATGTCTTCATTGAAAAAGTGTCTGTTCATATCTTCTGCCCATTTTATGATTTGTATTTGTTTCTCGCGTATTGAGTTTGAGAAGTTCTTTGTAGATCTTGGATACCAGTCTTTTATCTGTAGTGTCTTTTGCAAATATATTCTCCCATTCCGTGGGCTACCTCTTAGTTTTTTTGACTGTTTCCTTGGCTGCACAGAAGCTTTTTATCTTGATGAAGTCCCACAAGATCATTTTTTCTTTTGTTTCTCTTGCCTTTGGAGATGTGTCATGAAAAAGGTTACTTTGGCTGATGTCGTATAGGTTGCAGCCTATGTTCTCCTCTAGGATTTTGATGGATTCCTGTCTCTCATCGAGGTCTTTCATCCATTTGGAGTTTATTTTTGTGTATGGTGTGAGAGAGTGGTCAAGGAGCATATTCTTCTGTCTTCTCATCTTACTTGGCTTTCTGTGTTTGTTTTTATAAATTATGCAGAACAGCTGCTTCTCCTAAGCTTAAAGGAATGGTCTTGTGTATGGTCGTCCCTTATATAGACTATGTGTGCCTGGTCACTTTGGCTGCCTGACTGGAACTATGCCTGGCATGGGATAGGATTTCCAAGGTATTCTCTGCTAGAGCCACCCTGGTGGGATGGCCTGAGCTGAACTAGGCATATAACAGGATGTTCCTAGGTCTCTCCATGCTGAGGGTTTCCTAGAAGGACAGCTGAAGTGAGTATAAGCTGGGTGTCCTTGGGTATTCCACACAGGGGGCACCCTGGCAGGTGGCTGGTACCAAGGCAGGCTCAAGCCATAGGTTCTAGGCTCTCTATGCAGGGTGGTTGGAGCTGAGGTGGGTATGGCCCAAGGGGTTCTCAGGGCACTCCGCTCATTGCATACTCTGGTGAGTGGTGCAGAGCCAAAGTGGTGTGGGCCAGGAGTGTTCTGTGGTGCTTTGCTTCTGTGTCACCTTGGTGAGATGGTTGGGGTTGTAGTGAGTGCTGACCTGGGTTGTCCCAGTGTGTGCCATGCTGGGGCCACCTTGGTGGGACAGCTGGGCTGATGTGGACTAGGGGCCTAGAGCTCACTGAGGTGGTAGACTGGCTAGGGCACACAAAGTATGCTCTCATCTACACTATCAAGGCAGAAAAGGAACATAAACTGTGACACTCAGCAGCCCCTCCAACCTAGAGTTTTCTAGCAGCTCCCCACACTATTTGTCAGAGTTTTAGGGCTGGCTCTTTTATATTCTAGTTGTTCCTTTAAACTGGGTTTTGTTTTGTTTTGTTTTTTTTCTGGGTATCTGGGGATGGTATGGGCTAGGGGCCTGGGCCTTGCTGATGCAGTAGGCTGGCTGTGGCACCTAGACCATGTTCCTGTCGGTAACTATCAAAGTAGAGGGAGAACACAAACCGTGGTACTCTTAAGCCCTCTAACCTGGAGAGAGTTCTAGGGGCTCCTCTGCTGTATGGAAGGGTTCTGGTGCTGGTTCCTTTATATTTTAGTTACCCTTTTAGACTGTGGCTTTTTTTCTGTGTGCCAGGGCAGATGAATCTACTCATGGTCCTTAAGTACTACTGTTGCTCTCCACAGCAGTTTGCAGTGTCAGGAGTGGGGATTCTTTTTCTTACTGTGTCTCCATCTATCTTTTGTGGTGCAGAAGCTATTCAGTCAACACTGAGATGGAATTCCTATGTAAATAGGTGTAAATTTGGTGTGTCTGTGAAGGAGGTAAGTTGAGGGTCTTCCTATGTCACCATCTTGGATCAGACCTTCCAAGTTTTCTTTTCTTCCTTCCACCCACCCCTAAAGTGCCACACCAAGACCGACACTAATGCAGGAGATTGATTTGATTCATGCTCAGGCCCCCATTAAAAGGCTATTTCACATCAATGATAATATTTTAAGCCCCATTGGGGTTTTCCCCCTCCATTTTACTTTGACCCAAGAGCAGCTTTGACTGCAGAGAGGGAGAAGGTATTCTGCCATGATGTGTGCCCTTTTAGGCTTTTGCAGAATGAATCTTATCACCAGAACTTAAGTGGAAATTTTCCCATTTCTGTCCCATCTACCTCCAGCATATCATATGTATTCTGCAGCCGTGGTCAAACAAATGTCTTTTACTTGCTCTTTCTGGGTAATACACAACTTTCTCTTCTCAGAGTATATAATATTCTACTCATAACCTGGATCATCTTATTCTCTGAAATGTAAATTATTCACTTTCTTCTCCCCAAATTTCTTAGTCTTTTAAAGTCATTCCAAGAAATGGAACTCTGACTTTAAACCACTGCAAAGCTAAACACTGAGGCAATAGGAATGTTGTCTATAGTGACTCAAGTTTAATATCAAGTTCTGGGTAAAAACGGACAAACAAAAACCTTTCTTTAATTCACTTATTTTTTGTTTAGCTCTGCCTTTTATGATTGAGCATCTTCTTCCCCATCCTGCTGTCTCATGATCCAAAATCTTAAATGCTCTTTTTTTTGAAAATTTGAAATTTTTCATATGTACCAATTTGTGCCATTTGAAGTGAATATTTAGTTCCAGGAGTCATTAAATTACTGAATTACTTCATTTTGTGGAATAACTCTCCTGAATGGCCATTCATTCAAAAAAATGTTCATTGAGCAAATACCATATTCTGGGCATGTTTCTGGGTGGTTAGGATTCATCAATAAAGTAAACAATGAGACCTACTGCCACAGAGCTTCCATTGTAGGAAACAAAAATATACAGTAATGCCTGTCATTTGTTAGAAGGTAATAACTGCTATGAAAGTAGGTGTGTATATGAGGGTAAGGAGTCTCACCAATGCTACAGAGGCTGCATGTAACCTTCATTTTTAATTTTAACTTTTTATTTATTATACGAAGTGGGTAACTGATTCCTGTAAGACTGTTACTTACACCTGATCACACATTAAAAAAGATGAGTGATTTAGCCTGAGTTCTTGTTTCTAATAGGATGTTCCTTTCATTAAATAATTCTGTCCCATTACTATGATTAAAGTCCTAGATGTGTATCAGCTTTAAAAAAAATAAAAGCCTTGTGCATTCCAAGTGAAAATCCAAGCAGCATTTCCTGGGCAAAAAATATGATGTTAAAAAAATTTTTTTAGTGATAAGAGAAATTAATTTTATAAAGCTTTAAAATTTTTTCTTTATAGAGAACTGCCATGTCAGGTTGTCTGCGAAATTGGTTTCATTCTGTTTCCTTCTGTGTTATATTTTCTAGAGTGGGAACTTAGGTGTGAAATGCTGAGAAAATGACCTTTTGTGGGTTTTGTCACTAAATGGTAGGTTTGTTTGAACTTGCACTGACTGTTGTCTCCTTCTTTTAGTTTAGCTACTTGGAGAAGCTTCTGTTGGTTCATGGAGCTTGGAATCATTTTCGAGTGACGAAATGCATATTGTATTGTTTCTACAAAAATGTAGTGTTATACATTATTGAGGTAAGAAAAGAGATAAACTTTCTTTCATGGAAAAGTTAGATCTTTCTTTGATATCAGGCTTGGTAGTTTAGGGTTGTTCCCCCCCCCCATATTTGTATCACTTAAATTATTACCATTACATAATTTTGCTTTAGGTTTTCACTCAAAATTATTCAGTAAGTTTGAATCTTCTAACAACCATCCTGACTTAAAAAATACCTGTGTAAGCCTCTAATTTGGCTATGGAAATATATTTTTAGATATTTTATTTTGAAATAATTATATATTCACAGGAAGTTACAAAAAATATTTTTAGGAGGTCCTGTGAAACATTCACCCAATTTTCCCCCAAAGAACACCTTGAATAACTCCAGGACAAACCCAACAGAACATATTCATATTTCACCAGCTTTACACATACTTGTGTGATTCTTTGTACCTTTATCCATGTGTAGATTGATATAAACACCACATAAATCAAGGCAGAAACCTGTTTCCCTCTCCAACCCTCCCCCAATGATACAGACCTGTTCCATCACCACAAGGATCCCCTTCATGCTACCCCTTTGTATCCACTGCCATCCCTAACCCCTGACAGTGACTAATCTGTTCCCTATCCTTATAATTTTGTTCTTTCAAGAATTTTATAAAAGCAGAATCATGTAGTATATAACCTTTTGAGATTGGATTTTTTTCAATCAGTATAATTCCCTTGGATTGATACAAGTTGTTTCCTGTATCATTTGTTCCCTTAACATAATTTTTTGTCCACCTGCTGAAGAGCATTTGTGTGTAGGTTTTGTGCAAGCAAATGTCCAAGAGTACAATTGCTGGATCATATGGTAAGTGCATGTTTAATTTTAAAAGAAACTCCCAACTATTTTCCAGAGTGACTTTACCATTTTCAGTTCCCACCAGCAAAGCATTTGTTATCTTGTTTCTCTGGATCTTTATCAGCACTTGATGTTATCATTATTTTTTAGCCATTCTCATAGATGGGTAGTGATATGTCATTGTAGTTTTAAATTGCATTTCCATAGGAGCTAATGATTTTGAACATCTTCTCATGTACTTTTTTGCTCTTTTCATATCTTCTTCAGTGAAATGTGTCTTCATATTTTTTGTCCATTTTCTAACTGAATTGTTTTTTCACTCTTAAGTTTTGAGAATTCACATATTTTAGATGTTAGTCCTCTGGCAGATAAGTAGTTTGCAAATATTTTCTTCCAGTCTGTATCATGTTGTTTTGTCATCTTAATAGAGTCAGAGTACAAAAGTTTTAAATTTTGTTGTGGTCCAATTTATATATTTTCCTTTTATGGATCTTGCTTTTGGTTCTATGTCAAAAAACTCTTTGTCTAGCTCTAGATTCCAAAGATTTTCCTCTATGTAGTTTTCTAAAAGTGTTTTAAACTTACTGTCATGATTCATTTTCAGTTAATTTTTGTATACAGTGGAGGGTTTAGATTGTCTGGTTATTTTGCCCATGGAGATCCAATTACTTCAGTACTATTTGATGAAAAGGTTATCCTTCCATTAAATTGATTTTGCACCTTTGTCAAAAATCAGCGGGGCAAATAATGAAGAAATAGAAAATATGAACAGACTGTAAGTAGTAAGGAGATGAGATCAGTAATCAAACACCTCTCTGAAAAATTATACCGATAATTCAAAGAAGAATTAACACGTCTTCCTCAAACTCTTCCAAAAAGTTACAGAGAAAGTAACACATACAAACTCGTGTCAAAGAAGGATATCCTCTAAATCCATCCATGTTGTTGCAAATGGTGGGATCTGATACCTTTTTATAGTTGAGCGATATTTCATTGGAAATTATATATGCCACCCCTTCTTTATCCATTCATCTGTTGATGAACACTTAGGTTGCTTCCACATTTTTGTTATTGTAAATAATGCTGCAATAAACATAGAGGGTTGTAAATCTTTGAATTAGGAGTTCTCCTTTCTTTGGCTGGGCCAGTAGCAAATGTTATCAATTGCAGATGCTACAATTTGCTGAAGCCATAGACAAAATCATTCTGAAGGTTTACAACTCAATATCATTCTTTACTGAAGCAATGCGTTATTGGACAATTAGATCTAAATATTTCATTGAAATTATCTTTTAATAGAGAAAGAACAGTAACAAAGAATGAAATAAAAATTCTAAAATAAATGTACTAGCTTTCTGGTAGGCTCAAATACTCAAGATTGATTTTAAGTACTTCGGTGAATGGAAACATTTAGGTCAATATTGATATAAAACTTCTTGAAATTTCTTCTCTTTCAGCTTTGGTTCAGCTTTGTTAATGGATTTTCTGGGCAGATTATATTTGAACATTGGTGCATCAGCTTGTACAATGTGGTAAGCATTCTCCATCTCTATCTGATAGCATGCTGTTTATGTCTGGGAAGTGTGTCTAAGTTAATCTTCTGCACATAGCAGGCAGCACAAATACATCTTTAGAGCCTTTGTTGCTGCAACACATCTTGCAGAAGCCCATACTCTCCACACATTATTTCAATCATAAGAGATCATTCTACAGCAACTACATTAAATTTCTATGCAATGCATTTTGATAATACATCCAAAACCTCCTTACTATATGCCTGTACAACATTTTTAGGCTTTTAAGCCAAGTAATTATTATTGAATTCTACCTCTACCCATTCCATTTAGTACATATAATTAATATTTATTTATATCTCTATATGTGGGTGTGTGTTTATGGTGTAATTTCCCTGGCCTTTTAAACCTCCTGGTAGAAAATTTGTCCTTTTGTAAATATTTCACCCTGTGTTTGTAGGAAATGATGAATTTTGATATGAAGTCCTATAATAAATAATAAAGATAATAAATAATTGGGAATTTTCTGAAACTAACAATCCCATACCATTTCTTAAGTCATTTTAAATTCAGAAATAAATAGTATGATTAAATGGTCTTTTAATTCACCTTTAAATTTTTGTTTTATTTTTCTTCTTTATTGTTCCACTTTAAAGATTAGAGGTTATTGAAACCTAGCATAGAAATTAGGCTCCCAGTGAGTATATTATGACCTTTCTTCTGTACTACATTATCATAGCATATTACAATCTGGATACTCTGTGCTTTAATCCCTGAAATTCTGTCTTCTAGGAGCTTGAATTCTGAAACAGCACAGACAGAAGTCACTGAGTGTCCAATAGTACAAAAATGTCTAGGACTATGAATAGTTACAGTTGTGCACATGTCAATTCTAGACATACTTGGCTAGAACACTACATCAGTGAACCTCAAGTCATACACATATTTGTCTCTACCAGGCTTTTGGTCACAGATGACAATACTCAATTCTTTTTTTTTTTTTTTTCAGTTTCATTACAGACTGGGGTGGCAGAGTCTTTGTGTGAGAAAATTCACTATGAATACATAGGCCACAGATATTATGGACATTTTAGGATAGTATATGATGACTTATTAATATCCATCGACTTATTAAATCTTATCATTACATATATATTTTACAGATGGGAAAAGGATGAAGCCTAGGACATTTCAATAGTTACTGGCAATAAGAGAGCTAGATTGCTTATTTAATAACTAAATTTAAATAGGTTGTCATAGTGTTTCTAGAGGTCATATATTATTTCTGCTTCTGCCCACGTATGACTAATTGCTATAGGAATTGCCCTCCTACCAGAAATAAACTACAGTGTCAGCCAAAATATATAAAACAATGGTTTTCAAACATTAAACAAAGGCTCCTCATGACTGTGATCCTTGAGAGAAGGACTATATCCAAGCCACAGTGCAGGAAGATGGACCCAAAAGAAAGCCTGGTGTCTTAATGAATTGAAGACATAGAGGTTGGAGCTCAGTGGGCCCAGGTAGCTAGAATGTCAAAAGAGAAAACTGTACCAAGAGAGATAGACAAGAGTGACTCTGAAGATCTGTAGAGCATCCCCTTGAGCCTTTGGTTCTGGTTTGTGTATGCGTAAGAAAAATCTATCCAGAGCTAGGGAAAGAACAACCAGAAAGCAGTAGGATGAATTCTTGGAGCTAATTCAGGGCTAAGAATAACTAGTTACACATTATATTGGGAAAACTTAAGTTACACTTTAAACAAAAACAAAAACAAAAACAAAAACCCACTATTCTGGGTCCTTCATAACAAAATTTAAAAGTAATCTTAAAAAAAACCATCAAACTAATTCTCAAGTTACTTACCTGCAAATCAAACAGGCAAACAATATTTAAAGGGCCAACATGTCCTTCAAGAGATGAATGGATAAAAAAAGATGTGGTTCATATATACAATGGAATATTACTCAGCCATCAGAAAGGATGAATACCCACCATTTGCATTGACATGGATGGGACTGGAGGGGATTATGCTAAGTGAAATAAGTCAAGCAGAGAAAGACAATTATCATATGGTTTCACTCATATGTGGAATATAAGGAATAGCGCAAAGGACCCCAGGGGAAAGGAGGGAAAATTGAATGGGAAGAAATCAGAGAGGGGGGCAAACTGTGAGAGACTCTGGACTCTGGGAAACAAACTGAGGGTTATAGAAGGGAGGGGGTGGGGGTAACCGGGTGATAGGTATTAAAGAGGGCACATGTGGTGATGAACACTGGGTGTTATACAAAACTAATTAATGAATCATTGAACACTACATCAAAAACTATATGTTGGCTAATTGAACATCATAAATAAATAAATAAATAAATAAATAAATAAATAAATAAAAATCTTAAAAAAAGAAATAGAGGCAAAGGGGGCTCCAAAGCCACAGAAAATATCAAATGCATACAAATAAACTAAAAATAATTGAAAAGAAGAACAAAATTAAGTACTCAAGAACACAAAATTCAAAGTTGTGCCTCTAATAAAATATCTCAGTCATGCAAAGAAATAGGGAAATAAGATCCATAGTGTGAAAAATAAGTCAATGAGAGCAGATATAAAAATTATAAAGATGTTGGAATTAGTAGATAAGGACTTAACACAGATATTTTAAATCTTATGAACATGTGCAATAATATAGAGGAAGAAATGAACATAATGAGAAAAACAGAAGATATAGAAAAGAACCAAATAGAACCTTGTGATGAAAAATACAAGTAGGAAATGGACATTTTTCTGGGTGGGATTAAGAGCAAATTAGAAACTTCAGAAATAGGATAGGTAAATATGAAGACATAGCAATTACAGAAGCACAGAGAGAAAAGTCAGAAAAACACACAAATGTTCTTCATAACCAAATTGTTGAAAATCAGTGACCAAGAGAATAATCTTTAAATCAACCAGATAAATATTACATATAGAAAATAAATGTAGGAATAAGAACACATTTCTCATTGAAAACCATGCAGGGCCAAAGACAATGGACTATCTTTAAAGATCTGAAAGAGAGGTTGGGAGAAAAGATGGTGGAGGAGTAGGGGACCCCTTTTTCATCTGGTCCCTTGAGTTGAGCTGGATATCTGCCAGACCATCCTGAACACTCATGAAATCAGCCTGAGATGTAAGAAGATACATCTGAATCTCTACAAACAGAACATTTCTGGTGCTTGGTCTCTAGGTATGAAGCAGGGAGCTGAAAGTCTGTGCCTAGATATCGGAAGATAAACAGAAAGGGGAGGGAGCCACCGCGCTTGGGCACTGGGAAGCAGTAGCCACCTGCACTGGGGAGCGGGCCAGACTCGCGGACCGGCACCTGTGACAAAGCAGACTGAGACCGGGAGCCCGGAAATGCGTGTGCAACCAGACTGAGAACTGGAGCTCTGGAGTGCTCACTGGAACTGGACTGATACTGGGAGCTCGGGAGCGCACGCATCCAAACTGAAAACCGGAGCTCGGGAGAACAGACTCGAACTAGACTGAAACTAAGAGCTGGGGACTGCGCGCGTGTGTGACCAGACTGAAAACCAGTGCTCCGAAGCGCACATGAACCACACTGAAAAAGGGAGCTTGGGAGCATGCGTGGGAACTGGGGGCAGCTGGCGGTGTTAGAAACACAAAGGACAGAGACGTGCCGGCCCTGGAAGTGAGGACTGGGAGCGCGGCTGTGGGGTGCATAACCCGGGATGCTGCAGGGTTTTTAGCAGCACCAACAGAAACAGTGTTAAAGAGGCCAAGAGAGCTCAGTGGAGAGTGGACTGTGATCTCTCTGTTCTGTGACAGAGGCTAGGATACAGCCAGTGCTGCTCTGACTCTCAGAAGAGTCACAGAAAACCACCAGGGAAAGCCACCAGAGAACAAAAGCCCAGAAATACCCGCTCATTGTGCCCATCCCTGTCCCCCCTTGCAGGCGACAGGGTGACTCTACCCAAACAGGGTTGCCTGAGTATCAGTGCGGCAGGCCCCTCCCCAAGAAGGCAGGATGAAAAATCAAGAAACCCACATCCCTAGGGTCCCTATAAAACAAGTGCACACTGCCAAGGTCCTGGTCAATAATTTGGGCTCTGTGCATCCCTGCAACCTCTCCTCATCAGAATGACATGGAGGAGAAACCCTCAGCAAAGAAAGGAGACAGAGACTGTGGCCTCTGCCACAGAACTGATGGACATGGATATAACCAAATTATCAGAAATGGAGTTCAGAGTAACAATGGTAAGATGATGTGTAGGCTTGAAAAAAATATTAATGAAAATATTAATGAGAATATAGAATCTCTGAGGGCAGAAATGAGAGCAAATCTGGCAGAAATTAAAAATGCTATGAATCAATTGCAGTCTAAACTAGACGCTCTGACAGCCAGGGTAAACGAGGCAGAAGAACGAATTAGTGAATTGGAGGATGGGATGGTAGAAGAGAAAGTTAAAACAGAAACTTGGCTCAAAAAAATCCAATCTCAGGAATGTAGATTACAGGAGATTACTGACTCAATGAAACATTCCAATGTCAGAATCATCGGCATCCCTGAGGGGGTGGAGAAGGAAAGCAGTCTAGAAGAGATATTTGAACAAACTGTAGCTGAGAACTTCCCTAATCTGGCAAAGGAAACAAGCATTCCTGTCCAAGAGGCAGAGAGGACCCCTCCCAAGGTCAATGACAACAGACCAACATCACATCACATCATAGTGCATCCGCAAATATTAGATCCAAGGATACAGTATTGAAAGCAGCCAGGGGGAAGAAAATTCTTACGTACAGAGGGAAAATTATCAGAATAACATCAGACACATCTACAGAGACCTGGCAGGCTATGAAGGGTTGGCAGACTATTTTCAAACCTCTATCTGAGAAGAACATGCAGCCAAGGATCCTTTATCCAGCAAGGCTGTCATTCAGAATTGATGGAGAGATAAGGACCTTCCAGGATTGGCAGAAACTGAAGGAATTCGTAACCACCAAGCCAGCCCTATATGAAATATTAAGGGGGGGTTCTATAAAAGTAAAAAGGCCCCAAGAGTGATACGGAACAGAAATTTACAATCTATAGAAAAAAGGCTTCACAGGCAACATGACATCGTTAAAATCGTATCTCTCAATAATCACTCCCAATGTGATTGGCCTAAATGCTCCCATAAAATGCCATAGGGTTGCAGATTGGATAAAAAGACATGACCCATCCATTTGATGTCTACAAGAGATTCATTTTGAACCGAAAGATACATCCAGACTGAAAGTGAAGGGATGGAAAACCATTTTTCATGCCAATGGACCTCAAAAGAAAGCTGGGGTAGCAATTCTCATATCAGACAGATTGGGTTTTAAACTAAAGACTGTAGTCAGAGATACAGAAGGACACTATATTATTCTTAAAGGATGTATCCAACAAGTGGATATGACAATTATAAATATCTATGCCCCCAACAGGGGAGCAGCTAGATACACAAGCCAACTCTTAACCAGAATAAAGAGACATATAGATAATATGTTAATAGTAGGGGACCTCAACATTCCGCTCTCAGCAACAGACAGATCTCCTAAGCAGAAAATCAACAAAGAAACAAGAGCTTTGAATGACATATTGGACCAGATGGACCTCATAGGTATATACATAACACTACACCCCAGAACAATAGAATACTCATTCTTTTTGAATGCACACGGAACTTTCTCCTCAATAGACCATATACTGGGTCACAAAACAGGTCTCAACCAATACCAAAAGACTGAGATTATTCCCTGCATATTCTCAGAGCACAATGCTTTGAAACTGAAACTCAATCACAAGGAAAAATTTGGAAGAATCTCAAACACTTGGAAACTAAGAACCATCCTGCTCAAGAATGATTGGGTAAACCAGGAAATTAAAAATCAGTTTAAACATTTTATGGAGACCAACGAGAATGAAAACACATTGGTCCAAAACCTATGGGACACTGCAAAGGTGGTCCTAAGGGGAAAATACATAGCCATCCAAGCCTCACTCAAAAGAATAGAAAAATCTAAAAGGCAGTTTTTATATTCTCACCTCAAGAAGCTGGAGCTGGAACAGAACAGGCCTAACCCACACACAAGAAAGCAGTTGATCAAGATTAGAGCAGAGATCAATGAATTAGAAACCAGGAGCACAGTAGAGCAGATCAATAGAACTAGAAGCTAGTTCTTTGAAAGAATAAATAAGATCGATAAGCCACTGGCCAGACTTATTCAAAAGAATAGAGAAAGGACCCAAATTAATAAAATTATGAATGAAAGGGGAGAGATCACAACCAACACCAATGAAATAGGAAAGATCATTAGAAACTTTTATCAACAGCTTTATGCCAATAAATTAAACAACCTGGAAGAAATGGATGCCTTCCTGGAAGCCTATAAACTACCAAGACTGAAACAGGAAGAAATTGATGATTTAAGCAGACCAATTAATTATGAAGAGACTGAAGCAGTGATAAAAAACCTCCCCCAAAACAAGAGTCCAGGGCCTGACAGATTCCCTGGAGAATTCTACCAACCATTCAAAGAAGAAATAATACCTATTCTCCTGAAGCTGTTTCAAAAAATAGAAACAGAAGGAAAACTACCAAACTCATTCTATGAGTCCAGTATTACCTTGATCCCCAAACCAGGCAAAGACCCCATCAAAAAGGAGAATTACAGACCGATTTCCCTGATGAATATGGACACCAAAATTCTCAATAAGATCCTAGCTAATAGGATCCAACAATACATTAAAAGTATTATCCATCAAGAGCAAGTGGGATTCATCACTGGGATGCAAGGGAGGTTCAACATTCGCAAAACTCAGTGTGATAGATCATATCCACAAGGAAAGAGTCAAGAACCATATGATCCTCTCAATTGATGCAGAAAGAGCATATGACAAAATACAGCATCCTTTCCTGATTAAAACCCTTCAGAGTGTAGGAATAGAGGATATTCCTCAATTTCATAAAAACCATCTATGAAAATCCTACAGCGAATATCATTCTCAATGGGGGAAAAGCTGAAAGCCTTTCCCATAAGATCAGGAACACGACAAGGAAGCCTACTCTCATCATTATTATTCAACATAGTACTAGAAGTCCTTGCAACTGCAATCAGACAACAAAAAAGGGATAAAAGGTATCCAAATCGGCAAAGAAGAAGTCAATCTGTCTCTCTTCACAGACAACATGATACACTATATGGAAAACCCAAAAGACTCCACCCCCAAACTACTAGAACTTATAGAGCAATTCAATAATGTGGCAGGATACAAAATCAATGCTCAGAAATCAGTTGCATTTCTATACACGAACAATGAGACTGAAGAAAGAGAAATTAGGGAATCCATCCCATTTACAATAGCACCAAAAGCCATACGTTATCTCGGAATTAACTTAACCAAGAGATGTAAAGGATCTATATTCTAGAAACTACAAATCACTCTTGAAAGACATTGAGGAAGACACAAAAAGATGGAAAAATATTCCACGCTCATGGATCAGAAGAATAAACATAGTTAAAATGTTTATGCTACCCAGAGCAATCTACACTTTCAATGCCATCCCGATCAAAATACCAATGACATTTTTCAAGGAACTGGAACAAACAGCCCTCAAATTTGTGTGGAACCAGAAAAAGCCCCAAATCACCAAGGAATTGTTGAAAAGGAAAAACAAAGCTGGGGGCATCACAATGCCGGATTTCAAGCTATACTACAAAGCTGTGATCACAAGACAGCATGGTACTGACACAAAACCAGACACATAGACCAATGGAACAGAATAGAGAACCCAGAAATAGACACTCGGCTCTTTGGGCAACTAATCTTTGATAAAGCAGGAAAAGACATCCAGTGGAAAAAGACAGTCTCTTCAATAAATGGTGCTGGGAAAATTGGACAGCTATATGCAAAAGAATGAAACTTGACCACTCTCTCACCCATACACAAAGATAAACTCCAAATGGAAGCAAGACCTCAATGTGAGACAGGAATCCATCAAAATCCTAGAGGAGAACATAGGCTGCAACCTCTTTGACATCGGCCACAGCAACTTTTTTCATGACACATCTCCAAAGGCAAGAGAATCAAAAGAAAAAATGAACTTGTGGGACTTCATCAAGATAAAAAGCTTCCGCACAGCCAAGGAAACAGTCAAAAAAACTACGAGGCAGCCCACGGAATGGGAGAAGATATTTGCAAATGACACTACAGATAAAAGACTAGTATCCAAGATTTACAAAGAACTTCTCAAACTCAATACACAGGAAACAAAAAACAAATAAAAAAATGGGCAGAAGATATGAACAGACACTTTTCCAATGAAGACATACAAATGGCTAACAGACACATGAAAAAATGTTCAAAATTGTTAGCCATCAAGGAAATTCAAATCAAAACCACATTGAGATACCACCTTACGCCAGTTAGAATGGCAAAAATTTCTTTATCCCTTTCTTCCCCTACCGATCTTCCTAGTTCTTATGTTCCATAGATGAGAGAAATCATATGATAATTGTCTTTCTCTGCTTGACTTATTTCACTTAGCATTATCTCCTCCGGTGATAAAGAAAGGGGGGTAATCAGAAGGGGGAATGAAGCATGAGAGACTATGTACTCTGAGAAACAAACTGAGGGCTTCGGGGGGGGTGGGGGAATGGGATAGGCTGGTGATGGGTAGTAAGGAGGGCATGTATTGCATGGTGCACTGGGTGTTATACGCAGCTAATGAATCAGTGAACTTTACATCAAAAACCAGGGATGTACTGTATGGTGACTAACATAATATAATAAAAAAACATTAAAATTTTTTTTTTCAATGAAACATTACCTGTAATGGGGAGAATTAACATTAGTTCAAATGCCAAAAAAATTTTTTTTAAATTTTTTATTATGTCAAAAAATATTTAAATAAGTAAAACCATCATATATTACCATATACAAATTAGAATGACAAGTAACTGGAAGATGTAATGCATGGATATGTTTGTATGAAATAAAGTAAAATAAAAGAACTTGAAGAAAAAAAAAGAATGGCAAAAATTGACAAGGCAGGAAACAACAAATGTTGGAGAGGATGTGGAGAAAGGGGATCCCTCCCACACTGTTGGTGGGAATGCAAGTTGGTACAGCCACTCTGGAAAACAGTGTGGAGGTCCCTTAAAAAGTTAAAAATTGAGCTACCCTATGACCCAGCCATTGCACTACTGGGTATTTACCCCAAAGATACAGACGTAGTGAAGAGAAGGGCCATATGCACCCCAATGTTCATGGCAGCATTGTCCACAATAGCTAAATTGTGGAAGAAGCCGAGATGCCCTTCAACAGATGACTGGGTTAAGAAGTTGTGGTCCATATATACAATGGAATATTACTCAGCCATCAGAAAGAACGATTACACAGCATTTGCTGTGGACAGGACTGGAAGAGATAATGCTAAGTGAAATAAGTAAAGCAGAGAAAGACAATTATCATATGGTTTCACTCATTTATAGAACATAAATAGGAACATCGGAAAACAAACAAACAAAAAGAAATAGGAAGATCGGTAGGGGAAGGAAGGGAAGAAAGAAGGGGGGTAAACAGAAGGGGAAATGAACCATGAGAGACTGTGGACTCTGGAAAACAAACTGAGGGCTTCAGAGGGGAGGGGGGTGGGGGATTGGGATAGGCCAGTGATGGGTAGTAAGGAGGGCACATATTGCATGATGCACTGGGTGTTATACGCAAATAATGAATCATGGAACATTACATCAAAAACTAAGAATATACTTTGTGGTGACTAACATAACATAATAAAAATTATTATTAAAAAATAATAAAGATCTGAAAGAAAGAAAGAAAAAGTCCATTAACCCAAAATTCTATATCCAGCAAAAATGTCTTGTGAAAATAAACCAAGAAAATAGAAATTTATCACCAGAAGACCCATAATACTTGAAATGTTAAAGGAAGCTCTTCACACAAAAGTATACCAGGATGAAATTTGGATCTATCCAAAGAAATAAAGAGAAACAGAAATGTTAATTATGTAGGAATTAATAAAAGACTTACCCTTTTCCCCTCATTTTTAATCATAATGACAGATGACTCTTTAAGGCAAAATTAATAATGTATTCTGGGATTTGTCATTAATTTAACATAAAAATGTATGATAACTATAGCACAAAGAACGGGAGGAGGGATTTGGGAGTGTACTATTATTTGAATTTTGTGATACATTCCATATGTATACTCTAAACCTTAAGGAATAACTAAAATCCCCAAAAGTTATCTCTAATGAACCAGTAATGGAGATAAAATCTTAATATTCAATTACTTCAAAAGAAGTTAGTAAATAAGGGAAAGAGGAAGACTACATGCAACAAATAGAAAAAAGTAGGAAGATGGGAGTTTTAAATCCAACCACATTTACAATTACACTGAAATGTAAGTGGTCTAAATATTGTAATTAAAAGGCAGATATTGTCAGATTGGATTAACAAAATCAAAACCTACTTCAAATATAAAGGCACAGATAGGTAAAAAGGAAAAGGATGGGAAAAAATTTACCATGTAAACAATAATTTTTAAAAAAGCCAGTAGCTATATTAATAACAGAAATAATAGCCTTCAGAAAAATAAATATGGCTAGTGATGAAGATGAATATTTTATTATAAAGTGTTAACTTATTAATAACACATTAGAATCCTATGTAAGAACAACAGCTTATTAGAAACTAATTAGAAATGAAGTAGATACTGATATAATTAAATGGCAAGTTACATAAATCAACTCTTACATGTAGAGACTTAAACTCTCTTTAATGAAAGGGTCTGGGTGCATTAGACAGCCTATCACCTCCATGAGCCCTGGGACCCCAGTCTACACCAGCACCAGCCATTGGTTTCTGATGAGCACTAAGTGCTTTGGTGAAAAACCTACAACTAACATCATACCTAATGGCAAAGCCTGTTTCCCTAAGATGAGGAACAAGAGAAGAATGTATGTTCTTATCAGTTCTATTCAACATCATCTGTAGATCCTAGCCAGTGTAATCACTCACACACACACAGAGACACACACACACACACGAAAGAAAAAGAAAAAAAAGAGGTTTGACAACGAATAATGCTTGCGGTAGTTGCTGTCAACATTCTGTATAAAATTCTAGAAAATCTACATAGGTCATACGTCATGTTAGATTGCTGTAATAAAGGTCCCCCAATTTGTTCATGTTCTTCTGTATCCACACCTTTTGGTGTACCCACTCACGCCGACTCTGGGTTTGGTCCTGTGATTGGATTTAGCCAATGAGACAACAGCAGGCCTAAGAAGCGCAGAGGTGTGAAAAATGCTTGCTCACTGAAGCTTGCACCATCTTGTTGCTCTTTGTGAAGAGTCCCTGGTTAAACTGCCTTGGAAACAGAAACAAAATGGAGCAGAAATATGTCATTTCTATCTTCTGTTTTCCTCTCTTCTCATTTTCTCTCCCTTTTCCTCCTTTCCCCTTCTTTCTCCTTTTTTAACTTCTCCCTTACTTCACCATTTTTTTCTCATATTATTATACCTACTATTACAAGGTTCCTTCCTTGACAAGGTCCAGAACTTTTTAAAGGATCATGTATTTTTCATTTAATATGGTTACTAACATAATGATTGTTAATAAAATATTTGAAGAGTAAGTGAATAGGAAATATCTCTTTGTTTCTGATAACAATTATCAAGATAAAGAATTTTTGTGTATTTTTTTAAATCTAACATTCACAACACTATTTACTGAGTAACTACTATGTGCCAAGACCTGACAAGTGAACTAGCTTATAAAACAACTGGTTCTTATGAGGGATATAGATGTCATTATTGGTAGATAAATGGGTCAGTATTATGCCTATTATTTAAATATCTAGATATTCAATTTATTTTTATGCTCATTTAACAGAAGAAGAAATGTATTCATTTTATGCTCATAAAGCAACATTTAATTTCAAATCAATCAGAAAAATTAAGTCATGATTTGTTAAATGTGTTTGAATCTATGTGACTCTATATCTTCTTTGTAAATAATTTTTATTTTTAAATAGCTTAAGACTTACCAGAAGATGCAAAAATATTTCTGTGTATCCTTCAACCAGCTTCCCCCATAATGATATCTTAATAGTTGTAATACATCATCAAAGTCAGGAAATTGACATTGCTACAATATTAACTCAATTACAGACTAAAAGTTCTTTTTAATAAATCCTTGTTTTCTATGTAGATTTTCACTTCATTACCACCTTTGACTCTGGGGATCTTTGAACAATGTTGCAGTCAGAAGAGCCTGCTTATATATCCACAGCTCTACAGGATCTCTCAGGCAGGGAATACTTTCAACACAAAGGTAAACAGAAGATTTATTGCAGACCTTTCATCTCAACGCCAAAGTTACCTTTGGTCTTTTCCTTTTCTGATGCTTAAAAAAATGATTTACAAACCAGGGAATGCAGCCCTGTGCAATCATTTGCCTTGTAGTAAAGTTTATGCAGGGAATTGAGGTTTAAATAACAATATGTGGGGAAGAGAAGCCTTAAGGAAAAGAAGGCACCATGTACGGTCCCACAAATTGTGCACTGAGCAGCTTCAGGAGGCACGTTGTGCAATGCGGCAGTCCTGGAAAATACTTGTTGTCTTTTTAGATGAGACAAGTGGTTCTTTTGGAATGATTTCTTCCTGGGAACACAGAGTTGAGATTTAGCAGGGGAATTAAAGGGGTCTTACGGGCCGTAAGAGTAAGCCTAACTGCATCTCAATCATCAGTGAAGCTTTAAGAAAATATAGACACCTGCAAGTATCTTTTCAAATTAGTGTTTTTGTTTTCTTTGGGTAAATACCCAGTAGGGCCATACTAGATCACATGATAATTATATTTTCAATTTTTTGAGGAACTTCTATACTGTTTTCCCCAGCGGGTATAGCAATTTGCATTCCTACCAACAGTACACAAGGGTTCCTTTTTCTCTACATTCTCACCAACACTTATGTTATTTCTTGTATTTTTTATTTCAGCCATTTTGACAGGTGTAAATTGATATCATTGTGGTTTTAATTTGCATTTCCATGACCATTAGTGATGTTAAGCATCTTTGATGTGTCAGTTAATCATCTGTTATGTCTTCTTTAGAAAAATGTCTCTTCAGGTCCCCTGCCCATTTTATACCACATTGTTGTTTTTTTGGTGTTGTGTAAGTTCTTTATATATTTTGCAATTAATCCCTATGCACTCCTATATTTATTTATTTATTTAATTAATTTTTTTTTAGGCAGTCTGATTTTATTTTTTTATTATGTTTGATTAGGCGACATATAGTACATCATTAGTTTTGGATGTAGTGTTCAACGATTCATTAGTTGCGTATGACACCCAGTGCTCATCACCACACGTGCCCTCCTTAATACCCATCACCTGGTTACCCCCTCCCCTCACCCTCCTCCCTTCTGTAATCCTCAGTTTGTTTTCTTTTCTTTTTTTTTTTTTAATGATTTTTTATTATATTATGTTAGTCACCATACAGTACATCCCCGGTTTCCGATGTAAGGCTCGATGATTCATTAGTTGTGTATAACACCCAGTGCACCATGCAATACGTGCCCCTTACTACCCATCACCGGTCTATCCCATTCTCCCACCCCCTCCCCTCTGAAGTCCTCTGTTTTCATAGTCCATAGTCTCTCATGTTTCATTCCTCTGATTACCCCTTTCTTTATCCCTTTCTTCCTACCGATCATCCTAGTTCTTATGTTCCATAGATGAGAAATCATAGATAGTTGTCTTTCTCTGCTTGACTTATTTCACTTAGCATTATCTCCTCCAGTGCTGTCCATGTTGTAGCAAATGTTGAGAACTCGTCTTTCTGATAGCTGAGTAATATTCCATTGTATATATGGACCACAACTTAATCCAGTCATCTGTTGAAGGGCATCTCGGTTCTTCCACGATTTAGCTATTGTGGACAATGCCGCTATGAACATTGGGGTGCCTATGGCCTTCTCTTCACTACGTCCTGTATCTTTGGGGTAAATACCCAGTAGTGCAAATGGCTGGATTACAGGTGCTCACCCTTTTAACTTTTTAAGGGACCTCCACACTGTTTTCCAGAGTGGCTGTACCAACTTGCATTCCCACCAACAATGTAGGAGGGATCCCCTTTCTCCACATCCTCTCCAACAATTGTTGTTTCTTGCCTTGTCTATTTTTGCCATTCTAACTGGCGTAAGGTGGTATCTCAGTGTGGTTTTGATTTGAATTTCCTTGATGGCTAATGATTTTGAACATTTTTTCATGTGTCTGTTAGCCATTTGTATGTCTTCATTGGAAAAGTGTCTGTTCATATCTTCTGCCCATTTTTTGATTTGTTTATTTGTTTCTCGTGTATTGAGTTTGAGAAGTTCTTTGTAGATCTTGGATACCAGTCCTTTATCTGTAGTGTCATTTGCAAATATATTCTCCCATTCCGTGGGCTACCTCTTAGTTTTTCTGACTGTTTCCTTGGATTGCACTCCTATATTTATTGCAGCATTATCTGCAATAGCCAAAATATGGAAGCAATCCATGTGTTCATCAATAGATGAATGGATAAAGAAGATGTGTTGTGTGTGTATATGTATATATACACACATACATACACTCTGGAATATTACTCAACCATAAAAATAATGAAATCTTGCTATTTGCAACAACATGGATGGGCCAGAAGGGTATAATGCTAAGTGAAATAAGTTAGAGAAAGACAAATACCATATGATTTCACTCAATGTGGAATTTAAGAAACAAGTGAACAACAACAAAAAGAGTCAAAAAGTAGACTTTTAAATACAGAGAACAAACTGGTGGTTGCCAGGTGAGAGTTGGGTAGGAGGATGGGCGAAATAAAGAGAATCAAGGGTACACTTATCATGATGAGCACTGAATAATGTTTAGGATTATTGACTCATTATATTGTACACCTGAAACTAACATAACACTCTATGTTAATTGTACTTCAATAAAAAAAAATATATAGATACCTGGAAAAAAACGTGAGTCTTTTAAATGTATTGCTTCATGGCTCAGAATATGGTCTATCTTACAAATATTTCATCTTTGCTTGAACAGAATAATTAAATTAGGTCAAGTTCATAGTGTTCAAACTTCTACATTCTTATTAATTTTCTGTTCAATTATTCTATCAATTATGGAGAGGAAATAAAATCTCCAACTGAAAGTGTAGATTCATCTATATCCCTTTGAAGTTCTACCAGTTTTGCTTCATGTATTTTGAAGTACTGTTATTAGGTGTATAAATGTTTAGGATTGTTATATTGTCTTGGTTGATCCCTTTTTCCTTAAGAAATTACCTTTTTATTTTCTTCTTTGATCTAAAATCTAATTTGTCTGATACTAGCATGACCACTTGAGCTTTTTTTACATCTTTTTTGTATCTTTTTTATATCTTTTAAAAAATTTTTTCTTTTTTTATAACTTTAATCTTTTTTTAAATATTTTTTTCCATCCTTATAACCTATTTGTGTCTTCATATTTAAAGTGTGTTTCTTGTAGGCAGTTTGTAGTCTTACTTTGTTATCTAATCTGATGATATCTGCCTTTAAAACGAGTGTTTAAAGCATTTATATTTAATGTGTTTATTGATGTGTCTTGATGTAAACTTAACATCTTTCTATATATTTTCCATTTTTCCTAATTATAATTTCTTTCCTTGTTTTCTGTTGTTCTGACTTCTTTTGGATTAATTTTTGTGAATTGCACTTCATCTCCTTGTTGGCTTCTTAGGTTTAATTTTTTTTTTTTTTTAAGAATTTGATGGTGTGCCTGGGTGGCTCAGTCAGTTAAGCATCTGCCTTCAGCTCAGGTCATGATCCCAGCATCCTGGGATTGAGCCCCATGAGCCCCTGCTTCTCCCTCTGCCTGCCGCTCTGCCTACTTGTGCTTTCTATCTCTCTGTCATACAAGTAAATAAAATCTTTAAAAAAATTGCTTTAAGTTTTATACCATACATCTTTAGGTTAGTATAGTCTGCTTTCAAGTGATATACTAATTGACACACAGTATAAAAAACGTCATAGTATACCTCCATTTCTCTCCTTCTGACCTTTGGACTATTGTCATACATGTTACTTTTACATATGTTAAAAACCCCATAATATATTCATATTTGTGTTTGAAAAATTATTTTTAAAAGTGATTTAAATAGCAAGTGAAACACTTTTTGTTGTTTTTCTTTACCCATAAACTTATTATTTCCAGTGATCTATCCTTTGTGTAGATTTGCATTATTATTTTTTGTTGTAATTTCCTTTCTGCCTGAAGGACTTCTTTTAAAATTTCTTGTAGTGCAAATCCATTGGTGATGAACTCTTTCAGCTTTTATTTATCTCAAAAAAAATCTGCATTTACCTTTACTTTTGAAAGCTATTTTTGCTTGGCATAAAATTCTAGGTTGATAGTTTATTTCTTTCAGCAATTTTCATTGTCTTCTTACTTGCATTTTTTTTTTATGTGGAATTACTGTTATCTTCATCTTTATGACTCTAATGTGTCTTTTTTCATCTGGCTGCTTTGAAGATCTTTTTCTTTATTACCACATTTGAGCAGTTTGATTGTGATGTCTCATTTCTTCATGGTTCTTGTGCTTGGGGTACTTTGAGCTTCTTGGATCTGTAGGTTTATAGTAAGAAAATCAGCAAACTATGGTCTATAAGCCAAATCTAGTCCTCTGCTTGCTTTTATAAAGTTTTATTGGGAAGTAGCCATGCCCATTCACTTACAAATTCCCTGTGATTACCTTAAAGTTAACAATCACAGAATTGAGTAGTTGTAATGGAGATCAATGTGGACCCTAAAGAATAGAAAATATTTTCCATTTTATAAGAAAGAAATATTTTCCATTTAATAAGTCCTTCATAAGGAAAGTTTCCTTGTTTATAGTCTACATCAAATGTAGAAAATTTTCAGCCATTGTTTTTTGAAAATATTTTTTTCTGGACAATCTCCTCTCCTTCTGTTGCTTCCAATTATACATATATTAGATCACTTAAAGTTGTCCAAAACCTTATTAAATCTATATTTTTGTTTCATACATTCTCCTTTGTTAAATTTTAGGTATTTAAAAAAATTTTTTTTGTCTTCAATTTACTTCTGCAGTATCTATGTCATTAATTTTTCCTTCTACAGTATTGAATCTGCATTACTGTCATTTAGTAAATTTATTATCTCAAAAATTGTAGTTTTTAATCCATAGAATTTCTATTTGGAAATGTTTTATATCTTCTATTTACCTACTTGCCATTTGAACATGAAGAATAGAGTTATACATTTTCAACATCCTTGTCTGCAAATTCTAACATCTATGTTGGGTGTGGGTTGGATTTAATTGATTTATTTACTTCTTTATTTTAGGTAGTATTTTTCTTCTTTTTTTTCATGGCTGCTAATTCTGGATTGGATGCCTGATATCATGAATTTTACCTACGTGATGGATATTTTTGTATAACTATGAATACTTTTTTCTTTATGTGTTTTTTTTTATTAAAAAAAATTTTTAGTGAAGCATCATTGGCACACAATGCTACATTATTTCAAGTGTAAAACATAGTGATTCAACAAGTCTATACATTATGCCATGCTCACAAGTGTAGCTTCCATCAGTCACCATACAATACTATTACAATACCATTGACTATATTCCCTATGCTGTACCTTTTATCCCCATGACTTATTCATTCCACAACTAGAAGCCTGTATCTCTCACACCCCCTCACCCATTTTGCCCATTCCCCCTACCCCCCCCCCCCCCCCAGCAACCTTCAGTGTGTGCTCTGTATTGTTGGGTCTGTTTCTGCTTTTTGTTTATTCATCTATTTTTTAGATATTCCACATAAAAGTGAAATCATATGGTATTTGTCATTCTCTGCCTGACCTATTTCACTTAGCATAGTATTCTGTAGGTCTATCCATATTGTTGCCAGTGGTGGGCTCACATACTTTTTTATAGCTGAGTAATATTCCAGTGTGTGTGTGTGTGTGTGTGTGTGTGTGTGTGTGTGTGTACCACATCTTCTTTATCTATTCATCTATGGATGGACAGTTGGGTTGCTTCCATGTGTTGGTTATTGTAAATAATGCTGCAGGAAACATAGGAGTGCCTGTATCTGTTTGAATTAGTGTTTTTGTTTTCTTTGGGTAAATATCCAGTAGTGGAATTACTAGATTATATGGTATTTCTATGTTTAATTCTTTGAGAAATCTCCATACTGTTTTCTACAGTGGCTGCACCACTTTGCATTGCCACCAACAGTGCACAAGTGTTCCTTTTTCTTCACATTCTTTCCAACGTTTGTTGTTTCTTGTGTTTTTGGTTTTAGCCATTCTGATAGATACAAAGTGATATTGTGGTTTTGATTTGCATTTCCATGATGATTAGTGATATTGAGCATCTTTTCATGTGTTAGTTGGCCATCTGTATGTCTTCTTTAGAAGAATGTCTTCCCATTTTTTAATCAGATTATTTGGTTTTTTTGGTGTTGAGTTGTAGAAGGTTTTAAATGTATTTTGGATATTTACTCCCTATTGGATGTATCATTTGCAAATATCTTCTCCCATTCAGTAGGTTGCTTTTTTATTTTGTTGATGGCTTCCTTTGCTGTGCACAAAAGCTTTTTATTTTGAATTACCATGACTATTCTTGAGTTTTGTTCTGGAAAACAAGCAAGTTAACTGGAAACAATTTAATCCTTGTGGATCTGCATTTTCATATTTATTAGGAAGGACAGGAGTTGTGCTAAGTCCAAGGATAATTTTTCTCCAGTATTGAGACAAAAACTTCTATGTATTCTACCCAACATTCCATGAGTCTTGAGGTTTTCCAATTTGGCATTAGCTGTGTTTTTAAACCAGTTTCTTACATTCTTTCCTAAAAACAGTTTTACTCCAGGAAATTTAGGTCACTGGACAAAATATGTTTTTTCCACATTTTTTTCTTCTCTAGTCCTTTATCTGTAAGTCTTCCTGGCAAGCATAAAAATAACAGGTATATTTAGAAGCGAAAGAACAAAGATTTGTTTTGTTGTTGTTCAACCATCTTCTAACTCCAAGGGGTACCCTTGTTTGACCCTAGAGATTTTATATTATTAAGATTTCCTCAAAGAGGGGTGGCTGGGTGGCTCAGTCGTTAAGTGTCTGCCTTGGGCTCAGGTCATGATCCCCACGTTCTGGGATCGAACTCTGCATTGGACTCCCTGCTCAGTGGGAAGCCTGCTTCTCCCTCTCTCACTCCCCCTGTTTGTGTTCCCTCTCTCGCTGCCTCTCTTTCTGTCAAATAA
Source organism: Ursus maritimus (assembly GCF_017311325.1). Classification (NCBI taxonomy): domain Eukaryota; kingdom Metazoa; phylum Chordata; class Mammalia; order Carnivora; family Ursidae; genus Ursus; species Ursus maritimus. Next base: position 6,790,278 of record NW_024423344.1, on the reverse strand, counting down.
ATGAATAAAATCTTAAAAAAAAAGATTTCCTCTAAGAAAATTGTATGTGGTTTATGAAAATTTATTTTGACCATAGTCTAGGTGGAGATGTAAAGGTGCAGAATGTATCATATGAAATAAGGTATGAAATTATATTAAAATACTACAGCCTAAACATTGAAAATATTTGTATTTCTTTTAAAAATTACTTTTGGTTCTTTTTCATTGGATAATTTAGGTCTTTATAATTTTTATAACAAATATTCTATATTTGTGTTCTACAAATTTATATTTAATGGGTTTTCCTTTCAAATAATATCCCATACTTTCACAGTCATTTCTTTTAGAAGTAGAAGAAATGGAATTTTTCCATCTCCAGGAAAACATTTTTGCTTTATAACTGTTTCAAACAACAAGAATATTTCATAATGTAACATATTTTTAGATTTAGACCAATGTACTATTATAACTTTCTTGCTTTGCTTTCTTTTAGGTGTTTTGGTTTCAATGTTTAAATGCTTTGGTCCATTCCTTCATTCTCTTCTGGATGCCCATGAAAATGCTGGAGAATGGTAATGGCTTCATTGTTTCATATATTCAACAAAAAGCATGTTTTACACACTGGGGCCAATATTTCTGTGTGTGTGTGTGTGTGTGTGTGTGTGTGTATGTGTATGTCTCCACAGAAAGAACTTAAAGCAAAAAAAAAATGGAATTTAAAATATTTACCTATATGTAATGTTACAATTTGGTTGACATTTAACAGTTGATCTTTAGAACACATTTTGTCTTTGACATATATAAATTGAAAATTAGTGCTTTTATTGTTAATTTGTAATAAATATTTGAGTCAGTAGGTCTGATAGAAAGCACAACAGTTCTAATGAATTTTTGATACCTTCTATAAGTTTGAAATTTATGTCTATTTCTTGTTTCACTTCCGAAACCTCACGCTTCAATTTAGACTATAACACAAGTTCAGTATACTTTATTATTGGACCAAGTCTCTTTTTCCTGATGTACAATTTTCCAAAAAAACCATTATGTGTGAAGTTTTTCTACAGACTGACCTGGGTATAATACATCTAAATGTAGGAGTTATACTTATGAAGTATGCTACTGCTATATAATGGGTTCACAGCCACAAATTAAGATGCATAGTGTAATTATTTTTCTTTAATCAGATTTAATTTTCATTGTGTATTACTAGCAATATGTCCTTTATTGTGGACATATTTTTTTAAACATTGAGTTTGAGTTGTATGTGTGTTTGTTGGTATTTAAAAGAATGGATCTGCCATTAATATAGCTAAAGCCCTTCCTTGTAAAGAAAATGGGCAAAACTTTCAAATGATAACAAATACATCAAAATCCCAAGTTTACAAAAATTCTTTTTGGGATGGAAATGTGAGGGGCTCTTGGGATCTGCTCTCCAGTCAAATAAGCCAAACTGGTCAAAACTATAAAAACACAATTCTGCAAATTTTCTGGATATTATCCTAGAGACAAATAAAGAAACATTTATTCAGGCAAATCTGCAACTTAGTCAGAATGTCAAAAGTCTGTGGCATTGTAGCCATGACTTACTCCTTCACTCCCTTATTCACAACCTAGCTTGATGGAAGTTCCACTGCAGGCAGATGTGGTTAAGAGTGTAGGACTACTAGTCTTCTCAATTATCAACCAGGGTTACCATATCTCACAGGAGGGGCCAGCCACCAGCATTTCTCATCCCCCCCCCAACTCTGAGTTAAAGAGGCAAAATTCCTGATGAGTGTGGTCAAGAGGTTAGAGCGCCCCTTTTCCTATCAACTTATATCCATAGGCAGAGTCTCTACCATAGGCATTACAGGCTAAGAATATTGGGTTCCTGAGGACTCTCACCAAAGCTTGCTTGTAGGGCAGAGAATCTCTAAGAGATTGTTGGGAAGACAAGCCAAGACCAGTGACTACAACATCACTATCACCAAGAGTAGTGGCAATAAGATTTTGCCTATGGTGAGAGGTATTATGTATTACCAAAACTCTTCCCAAAGGAAGTGACTATTTGAAACTGACTAGGGGGAGAGTTCAAGTCTAGGGATGTTCTCAAAAATAATAACTCTTCCTAATTGAGACCAATAAGCTAAATCATAGGCCTACTAATTTACCAGAATGAACCAGGGACAGAGACAGATAAAAATAGTTCTCCCAAGGTGAGAACAACCTCAAAGACTTGTCTCAAAATTATCCAAGCCTGAATTTAATTGGATCAGACTGCTGTATAATTTATGCCCCAGAAAATTATCAAAAACAATAGACTAACCCATGGGTAATTAGTGGAGCCTAACAACTAATGTAATGCCAAATGAGTCAGACGGCTTAATGGAGAAATCAGGGAAAAACACAGTCAAAACAGACCAGATAAAACCAAGGTGACTTTGCTTGCCCAGGGCTGCACCTTCCAAGGTGCAATACCAAGGTTTAACCCTGGGGAAATAGACTTCACTAAAATAGCCAGCCAAATCACAAAACAAATACACAAGCATCAACACAATATAAGCCATAAAGGGAGGAGGGATTAGTATCCAGAGTAGTTACAATATATTACATAAAATTCCCAGTTTTCAACAACAACCAAAAATTACAAGACACACAGAGACAGGACTGCATGACCCATACACCAAGAAGTAATTAGGTAACAGAAACTGCCTGTGAGAGGGCCTACATGTAAGATTTAACAAAGAGTTCAAATTAGCCATATAAACATGTTCAAAGTGCCAAAAGAAATGTTTAAAGGTATGAAGGCACATCAAACAGATTGCCAATAAAGAGAAATTATAATAAAGAACCGAATGAAAATTCTGGAGTTGAAAACTTTTAATAAAAAAAAAGAACAATTTATTAGAGTGGCTCAGTGGTAAATTTGAAGAAGAAAGAATTATGAAACCTTATCTTACATTAATAGAAAGTATGCAATTTGAAGACCAGAAAGAAAGTAGAATGGAGAAAAATGAACACAGAGTCAGAAATGTGAGAAGCTTTTAAACACACCAAAAGAGGTATATGGGAGTATAAGAACAAGAGCAGAAAAAGAATGAAGTAGAAAAAGTATTCAAGGAAATGGTGGCTAAGTAATACATCTTCCAATCCACAAACATGGGCTATCTTTACATTCATTTAAGTCATCTTTTATCCCAAATTCTAAATAATTTTTAATGACCTTTTAGAATATAAAATTTTCATTAGTTGTAAATCACCAGAAATATAATTACTACTATAGAATACAAAGGATAGTAAAGCATTGAAAACAATGCAAACATTTTTGAAATATGGAAAATTAGAATTTGGGATGTATTTTCCCTTTTTAATTATAATTATAATGGTGTCACTGACCTGTTCAGATATCACAATTTTTTACCCTCTTTGAGTTCTCAGAGATTGAGGTGGTCCTGTGCAGCTTGCAGGGTGGGGATCTCCAGCAGCTGTGGTAGGATAGGCTCTTAGGGCAGGAAAGTAGAAGTGGTGATGGGGGCAGGGATTAAGACCTGGGTATGAGATCCTCACAGAAAGGTCTTGGAAAGTTTCTGTTGCCATAGATGCCCATCCTATGGGGAGAGCATTTGCAACTTGGATATATATAAATCAGGGACTGTAATTTCACTTGTATGATGGTTTCTTATCAAATAATCTTTCATCAATTTGATGAAAGGCAGACACTATCCACTGAGCCACCCAGGTGCTCTGATTTTGTTGAGAAGTCTGAAATTTCTTCTATTTGTTTCTCTTTATGTAATATGTTTTCTATTTTTGTATAATTTGTAGGTTTTTCTCTTTATCACTGATTTTCAGCAATTTGATTTTGATATGCCTTGGTCTGGTTTTATTTGCATTTACGCTTCTTGAGGTTGCTCAGTTTTAGGGTCTGTTGGTTTATAGTTTCCATCAAATATGGAAAAATTTGCTCATCATTTCTTTTTATATTTTTTCTCTCACTCTTTTTCTTCTTCTTCTGGGACTCCAACTATACATCTGTTGAAACTCTTGATATTTTCCCACCTCTCTGTTCATTTATACCATCTTTGTTTTCTCTTTTGGTTCATTTTTATCTTCTTTTGCCATGTCTTTAAGTTCACTAATCTTTTATTTAGCAGTCTCTCTGAAGTTACTAACAATCCAGTGACATTTTCCTTCCATGTGTTAATACTCTTCATCTCTAGAAATTCTAATTAGTTCTTCTCTACATCTTTCCTTTCTCTCATTCCTCTCTTTTAAATGCCTCAGTGTAATTGTGATACTTATAATAGCTGTCTTAGAGATATTTCTGCTAATTCCAGCATGTCTGTTTTTTCTGTGTTGGCTCTATTACCAATTTTCCCCGGCTGATGGGTCAAAATTTTGCTTCTTTGTATATCATAATTTTATAATGGTTACTGGGCATTGTGAATTTTATGCTGCTGAATTTTTTTTGTTGTATATATTTAAATATTTGGACTTTGTTTTGGCAGGCATTTACATTCCCTATGAATAGTTTGATCCTTCTAAGATCTGTTTTTCTTCTTCAAGTTGAGTCTAGAGTATCTTTTACTATAGAAGTAATTTAGTTCCTATACAAAAGTTATCTCTTCTTGGGTGTCTACTGAATGTTTCACATATTGAATGAGGTCTCTTTATTTTGACCCATGGAAATTTGAGTAAATCCTAGCTTTATATTAGATCTGGCAATTTTCAACTTGCAGTTCTGTGGTAATTTGGTTTTCCACAGTAACTGCTTGTTGATGACCTTGTGAAATTTCTCAGCATACGTATGCAGATTGGCATTCCGCCAAAGACTTACGAGGACCCCATGTGACTTTCTGGAGCTCATTCTCAGCATTGTTCCCTCATTTCCAGTGCTCACTTCCGCAAATTCCAGCCATCTTGGCCTCTCTAAAGTCCAATTTCTGTCTCATCAACTCACTCAAAATGTTGACCCATCTTTGGGATCTTCCTCTCTGCACAGACCACAAATTGCCTCTAAGTGTGAAGCAAGGGCAGTGGGCGGTCTCACCTAATTTTTCACCCCCCTCTCAGAGATCGCAGTCCTGTGCTGCTTTTTAGCCAGTGTCTGAAAAAATTATTTCATATGTTTTGTTTAATTTTCTAATTGATTATAGCAAGAGGGAAAATACTGTTGCTTCTTCATAGGTAGAAGGAAAAGTCCGGGTCTTGCTAATTTTTTTGTCACTGGTCTGTCATGTACTGAGTAAGGTGAGTAAAAGTCTACTACTACTAACATATTTGTTTCCCTTTTAATTTATCCTAATTTATAGTTTAGAAATGTTTGTTATTTGTTGCACCAATACTTCTAGTTGTTTCATATTGATTGCAACTTGTACCATTTGGCATTGCAAACTTCTGTTCTTGGTCTTGTTTAGTTCTTTTTAGCCTCAATTTCTTCTTAATACCATTTTTGTACTTTTAATTTGTATTTTCCTTGCCTGTAATTTACTTTTCAAACTTCATGAATTACTTTTTTTTTTTTTTTTAGGTCTGGTGCTTGTATACAGCATGGAATTGGGTTTTGTTTTTGAGACTCAATTGGAGAGTCATTTTTTAAAAAAACAGGCTTTGTTTGCAATATCTCATTTGACTTTGCATTTCCTGTTTTAATATATTTTTCTAATCTTTATGTGCTTGGCTTTCTTTGTGGGTTTTTTGTGTTGTCTTCTGGTATTCAGCAAGGTTTGAATTTTTGTTCTTAAGCTTATTTTTATTATAAGTGTATATAGACAGTGCTCTGTTTCTTTGGACAAATCCATTGGTTTCTAGGTATGATAAAATTGTGTTTCCCATCCTTCCATCTCCTTTCCCTTTCCTCTAGCAACCCATTATCTTGCACATGGATACCTTTACACTTTATATAAGCTTGGAATTCCACTACTTGATTGTTAGCTTTGAACATTCTTTATTGACTCCAATTATAGATGAGAAAATCTGCAAACTTATTCTACTTCCCATCTAATTCACCTGTACCTCTGGATATTGTATAAATTACATCATTCCCACATTGTCTGGGCATTGAATAATTACAATCAGATTGATCATTCTAGCACCATATTTATTTTTTGTTTTTGCTTTCTTTATTTTAATACCATAGGTAAATATATTAAATGCTCACGATAAGTCTTTTTGTTCTCCAATCATTTCTTTGTTAGCTGGTTTTAACTTTTTTTTTTTTAATTCCTTGGTGAGTATACTTCATCTAATGTTTTGGTGCTCTTCTATTCATTTGCTCTCAAACCATTTTCTTTTTCTTTCTTTCTTTCTTTCTTTCTTTTTCTTCTTCTTCTTCTTCTTCTTCTTCTTCTTCTTCTTCTTCTTTTCTTTTTATTTTGGTTTAAAGATTTTATTCCTTCCTTCCTTCATTTATAGTATATATGGGGGGAGGGGCAGAGGGAGAGGGAAAGAGAGAATCTCAAGCAGACTCTATACTGAGTGCAGAGCCTGACGTGGGGCTCAATCTCACGACCCTGAGATCATAACCTGAGCTGAAATCAAGAGTAGGATGATGAACCAACTGAACCACCCAGGAGCCCCTGCTTTCAAACCAATTTCAAACACATACATTGGACAAATTTATAGTATAGTGAATAGTAACCACACAAATCACATAGAATAGAATACTCTGCCTTTTTTTCCTAGTGTCTCTTTTTATGGATGATGTGCCTGCTTCTTTTATATCATTCATGAAGACATTAAATTTTTCTTTACCAGCTACTAGAAGAAGGTTCTTTTAAGGAGAGGTTTTTTTGCTGATATTTCTGAGGTCTGCTGCCCTTGGTCAGCTTGATATTTACTTTGCCCTGGTGCTTTTATTATCATCAAGCATAGTTTCTGCTCACCTTAGCTGCTTGGAAACCCTCATTAGCTTTCTGAGACTGTGGATTTTTTGTCTCATAGTTTCCCTGACATAGACTCTGTGGAGGTTTTCTCTGTTTGCATCATTGATTTTGTACAATATCCAGAAGGAAAAGAATTTGTTTCACATCACCATGTGCAAACTGGAAGTTTCCCTTTTGTCCCAGCAAAGCTTATAATTTCTCTCTTCCCTTTGTGAATATGCATCTGGACAACATAACTCAGTATGGCCTTTCTATGCAGTTTTCTCCCAGCGTCTAGTCAATTACAAGATTGTTCTCATCTATACTGTCACCCTATTCCCATTAAAACTCACCAAGTTATGTCTATACACAATCTAGACTCATGATTGTCACTTCCCTAGCTGATCTAACCTGGCCCACATATTTACCTAGAGTTTCTGTCAATGAGATGCTTAATATTCCACTGCAGATAATTTTAAGAAAGGACATGAGGCTTGTGTATTTTAGTGGGTTCTAAATAAGAGAAAATGGAATAAGTGAGCTTCTGAATTGGTATTAGGATCAGGAACTGCACCCCCAAATTCCCATATCAACCAGGACCAGAAGCACAAATATATATTTGAGAATTTTAAAAAGTGAAAATAAGTGAAAAAATCACGCTAATCTTGAGATAGTTTTGACCCTTTATAACAGAATGAAATTCGTAAGTTATAGCAGACTTAGCAATAAGAGAATACAAAATTCCATTGTAAATTTAAATTATCTGTTACGTTGATTATTTTAGTAATTCTGGAAAAGAAATAGAGTGAAACGTGTGATTTTAAAATGCTAAAAATCTTAGCCTTGTTTCCTAGCATCACTCATGAGATTGTTTGGACTTGCAATTTGCCAGACGGTTTATATGTATGTGAAACTAGGTTTTATAATCACATTCATGTACAACTTGCAATTTGTTTACTCATTTTTTGCTTAATATATCTTGGGAGAGAGTAAGAAATGGAAAAATGTCAAAACTGTGGCAGGCAAAGCAAGCATTGTTGTCACTTTGGAAATATGACCAAAAATCAAGAAACATTTTTGGTGGCCAGTATGGGTTCCTTTGGTAAAAATAAATTCAAATCTATATTTCAGACTCTATAAAGATTTTAAAAATGACTTTTTCATTTTTCAGATATGGTCTTACAAGGGGGTTACACTACAGACTTTTTGTTTCTTGGAAATTTTATTTATACGGTAAGATCACCCATATGATTCAATCGCCTTTTCTAGTTTTTAATTGAAAAATTCAAGCATTATAAGAATTTCATAAATTTTAAGTCTCCCTCATGCTCCAATACCTTTTCCAAGAAGGAACTATTACAATGGTTGCATATGCATGTGTGTATATGTGTGGATATACATACAAACGTATATAATTTCTAGAAATATGAAATACATTTAACAAATGTATATGTCCTCCTTTTTTTTTGTACAGGTAGGGAGGTGCTCTTCTATATCTTGTTTTTTCACTATACACTATGACTTGGTGATGGCTTCAAGTCAGCCCATAAATAGCTACTTCATTCTTTCAGGGCTGTTTATATGACTAACTCACCACTATTTAGCCAGTCTCCTATTAGTGGACCTTAAGATTGATTGGGGTCCTTTGCCATTGCCAACAATGCTGCAAAGATTATCCTCTAGGCCCATAAGTAAATATATCTCTAGGATAAATTTCTGGAAGTGTAATTGCTGGATCAGAGGGTATTGTGAATTTTGAAAATCATTACTAAATTATCCCCCCAAAGAGGTTATTCTTATAACACTTAGTTAAAAGAATTCAGTTTCCCTAAGCCCCCATGGGCGGTAGTCTTATCACACTTTTTATGTAGTAGGTAAAATGGCATTCTATTGCAGTTTTTGCCTTGAAGAAAAGCATATTTGCATAAAGTGAAAAACCACTTTCATTTCTTCTTTTGTGAAGGCTTATTGAAATACTTAACCAGTACTATTAGTTTGTTGGTCTTTTTATTATTAATTATTAGTAGATATTTATATGTTAAGGATGTTAATTTTTTCTCATATTTGTTACAAAAATATATTCCCAGTTTTACATTTTCACTTTTCATGGCATTTTTGTCATGCATATATTCTGCATATTAGTTTTATGTAAATTTATTGATATTTTGCTTATTGGATTCTGAGTTTTGTGTCTGCCACTAGTTTCTTACTCATAATTCTAAAAATTATAGATGTGTATTTAATTGTATGTTATCCCTTTTATGTTTTTTTGTTTTGTTTTGGTTTGGTTTTTTTCCATAATAATATTTTATTACATTATGTTATTAACCATAGAGTACATCCCTGGTCTTTGATGTAAAGTTCAATGATTCATTAGTTGCGTTTAACACCCAGTGCACCATGCAATACGTGCCCTCCTTACTACCCATCACCAGCTTATCCCATTCCCCCACCCCCCTCCCCTCTGAAGCCCTCAGTTTGTTTCTCAGAGTCCATAGTCTCTCATGCTTCATTCCCTCTTGTGATTACCCCCCCTTTCCCCATCCCTTTCTTCTCCTACCGATCTTCCTAGTTCTTATGTTCCATAGATGAGAGAAACCATGTATGTTATCCCTTTTGTATGCAAGTAGAAACATATTGCTCTGCATGTTATTCCTTTTCATTTAACAACATATGTTGGAACAACAAAACTGCAAACCATTTTTCCCCATGTTTTCTTCTATGTAAGAAGGAATTTATTGGCATATTGCCTCTTTTCACTTTAGCTGATTGTCTTTATTATTTCACGTTATTGGGTGTGGCTTTTAACTGTACATTATATAGTCCTAAACATCAAATGTGGTTAGATAGTAGTTTCTTATTTGTTTGGACATATTCATTAGGCAAATTTCCTTCTTTTCAGACCTCCTCCCATACAGATGTGCATGCATATATACAAATGTACAAGACAGTCCTTGTTAAGATGCTAGAGTAAATTGATCTCATGGAATCTCTATCTTCCAAGGCAGATGATAGATAGATAGATAGATAGATAGATAGATAGATAGATAGATAATAGATAGATAGATGATAGATACATACATAGATAGATAATAGATAGATAGATGATAGATAGATAGTAAAACCACCAACAACAAATTATAGCAAAATAAATTTAGCATAGCATTTAAAGAAGGAAAGGGGACTAGACCAAACCTAAATACCTCAAGATGAGATGCCAAAGGAGAAATGATAGGATTGGCAGGGCCAGCATGGTGAGATCATTAACTCAGGTTTCCTGACACACTTCCCAGTGCCAGTGGGTTGGAGGAAGTACTAGGCCCAAAGATAGTGCCTAGAGGAATACAGCAAACCTCCAGGGAGATAGAATTCACTTTAATGCTTTCAGGGAATTAAAGAAGGCCAATGGAATTAGAGCACAATGTGAACCATGTGTTGGGCAAGGAAGGTTCCGGATAATGGCAAAGATGAACTTGGAGGCCAGAGCCTTGGCACCCTAAGGTTTTGGAATAGTTTAGATGAGATGATGGAGGCTAGCTGGAATGCTGAATCTAGAGCTAGAGAGTGGACATAAAGTCTGCTTCAAAAGTAGGACTTTAAACTCTCAGTGTCTATCACACATCTGTTGTTGCACAGGAACCCATACTGTGACAAAATCATACTTAATGAAACACTGAGAGCTTTTTTTTTTTGAGATTAAAACTAAGATGAAAAATAAGAAGGTTGCTCAGTATTACCGCTGCTCTCCAACATTGTGAAGGAGTGACTAACCAACACAATAAGAAGATGAAAAAAGGAATGCAAGCCTTGGAAAGGGGAAAAATTGGTTTTAAATCAGAGATGATATAAGTGTGTACACAGAAAATACAAAAAAATTCTACAAATAAAATATTACAATTAATAAAAGAGGTTGGCTGGATATTGGCCAATGTTTTAAAAACCAATTATATTTCAAAATATCAGGATACTATTTTACCATAGTATCCAATAAAGGAAAAACATGAAAGAATTTAACAAATGACGTCTAAGACCTCTGAGGAAAATTATAAGACTTTATTGGAGACATTAAGAACATCTAAATGGAAAAATATACCATGCTCATTAATTGGAATACTCAATACTATAAGGAAGTCAGATCTCCTCAAATTGATTTATAGATCCATTAATTATAATCCCAATCAAAAGCCCCAGATGCCTGATGGGCTGTTTCTAAAATATGTTTGTATCCAAATGCAAAAGGCCAAGAATAGCTAAAATCCTCTTTATGATGATTTCAATCTACCCTGTTCAATTGCGCTTTTTATCAATAGCACTTGGATTTCTAATCAGAAAGAAATCTTCCATGCTATTTATAAAGAAAGTAAATTTATATATGATATAAACATGATTTTTATCATATGTTAAAGTGCTTCTAAATATGAAACATTTGTTGAAAAGTACTACATTCTCTCCTCAATTAAAACCTAGCAAAACCTATGATACCAGAGTTCACTGGACATGGAGAACAGGGATTGTGGGGGCGGGGGGAGTCAGGGAGGGAGTGAGGTGACATGGATTCTAATGGAAATTTTAATACATTTTTCCAATCTATTTCCCCTTCTCCTCTCCTTGCACAGTACGTAGTTGTTACTGTCTGTCTGAAAGCTGGTTTGGAGACACAATCTTGGAATAAAGTGAGTATTCTTGAGGGTGCTTCCTCAATCCAGTATAGTTGTTTACATGTTGATTTACTTTTTAAGGTTTAGAAAAATAATAAGCATATTTTTTTCTGGTCTTCATATTTTACCTTCTTTTGTTTTGCATATTCAAGTGATGATTTAAAGTGGATGGTGGCATATTAGTAATCTACTGTCTTTAAAATATTCATTTCCCTGCCTTACATCTTAGAAATAGATTCAATTTATCATGACATTAGAGATTCTTACATTATCATTATGAGACCTTTTTTTTATATTATTATGTTAGTCGCCATACAGTATTTCATTAGCTTTTGATGTAGTGTTCCATGATTCATTGTTTGCATATAACACCTAGGGCTCATTGCAATTCGTGCCCTCCTTAATACCCATCACCGGGCTAACCTATCCCTCCACCCTCTCCCTTCTGAAACCCTCTGTTTGTTTCCTGGAGTCCATAGTCTCTTATGGTTCATCTCTCCCTCTGATTCCCCCCCCCCTTTGTTTTTCCCTTCCTTCTCCTAATGTCCTCCGTACTATTCTTTATGAGATCCTTAATTCATTATTATTATTGAGGAACAGAATTATAATGGAAAATTTAGCAAATACAGAAAAAGAAAGAAATACAAATTTCCCATACCTTTCAGTATCAATGACATGGACATTTTGGTTTCTGTTCTATTCTTTCAGTCTTTGTTTTACGTGTGCTTGGTTTGGTTTGGTTTGGTTTTCATAGAAATAGAATTCTAAGGTACCTAATATTTTGTAATTTGCCTTTTTCCCTTAATATTAGATCTTTAACATTTTTCTATTTCTTTAATATTTATATCTCATTTAATGATTGCATATATCTTATCATCTGGATGCTTATTATTTACATTGTTTTTAGAATTGTTTTAACTTCTGTTGCTATAAATAATAGTCTGTTATGAACACAGATGTACAGCCTACTTACAGACATGAGCAATAATTTTCCTAGGATATTAAAAGTAGAACTTCTGATAAGTAGAATGTTTTTATGAACTGATCAATAATTTAAGTGAATCTGTAAGTATGTACATATACACCCATAAATAAGTTGTTTTCCAAGTTGTACTCAAAAGTTTATGGGGGAAAATGAATTTTTATCAGCCTGTCACCTTTGGAGAGCTAAGATTACGTACTATATCATGTATTTCTTCTCCAGTGCAATCAATATAGAGTTCTCACTGCTACTGTCCCCAACAGAACATCGACACAATGTTGGGACTGAAGTGTTCTGAACAAAAATATTTTATTAGCAATACATAAGGCACACCAATTGTGTGTATTATACTGCCTTAAGGTAACATAAATAAATAATTATTTTCTATTCCTCCTTTGAATTAATGTTAAATTCTCTTCAGTAAGACTGTTTCTTTGATCCATGATCACCTACACTATCTGCATATGGTGAACCACATTTATGAATAAGGTAGTATTTCAAGGCCGAAGCAGACTTAACAAAACTCTTCTGGCCTACAATCTACCAGGCTCCTGCCCTCCAACTCACATGTTGTTCAGGAAGGAGCCTGGGGACTGGGGCAGGAAAGAAAAGGGACTGGTTCTCACTTTTGGTCATAGGCTACTCTGCCCCGTGGGGAGGGTCAAGGAGGGAGCCCGTGATTCTTCACTGGGGAAGAGGATGCTGGCAAGAACTGTTTAGGTACAGAGAATGCAATTACATGAAAATGTACTGAAGTGTTTGAAAAGTTTAAAGCTCACAGTCTTGAGCTGATTCTCTTCTCCATCATCTCCTGCATGATCATGAGAGAGAGCCCTCAGGAGACCAGTTCTTTTTAATCCGAGAGGGAAATCCTTTGAATAAGAGAGTATTTCTAAAGAGTAAAAAACGGCCTTTGAAAATGACTCATAAAGAAGTAAACTCTGAGAAATAGCAGATTGGGGCTTTTTCCTCCATATTTTTGTTGTTCAGATAGGATTAAGTAATGAGCAGTACCTAATAGGATGAGAGCACTTGAGTCCTTAAGAAATCATCTCGTCTCTCGAATCACTGATTTATACACAGATGGCAACTCTGAGGTGTTCAGCACAACCAAGTTTAGAACACAGGTCTCCTAGTCATTTTCCTTATGATTCCTCTGCTAACATAAATCACACAAGGCAACAGATCAGATCAACGGAGGACCTACCTCCTCAGCATTAACCCTTAAGGATTTGGCACAGTTCCCAGCCCCAGGCACAGACAGTGATCCTTGAGCCAACATCCTCAATCTGAATGACATACATACTTGATATGCAGAGAAAACCCTCCAATTTCAGTCAATCTAAGAGTCACAACTTCTGCCATTGTCCCAGAATTATTCATGCAGAACAGATATGATAGGGTCAAATTTTTACCCCTCTTAATGATTTCTATTCAAACTTTTTTTCTTCTGAAGAGATCTTTGTTTTAATAAGTAGGCAGAGGCAGAAGTCTCATTGAATAACCTGTCAATTGTATGAACCAATTCTGATTGAGAATTACAGTTTCACTGAAGACACTGAATGTTACTTGGCTTAGTTGACAAAGTACAGTTGTTTTAGATACTTTCAACAATGGCTCCTTGAATCCACAGCAAAATATTCTGAGAAAGATATTAGAAAGGAAGTCTCAAGTATCAAGAAATCAAAAGATTATAATTTTCTTCATATGAGTACATATGGCCTAGCCAAATGATTTTGTCAGTTGATAGTTATTTTTTTCTTTTAAATGGAAAAGGTTGAAGTGTTTCTGTAATATTTTTCTTTCTGCAGTTTAGTCATTTGGCCATTTGGGGAAGCATAATTATATGGCTGGTGTTTTTTGCAATTTACTCCTTCTTATGGCCCACCATTCCTATTGCTCCTGAAATGGCAGGACAGGTTAGTTTTACTAATTGTCAGTGGTGAGTATACTTTACATTCCTCTTGAAAACTTATGTTTGTTAATAATAAAAGCTTATGTTATCTACTCTCACAGTAATTTGGGAAGAAGAGATAAAATCAATGCAATCAGAAATAGTTGGTGATCCAACTAGATTCTGGTTGATGTTTTAGTTAGATATTATTTTATCTAAAATCTCATTACTTCAAACTATATATGTTAACCATGGTTTCCAAAATTTTTATCTTTTGTGCATAACTAATAAAAGCTATAATCACTTCAGAATCATCCCAAATAGCTAATATTGTATTTTTCATGTAATGTGCTATGTGCTATTTGGTACTTGGACAGGATGCATGGCAACTAAGAAAACATTTTTATTTGAAATGTTTAACCAGAATAGACATTCCTTGGAGCTCCAGAAGCTCTAGCTCCTAAATATTTTAAAGTCTCAGAAAATGTTATTTCATATTTGTTAAACCTTAGAGGTGATATAGTTTTTAGACTTTTACAATTATTTCCATATTTCTAAATTCTACTTTGTCTATACTTATAATGGGGGATTAGGCCTATGACGCTTACAAAATGGATCACAGAATTACATGATTGTAGGACTAGAAATAGCCTTGGTTCAAAGGCAGTCAGTTACCAAATAGAGCAACACAGGTTCAGAGTTGCCCAGTTCAATCCTTGTCTGTCTACCTGTCTGTCATACTCACTGTCTTTCTCTGTGGGAACAAGAGATGACCCTTGTACCCCTGGCCTGTGTCAGGTCAATTCTCAGGAAATAAGAATTCTAAGAGACTTACTGTTTCAGCCATGGCTGAGTGGCCAATATTGGAAAAGCCTGACAAAAGCAACTCTAAAAACTGAACAAGGTATAAGAATTGTTTGAAGACATTGGCTAGAAACCAACAGAGGTAACACTTGAGGATATGATTCTTGAAAGAAAGGAAGCCTTTTCCTTCCTTATCCTGGCATCTTCCCTATGAGTATTTCTTAGCTTGCAGTACAAGAAAAGGAGCCCAAAGTTAATGTACTGATCTTACTGGGAGGAGGAGGTAGACTTCAGAGTCCCAGGCTGCTGAAATGCCTGTACTTTAGGGACAAAACCCCCAAGAAGATATAGCCATGGAAAAGTGAGAGGCATAAGCACAGTACCAGGGAAAGATTTTGATAGGGCCAAGGGTAGTTTGAAGCTTTGTTTTGACCATAACTATCATGGCCTTATTCCCAGGGTGTAGTACTCTCTTAATTTGAGGCATTTACTTCTAGGGCATGGCTTTTTTGGGATCTCAAAAAGACACTGGATGTTTACCAACTCATTCCCATTTGGCAAGACTTAAACTACAATCTGTGTCTCGCCAACATTGGGTGGGCACCAAGTCTTGCTTGGTTTTTCAACCTGATGCTTTTTGCTGAGTCTCTGAAAGTCTCAACCTACACATGCACTGTTTAAAAGTCAGTCCAGAGGTGCTTGGGTGGCTCAGTCTGTTAAGCGCCTGCCTTTGGCTCAAGTCATGATCTCAGGGTCTTGGAATCAAGCCCCACATTTGGCTCCCTGCTCAGCGGGGAGTCTGCTTCTCCCTCTCCCTCTGCCTGCTGCTCCCCTTGCTTGTGCTCTCTCTCTGTCAAATAAATAAATAAAATCTTAAAAAAAAATTAAAAGTGGGGCACCTGGGTGGCTCAGTCATTAAGCGTCTGCCTTCCACTCAGGTCATGATCCCAGGGTCCTGGGATCGAGCCCCGTGTCAGACTGCCTGCTTAGAGGAAAGCCTGCTTCTTCCTCTCCCACTCCCCCTGCTGGTGTTCCCTCTCTTGCTGTGTCTCTCTCTGTCCAATAAATAAATAAAATCTTAAAAAAAATTGAAAGTCAGTCCAGGAGTTAAGGGCAATTGACATAGTTCATTTATATGTCAAAGAGGAAATTGGACATTATGAACGAAATGAAAACAAAAACATGACATATCAAAATTTATATAATGCAGATATAATTCTTAGAGGGAAGTTTTAGCACTATGTCTGTAAAGAATGTTTTCAAATAAATAGCTCTAGCTTTCCACATTAAGAAACCAGAAAAAGGACAAATGAAACCCAAACTGAGGAGAAGAAAGCAAATAATAAAATAAAATGACCAAATTATACAGTGGGCAAAATATTCAAATAGATACTTCACCAAAGAATATATATGAATAACAAAGCAAATGAAAAGATGCTCAACGTCATTAGTTATGAGGTAAATGCAAACTAAAACCAAGAGATAGTGACACACCACTATTAGCATGGCTAAAATGATAAAAATATCAACACCAAGTGTTGCTGGGGATGTGGAGCAATCACAGCTCTCATATGCTGCTATAAGAATGTAAAACGGTGTACAACTCCTTTGGAAAGCAGTTGGGCAGTTTCATAAAAGTGTAATGTACATATGCCATAAGACCCTCTCATTCCACTCCCTGTGAAAGCATATGTCCACACAAAGACTTGAACATGAGCATTCATAACAACTTTGTTTACAATGGCCAAGACTAGAAACAACCTAAAAGTGCATTGACAGGTGAATGAAAAGACAATCACCATACAATAGAATATTATTTAGCAATAAAAAGGAAAAAAAAAAAAACCTATTGACACATACAACAACATGAATGGCTCTCAAAATAATTCAGAGAAATAAACCAAGCCAAAAAGTTTACAAACTGTATGTATCTGTTTATAAAAATTCCCAACAAATTTATAGTGGCAGAAAGTGGGTCAGAGGTTAACTGGAGACAGAGTGGTGGGTGGTACATGGCAGGGAAGGGCAGGAAGGAATGCTTACATTGCAGGATAAGGAGACTCCTGGGGTGCCAGATATGTTCTTGATTGTGGTAATGATCTTATGAACATAATGTATGTCAAACTTATCAAATTGTTCACTTCAAATATGTTCAATTTATTGTAAGCCAGTCATGCCTTGATAAAGCTTCTTTAAATAATAAAATATTTAAATGAGCCCTAATTCATAAGTATGGTGGAAGAAGTACTGTAGTAAGGGAATGGTGATAAGCTCATTTTGTCCCCATTTTAGGAAAGAATATTTATATTGTCATAAATTCTGTATTAAAATTGAGAATTTTAGTGAAAAACAGAGCTTTCCCCCTAAGATCAGGAACAAGACAAGCATGTCCACTCTCACCACTTCTATTCAACATAGTACTAGAAGTCCCAGCCACAGCAATCAGACAAAAAAAAAGAAATAAAAGGTACGCAAATTGGTAAGGAAGAAGTAAAACTGTCACTATTTGCAAATGACATGATACTATATATAGAAAACCCTAAAGACTCCACCAAAAAAACTACTGGAACTGATAAATGAATTCAGTAAGGTCACAGGATACAAAGTCAATATATAGAAATCAGTTGCATTTCTATACACTAATAATGAAGTAGCAGAAAGAGAAATTAAGAAAACGATCCATTTACAATTGCACCAAAAATAATAAAATACCTAGGAATAAACTTAACCAAGGAGGTGATAGGTCCTTACTCTGAAAAACTATAAAACACAGATGAAAGAAATTAAAGATGACAAACAAATGGGAAGATATCCCATGCTTATGGATTGGGAGAACAAATGTTAAAATGTCTGTATTACCCAAAGCAATCAACACATTTAATGCAATCCCTATCAAAATATCAATGGCATTTTTCACAGAACTAGAGCAATAATCCTAAAATTTGTATGGAACTGCAAAGACTCTGAATAGCCAAAGCAATATTGAGAAAGAAGAACAGGGGCACATGGATGGCTCAGTGGGTTAAGCATCTGACTCTTGATTTCAGCTCAGGTCACAATGTCACGGTTGTGAAATTGAGCCCCATGTTGAGCTCCATGCTGTTTGTGGAACCTGTTTAAGATTCTCTCACTCCCTCTCTTCCCCACCCCAGCTCTTTCTGTCTCTCTCTAAAATAAAGAAAAAAAAAGAACAAACCCAGAAGTATCACAATCCCAGATTTCAAGATACTACAAATCTATAGTAATCAAAGCAGTATGGTACTGGCACAAAAATAAACACATAGATCAATGGAACAGAATAGAGAACCCAGAAATAAACTCATTATTATATGGTCAATCAATCTTCAACAAAGGAGACAAGAATATGCAATGGGAAAAAGACACTCCCATCAACAAATGTTAGGAAAATTGGATGGTTACATGAATGAAACTGCAACACTTTTTACACCATACACAAAAATAAACTAAAATTGACTATTTTTAAAGATTATTTTTTTCCTTTGAATGGGCCATACTTTCCTATTTCTTTGTATGTCATGAATTTTTTGTTGAACACTGGAAATTTAAATCTAATAATGTGGTAATTCTGGAAATAAGATTTTCCCTCTTCCCAGGGTTTGCTGGGTTTTGTTATTTTTTTGTTTATTGTAGGCTGCCTCTGTGCTGAGGATCAACATGAGGTATACATTCAATGTCCTCTTAGGTCTTTTCTGGACTTCTCCCTGGGCACAAGTGGTCACTTTTTAATTTTACTTGTATATATAGCTGTTTTTGAATGTCCTAGTTTTAAATATTCCTGGCTCCTAAAGGGGGAAAAAGTGAAAAAAAGTGGAGAGGAAACAGTGTTCTGGTGCCTTAACGCCCTCTGAAGTCACTTTTGCCAGAGGGGAGGGGCTTGGACCAATGCGGGAATGTACAACACTTTCTGTCTGCCTCTTTGCATTTCTGTGACCAGAAGCAGCAATCAGTGATCAAAGACCTCCAATATTTGAATAACAGGTTCCTTTCCCCCAGCAAGTTTCCCCTAACCTGTATGCAAAATGCTCCAGAAATATGTGCCCCCTGCCTGGGTCGATGTGTCGCTGCTACTGTGTTAAGAGCTGAAATTGACCAAAGCTAAACACAATTTACTATGCAAGTCATCCCCTAGAATATTCAAGCCTTCAACAGATTCCACAATTCAAAAACAGAAACATTCTATGAGTGCAGTTTTGTTGTCTAGGGGGGAGACAGATCCCCATTACTGCTTATTTTGCCATCATCCTAGAATCCTGTTACATTTATTTCTGCTCTAATCTTTATTATTTCCTTCCTTTTGGTTGTAGGCTTAGTTGTTCTTGTTTTTCTAGTGTAACTACCATCTATCACCATATGATGTTATTATGATACCCTTGACTATATTCACTGTGCTATACCTTTATTTATTCATTCCGTAACTGGAAGCCTATACCTTCCACTCCTCTTTACCCATTTCACCAATCCTCCCACCCCCAACCCTCAGTCAACCACCAGTTCTCTGTATTTATGGACCTGTTTCTTTTGTTTATTCATTTGTTTTAAGATTCCATATGTAAGTCAAATCATATGGTATTTGTCTTTGTCTGATGTGTTTCACTTAGCATAATACTTTCTAGGTCCATCTGTGACGTCATAAATGGCAAGATATTCTTTTTATGGCTGAGTAATAGTCCATTGTGTGTGTGTGTGTGTGTGTGTGTGTTTAACATGGACCACTTCTTCTTTATCCATTCATCTTTTGATGGACACTTAAATTGAATCCATATCTTGGCTATTGTAAATGCTGCTGCCATAAATATAGGGGCGCATATATCTTTTTGAATTACTATTTTCTTTTTCTTTGGTTAAATACCCAGTAGTGGAATTACTGAATCATATAGCTTTGTTTTGTTATTTTTTTTAATTTTTGAGGAACCTCCGTACTGTTTTCCATAGTACCTGCACCAATTTACATTCCTGACAGTGCCTGAGGATGCCTTTTTCTCCATATCTCACCAGCATTAGTTATTTTTTGTTTTAATTCTAGCCATTCTGACAGGTATAAGGTATGGTTTTGACATGCATTTCTCTGACGATTAGGGATGTTGGGCATCCTTTCACGTGTCTATTGGCTATCTGCAAATCTTCCTTAGAAAAATGTCTATTTGGGTCCTCTGCCCATTTTTAGTTGAAATCTTTCTTTCTTTCTTTCTTTCTTTCTTTCTTTCTTTCTTTCTTTCTTTCTTTCTTTCTCTTTCTTCTTTCTTTCTTTCTTTTTTTGGTGTTGACTTCTATACGTTCTTTATATATTTTGGATGTTAACTTCTGATTGGATATATAATTTGCAAATATCTCACATTCAGTAGGTTGTCTCTTTGCTTTGTGGCCCAAGATGTGATCTATTCTGTAGAGTGCTCCATGTACTGGAGAGGGATGTGTATTCTTGTGCTGTTGGATCAAATGTTCAATATGTGTCTATAAGGTCCATTTTGTCTGTTGTGTTATTCAGGTAAGCTGTTTCCCTATTGATTTTTCTGTGCAAATGATCTATCCATTTTGTTGAAAGTGGCGTATTGAATTCCTACTATTGTTATATTGCTCTGACTCCCCCCCCCCTTCAGTTTTGTTAGTATCTGGTTTAAATATTTAGGTGCACCAATGTCGGGTGCAAATAAACTTACAATTCTTATATCCTCTTAATGAATTGACCTCCAAACTATATAGTGACCTTCTTTGTCTCTTATGACTAATTTCGCCAGAATGTCATTTTATCTAATATAAGTATAGCCACTCCTGCTCTCTTTTGGTTACCATTTACTTGTACTATCTTTTTCAATACCTTTACTTTGTGCCTATGTGTCCTTAAAGATGAAGTGAGTCTCTTATCAGCAGCATATTGTTAGATCTCTTTTTTTTAGATTTTATTTATTTGAGAGAGAGAGAGAGTGAGAGAGAGAGAGACATGCACGAGTCGGGGGGAGGGGCAGAGAGAGAGGGGAAAAATAGACTCCCTACTGAGCAGGGAGCTCAACGCAGGGCTCAATCCCAGGACCCCAGATCATGACCTGAGCTGAGGGCAGACGTTTAACTGACTGAGCCACCCAGGCACACCTGGATCTTATTTTTTTATCCAGTCACTCACTCTATGTCTTTTGATTGGAGAATTTAACCATTTACATTTAAAGTAATTACTGATAGGTAAAGACTTACTATTGCCATTTTAACAAATTTATCATTCTCACAGTTCCTAAAGATAAGGTACAGAATGCCACAAAGGGCCACATGGGAAAGATATCAGGGTGGTCAGGAGGCAGAACATAGGAGCTGGAGAGCACTTAGGCCTTGCTTTTGTTGGGGTTTCCATGGGAAAAGTAAGGCAGAGCAGGGCAAACAGTCCAGGAATGGTTAGTTTGAATGATTTTTGCAGGCTTTGGGGTAGAGTTGGTCTCTAGTTGGCTGGTTCCTGGTTCAGGGATGATTACTGCAAAGGAATATTGCCTCCTGGGTTATATGGGCCAGATAGAGGAAATAGGGCTGTGGATTTAACCGTTTAGTTTGCAGTTGAGATTTTACTATCTTTAAGAACAGACCAGCCCTGGGAGGAGTAGTCTCCAGATAGGAAGGTTTTTTAAGATGTTGAAATATTAGAATATACAGAAAACTAAAAATATATATACAATTCAGAAACTTACCCAGTCTCAAGTCAGTACAGTCCTTACTGAATTAAAGTGATCTGTTAGTTACCAATTAATCTGTGAGGCAGAGAAAAGAGTGAATTTTTCCAGGGGACTATAATGGCATAATTGCCTTCCACACAATGTCTGGAAGTTAAATAAAGTTGTATTGCTAGGTAATATAAGGTTGAACCACTCTTGCATTCCTGAGATACAACTTATTTGATCAAAATATTTATTTGGTTGTTTATAGAATATACAATTAAATTAAGCTAACTAGAGTTAGGTTTTATGTACTTACAGTGATTTAGTAGTTCTAGACTCTATGACTGCATCCATACCTGTATCTCTAGGTTTTTGTGGAAGAGAAAGGAAACTGAAAGTTACACTTGGTACCCAATACTGACAAACTAAAAGATTCCTATTTAAATACTCTTTATTTCGGTTTATTTGCAGGTCAATATGGTCCTGGCTTGTCCACACTTCTGGCTGGGTTTTTTCATAGTCCCCATTGTGTGCCTGATTCTAAATTTAATATGGAAATCGTAAGTTGAAAAATGAAGTAGTAACCAAAAGATATGTTGTCATGGTTAATTGTCCTTTTCCAATTATATGGTTTTCAAATTAAATTAAAATTTTAAATCTGCCATTTTATGAATATTAAAAGTCATGGAACTTTTAGAGGAAGTGAATGTCCTCCTCCTTTGCCACTGATTTACCAACAATCAATTTAGGGGAAAAAAAAGATGGCATCAAAATTCACGAGAGGTAAAATCTGTAATGATATTACCTAGTTCATGATTTTTTTCTGATCCATTTACTCTTTAGAAGTGGGACTTATATAACTTCTATTCACTTTAGAGGAACCAAAACCTGATGCCAAAGGATCACAGATTAAAAGCTAATAATAGAACAAGAAATAGGAGGGAGATGTTCAAATTAGAAAGACATTCTTCACTTTTTAAAAACATTTGGAATAAGACTCTGTCAAATATAGTTGTCTTTCTCTGCTTGACTTATTTCACTGAATTATTTCACATTTTTGCTTAATTTTTACTTAAGTGTCTTCCTGGAATTGTACCAAGATTTTTAAATCATTCTGGAACATAGAATATTTTATCAGCAGGAAATACAAATAGATTAGTAAAGGAAACAGACATACTGAGGCTAAAAACAAAACGGAGCCAAAAGAACTGCCCCTAAAAGCCTAGTGGCTTTAGTGGCAGCATTTTACAGCAACCCTAACAAATGAACTTGGTTGTGCTGTGAGTGAGTATATGGCAGTTCATTTAAAAATGCCACCACAGATAAATAATTCAACATTACTTTAGGTATGTGGGGTCTTTTCTGGTTCTATGCAAATTGTAGGATTGTTTAGCTCTCTGAAAAATGGTGGTATTTTGATAGGGATTGCACTGAATGCGTAGATTGCTTTGTAGTATAAACATTTTAAAAGTATTTGTTTTCCGGTCCATGAGCATAGAATGTTTTTTCCGTTTCTTTGTGTCATTTTCAATTTCTTTCACAAGTGTTCTATAGTTTTTAGAGTACAAATCTTTTACTTCTTTGGTTAGCTTTACTCTTGGGTATCTTATGGGTTTTGATGCAATTGTAAATGGTATAATTCCTTGACTCCTCTTCCTGCTGCTTCATTATTGGTGTACAGAAATGCAACAGATTTCTGTACATTGATTTTATATCCTGTGACTTTGCTGAATTCATATATCAGTTCTAGCAATTTTTTGGTGGAGTCTTTCAGGTTTTCCACATGGAGTATCATGTCGTTTGCAAATAGTGAACGTTTGACTTCTTCCTTGCCTATTT
This sequence comes from Ursus maritimus, assembly GCF_017311325.1. Classification (NCBI taxonomy): domain Eukaryota; kingdom Metazoa; phylum Chordata; class Mammalia; order Carnivora; family Ursidae; genus Ursus; species Ursus maritimus. Next base: position 6,766,624 of record NW_024423344.1, on the reverse strand, counting down.
GGATGCGTTTTATTTATTTCTGTTGCATGATTGCTGAGGCTAGGACTTTCAGTACTAGGTTAAATAACAGTGATGAGAGTAGACATCCCTGTCTTGTTCCTGACTGTAGAGGAAAAGCTCTCAGTTTTTCCCCATTGAGGATGATATTAGCTTTGGTTCTTTCATATATGGCCTTTATGATATTGAGTTATGTTACCTTTATCCCTACTTTGTTGAGGGTTTTTATCAAGAATGGGTGTTGTATTTTGTCAAATGCTTTTTCTGAATCTATTCAGAGGATCATATGGTTCTTATCCTTTCTTTTATTAATGTGGTATATCATATTGATTGATTTGTGAATATTGAACCATCCCTGCAGCCTAAGAATAAATCCCACTTGATTGCGGTAAATAATTCCTTCAATATACTGTTGGATTCAATTTGCTAGTATCTTGTTGAGAATTATTGTATCCATGATCATCAAGGATATTGGCCTATAGTTCTCTTTTTTAATGGGGTCTTTGTCTGGTTTTGGAATCAAGGTAATGCTGGTCTCGTAAAATGAGTTTGGAAATTTTCCTTCCATTCCTATTTTTTGGAATAGCTCGAGAAGAATAGGTACTAATTCTTCTTTAGATGTCTGGTAAAATTCCCCTGGGAAGCCATCTGGCCCTGGACTCTTGTTTGTTGAGAGATTTTTGATTACAGATTCAATTTCTTTGCTGGTTATGGGTCTGTTCAAATTTTCTATTTTTTCCTGTTTCTGTTTTGCTAGTTTATATGTTTCTAGGAATTTATCTATTTCTTTCAGATTGCCCAATTTGTTGGCATATAATTATTCATAATATTATCTTATTATTGTTTATATTTCTCTGGTGTTGGTTGTCATCTCTCATCTTTCATTTGTGATTTTATTTATTTGGGTCCTTTCTTTTTCTTTTTGATAAGTTTGGCTAGGGGTTTATCAGTTTTGTTAATTCTTTCAAAGGACCAGCTCTTAGATTCATTGATCTGTTTTACTGGGGTTTTTTGTTTGTTTGTCTCTATATCATAATTTATTTCTCCACTAATCTTTATAATTTTCCTTCTTCTGCTGGCTTTAGGCTTTATCTGCTGTTCCTTTTCTAGTTCCTTTAGGTGTAAGGTTAGGTTGTGTGTTTAAGACTTCTCTTGCTTCTTGAGGTAGACCTGTATTGCTAAGTACTTCCCTCTTATGACCGCCTTTGCTGCATCCCAAAGGTTCCGGACTATCATGTTTTCATTTTCATTTGCTTCTATGTATTTTTTTTATTCTTCCTTAATTTCCTAGTTAACCCATGCATTCTTTAGTAGGATGTTCTTTAACCTCCATGTATTTGTGGTCTTTCCAAATTTTTTCTTGTGGTTAGCGTCAAGTTTCATAGTGTTGTGGTCTGAAAATATGCACAGTATGATCTCAATCTTTTCATACTTGTTGAGGCCTGATTCGTGACCCAGTATGTGATCTATTCTGGAGAATGTTCCATGTGAACTTAAAAAGAAAGTGTATTCACTGCTTTGGGATAAAGTGTTCTGAATGTATCTTCTAAGTCCATCTGGTCCAGTGTGTCATTCAAAGCCATTGTTTCCTTGTTGATTTTCTGCTTAGATGATCTGTCCATTGTTGTAAGAGGGGTGTTAACGTCCCCTACTATTATTGTATTATTATCAATGAGTTCCTTTATGTTTGTTATTGATTTATAAATTTTGGTGTTCCCAAGTTGGGGGCATAAATATTTACAATTGCTAGATCTTCTTTTTGGATAGACCCCTTTATTATGGTTTATTATGATATAGTACTCTTCTTCATCTCTTGTTACAGTCTTTGATTTAAAATCTAGTTTGTCTGATATAAGTATGGCTACACTGGCTTTATTTTGATGTCCATTAACATGATAGATGGTTCCCCATCCCCTCACTTTCTATCTGAAGGTGTCTTTAGGTCTGAAATGATTCTCTTGGGTGGCTCAGTTGGTTAAATGTCTGCCTTTGGCTTGGGTCATGATCCCAGGGTCCTGAGATTGAGCCCTGTGTTGGGCTCTCTGCTCAGTGGGGAGTCTTCTTCTCTTTCTCCCTCTGCTTTCCCCCCTACCCCACCCCGCTCATGCTCTCTCTCACTTGCTCTGCACTCTCAAATAAATAAATAAAATCTTTAAAAAAATAAAAAGATTCTTTTGCAGGCAGCATATAGATAGGTCTCGGTTTTTTATTTCTTTTGACATGATGACCCTATGTCTTTTGACTGGAGCATTTAGTCCATTTACATCTAGAGTGATTATTGATAGATATGAATTTAGTGCCATTATATTACCTATAAAGTCATTGTTTCTGGAAATTTTCTCTGTTCCTTTCTAGTCTTTGTTGCTTTTGGTCTTTCTTTTCCACTCAAAGAGCCCCTTTAATATTTCTTGCAGGGCTGATTTAGTGGCCACGAACTCAGTTTTTGTTTGTTTGGGAAACTCTCTCTCTCTCCTTCTATTATAAATGACAGCCTTACTGGATAAAGTATTCTTGGCTGCATATTTTTCCCATTCAGCACATTGAATAGATCATGCCACTCTCTTCTGGCTCGCCAGATTTCTATGGAGGGATCTGCTGCTAACCTGATTTGTCTTCCTGTTGTAGGTTAGGGATTTCTTTTCCCTTGCTGCTTTCAGGATTATTTCCTTATCTCTATGTTTTGCAAATTTTACTATGAAGTGTCTTGGTGTTAGCTGGCTTTTGTTGATTTTGATGGGAATTTTCTGTCTCTCTTGGATTCAGATGTCTGTTTCTTTCCCCAGGTTAGGGAAGTTTTTTAGCTATAATTTACTCAAATAAACCTTCTACCCCTTTTCTCTCTTCTTCTGGGACACCTATGATACGAATGTTATTACACACTATGGAGTCACTGACTTCCTTAAGTTTACATTTATGATCCAATATTTTTCTTTCCCTATTCTTTTCAGCTTCATTATCTTCCATAATTTTATCTTCTGTATCACTTCCTCTATCTATCTGCTTCTTGTGGTCATTACATCCAGTTGGATTTGCATCTTGGTTATAACATTTTTTATTTCAGCTTGACTAGTTTTAGGTGTTTTATCTCTGCAGTAAGTGTCTGTCTGGTTTCTTCTACACTTTTCTCAAGCATATCCTTATGATTTTTGTTTTAAATTCTGGTTCAGGCTTATTACTCATATCTATTTTGATTAGCTCCCTGGCTGTGACCTCTTCTTATTCTTTCTTTTGGGATTAATTCCTCTGTCTAGGTCTCTGCTTTTGTGTGTTAGGAAAGCCTGTAGTTGGTTCCATTTCCCCTAGAGTTGAAGCTTTGCAGCACTCTATTATCAGTAGACCTGGTGCATGCGGGAGGCGGGGACAGGGTGTTGGCCTTCTGGGGCAGGGTCCTGCTGCCGCTCTGGCTCTCGATCATACTTGCCCTATTTTAAAAAGGCACCTCCAGAACAAAAGGGGTCAGGGCTTGGTGTAAGCAGCTCAAGCCTCCACTGCATGCACCATGCTGCTCACTGGTCTGTCCCTGTTGATGGGAGGGGTAAAAAAATGGTGTCAGCCTGCTCTTCCCCGGAGAGGGGAGTTTACGCCTGCAGCTGTTCATAAAGCCCTCAAAGAAGAGTGAACAATCTCCCCTCTTGTGTCCCAGGCTTCTGTCAGATCCCTGCCTTCACCTCATCTGTGTCCAAGCCATCTGTCTGCCCTGTGTTGCAGTGTTCCTGTATTGTATCTCAGGCATGCAAGTGGGTTCCAAAACTCCAAATTTTGGGAATCGGGCACAGTGCAGATCACACTGATCTTCTGAGGGAGGCTCTTGCCATAGCCACCAGGCTATGGCTGGTGCTGCTTCGTTCCAGAAGAGCAGTCCTACTATCAAGCAAGGGCTTTGTTTTCATGGTAAAGCATAGCAAAAAGCCAGCATCCAGTTAGCTGCCCTCAGGAGGTATCTCTACTCATATGCTAATGAAGTCAGCTCAATGGTTCCCATTGGCTCTTTTGTCCCCTGAGAGGCAGTGTCACCTCTCCCAAATGCACTCCAAGAAGGGGAACTGTCTCCCAGTGTGATCCAGGGGATCCTCAGAGCACAATGTCAGCTTCTGGGCCTTAGTCTCCTTCTCCACAGTAACACTGCTATGCCCACCAGGTTCAACCCTGGCAATGGCACAGACTTCTAAAACTTCAGATTTTCATCTCCATTGCTTATAAAAACTTGTGATAATCAGCCCCTCTCATTTTTCTAGTCAATGGTTTTGGGGAAGTGTTTTTCTTGTGTAATCCCCTGTGTACTGCTCTCTGTCTTTGGGATAGGGCTCCCTCCCCTCTACAGCACCCATGAGTCTTTTCTCCCCCAGGTCACATCACTACACTTCTACCTTCCGCAATGTGGCCTCTTTTCTCCCTCTAGCTGTGCAGCTTGTTGTCTCAGTCCTCAGATCGATCTTCTGGGTGTTCAGAATGATTTGATAATTATCTAGCTGTGTTCAAGGGACAAGGCAAATATAAGGTCCTCCTCCTACTCCACCATTTTAACTCTTCCCTGATAGCTTCCTGTTTTTAGGGAGCAACTTAGAAAATTCCTTAAATTGAAGCATACCACTTAGATAAATATGTTTTTCTTCAGGTGCATGTTAGTATTTAGACTTATTAATTCTTTTATAATGCAATTTTAAAGTGTGTGGCATCACATTTTTTAATTTTTTTGTTCTAAAATTTGACCATTGACCTCTCTAATAATTTCTCCCAATCACCCAGTCTTCTTTCTTCCCATAATTTTCTGTCTTAACCAGCCTAAAATGTATAAACCAAATATTACTATCATCTCAAACTCTTTTGCACTTTTTTATTGTACTTATCTGTGGGTAAAAGCAGTCATGATTAACCATAAGTCCATGAGTTGTCTTCTGTGCCACTTCTCAACACCTGCCAAATCCCTACCAAGGCCATCATTGGCATGCTCCAGTCCATCTCTCACAGACCATGCCCACAATGCCTCTCCTTACTACAGGGCTTTCCTGTGGGGGGTTTCTTCTGTCCAGAATGCTCTCCCACACCCCCCTTTACTTACTTCCTTGGCCTCCTTTACCCCAGCTTAAATTCCACTTCCCTAGAGGAGCCTTCACTAAGACCCTTAACAAGCTTCTACCTCTGCCTCATACTGTAATTGTGTTATGTAGGTCCCCTTCCATCATACCTGTTCCCTTCTGACATGGCTCATTCATTTACTTGTCTGTTGTCTGTCTCTCTATATATGTTGGAAGTTTTATGGAAGTAGAGTAATATGTCTTTGACACCTAATTGTGTCTTGAAAAAATTTAAGGAATACATGAGTGGATGAATGATGAGTACCTGATTATAGATAAAGATAGAGACCCCAATGAAAATAAGTTGCCACAGAAATGGAGAGCATCTGTCTGGGTTGCTTTGCATGTTTCAAGTCAAATATACATACCTGATATATGAAGCTCTGACACATACACTCTGCCATTATAACTGCTATAAATGGCACAGTTAGTCCTAGGTGTGTCTGACTGATGTGAGGATTGGAGGTAGAACACAGCTGAAAATTTAAGAATCAAGATTGTGGAATAGTGACCATGGTAGAAAAAGTCATATGGAATCATGTCAGTCCTGTGAATCTTCAACTGTCTGGCTGCACTCATGCAGATTGACTCCTCCAGAGTCAGGGCCCTTTGTGGCTTAGACACACACTCAGATCTACAGACTTGCATGGAAGTCTGTGTTTGGGGAGGCTGGCTACTAATGGGCATTACCCAGCTCTGTCCAGTATCCCCTCTGGTAATGCTTCATAGCTACTAGGAAAATAGAGTCTGATTTCACATGGAGACTGGGCCCGCCGCATTGCCTCCCATCATATGACCTGTAGGTAAAGGATGTCCAGAGTTATCCAAAAGGGGAGAAATTGTTTCTTAGAGTGTGTAAAGCTCATGTGTTATGCTCTGTCTTTCCCACATAATACAGGATTAGAAATACCTGCAACAGAACATTACTAGAGGACATTCGGGAAATGGAAAGTAGCAGAGCTCAAGGACTTCATCCTCCTACAATATTTAAAAGGAGGTGAGGCTGTTCCCTTTATCCTGACTTTTGTTAAAAACCTGTTCTCCTCATTCTTTTATTATTTTTAAAGATTTATTTGTTTATTCCAGAGAGAGAGAGAGAGTGCTAGTGGGGGGAGGGGCAGAGGGCTAGACTCCCCAAACAGACTCCCCCCACCCCCCTGCCACTGAATGTGGAGCCTGATGCTGGGCTCCATCTCATGACCCATGAGATCATGACCTGAGCTGAAACCAAGCCGGATGCTTAACCAGCTGAGCCACCCAGGTGCTCCTGTTCTCATTCTTCCCACCTTTCCCTCCCAGGTACTTCCATACCGTCCATGATTTCCCCAAGCTTATTAAGTGTATGCCAAACAGACATCTTGAACTTCACATCCCCAGCAGCACAGGCTCCTATTCTGTCACACCAGCTTCCCCTAAGGTCCTCCTTTCAGTGGATGGCAACTTCATTCTTCTAGTTTCTTAGGCCAAAAATCTTGAGGTCACTCTCATATCCTCTTTCTGCTATCCCACACCCATCAAGTCAGAAAATCGTATTGCTCCTACCTCAAAGTAAACCGAGAATGAGATCGCCACTAACAATCTGTACCATCTTGCCCTGGTCCAGCACCTATCATCTTTCTTCTGGATTATTTCTGCTCTAGCCCTTCCCATAGCAATGAGAAGGAGGAGGGTTTGGCAGTGTAAATCAGACCACATCACTCCCTGCTCTCTGCCTTCCCATGTCCTCCCCTTTCACTCAGAAAAAGACAAGGCCCTTTCAGTGATTTACAGTGCCCTACACACTGCCCCTTCATACACACACACGCGCGCGCGCACACACACAACCAGTTTGAAATATCTCCTTATGGGATCCCTCTTACACTGTTGGTGGGAATGCAAGTTGGTACAGCCACTTTGGAAAACAGTGTGAAGGTCCCTTAAAAAGTTAAAAATTGAGCTACCCTATGACCCAGCCATTGCACTACTGGGTATTTACCCCAAAGATACAGATGTAGTGAAGAGAAGGGTCTTATGAACCCCAATGTTCATAGCAGCATTGTCCACAATAGCTAAATTGTGGATGGAGCTGAGACGCCCCTCAACAGATGACTGGATTAAGAAGATGTTGTCCATATATACAATGGAATATTACTCAGCCATCAGAAAGAATGATTACCCAACATTTGCAGCAACATGGGCAGGACTGGAGGAGATAATGCTAAGTGAAATAAGTAGAGAAAGACAATTATCATATGGTTTCACTCATTTATGGAACATAAGAAATAGTAGGAAGATTGGTAGGAGAAGGAAGGGAAGAATGAAGGGGGGTTAAACAAAAGGGGGAATGAACCATGAGAGACTATGGACTCTGGGAAACAAACTGAGGGCTTCAGAGGGGAGGGGGGTGGGAGACTGGGATAGGCTGGTGATGGGTATTAAGGAGGGCACATATTGAATGGCGCACTGGGTGTTATACGCAAATAATGAATCATGGAGCATTGCATCAAAAACTGGGGATGTACTGTATGGTGACTAGTATAACAAAATAAAAATTATAAAAAAAAACAGATCTGGCAGACTTATACATAGGTAAATAGCTTTATTAAAATTCATCACACTGTACTTTTAAGATCCATGCATTTTATCACATGCAAAATGAACCTCAATAACAAGAAACCAAACCAAACTTATAAACACAATATAAACTGTACAAAAAGAAAGTTTGCATAACAAAGGGCTAGACTCCCAAGTAGGTAAATTGTTTCCAGAAATCAGCAAGACCAAACATCCAAGGTATAGAAAAATAGGCAAAGTGTAAACAGACAGTTCACAGAAAAGGAAATACTAAAGATTCTTAAACATATGAATATATTCTCAACTTTACTCATAGTAAGAAATGAAAATGCTAAGTACACAGGAAGGAATATATTTTTTATCTATTATTGTTGGCCACCCTTGGTTGGTGAAAATATGGAAAAGGAAAGAATTATGGTAGTTAATTTGGCAATATCTATCAGAAATACAATTGCATATGGCCTTTGACTCAGTAATTCCATTTCTGGGAATGTACCATCCCATCTCATTCCCCAAATACTCACATATGTCCCAATGCTAGGGATTGCAGCAGCATTTGGAAGAGCCAACATTTAGGAACAATCATACCTGTGTGGTACGTTCACACACTACAGTACTCTCAAGCTGTGAAAAGGAGTCAGGAAACTCTCTATCGTACTGAGGTGCAAATGATTCCAGGATGTATTAACAGAAAAAATTAAATGTTGAACCCTTTGCACAATATGCAACCTTTAGTGCGAAAGGACAGGGATAATAATATATGAGCACTTTTTCTTATAAACCACCTCTGCAAAATTAGCTAAGAAACCACTGCAAGTGATTACTGGTTAAGGAACAGAGGTGAGGAACCAAGAAGGTGGGAAAAGGAAGTAGAATGTTTATTCTCTACCTTTACATGTTTTCTCTTTAAATTTTTACCCATGTAAATGCTTTATCTGTGACAAATTTAACAGAGACAGAGAGAAAAGGGAGAGAGAGAAAGAGAGGGAGAACAAAGGAGGAAATGCAAATGAGTAAATGGATTCTGGAAAGCCCAGAGCCAGATGCTCTTCAGCTCCTGGATATACAAGCAAAAGTAAAATCCTAATTGAGTCTTTCAACCACTTCGGAAAATTTCAACCTTCTTTTTATGATTAACTTCTAAAAATTCTGTTTCAGAACATTATCAATGGGTCGCCTTCATTCTACAGAGGCCTTCAGAGGGGGCAGTCAGTAGTCATTTATTCCCAAGGCCATGCCCATTGTGTAATAACCTTTGAGCCACACCACCCCAAGAACTGCTCCTTCAGGCAGTCCTTAGAAACCTTCCTCTGAGCCACAAAAGGGAAGCTGGCTGTAGAGAAGGCCCTCTTCCCACAGGAGGGCATGGTATAGGGGTATAGCTGTGGTTGTTGAAAGCAGCTGCAATTATCACACCAGCTGTGAGCCCCTCAGACTTCTGGAAATACCAGGATACATGGTAAAACCAAAAACAGCAAAAGGCTCCTATGGCCTGGTGATATCTTAGAAGTGAGAAAATAGAGCAGGTTAGGCTGCATGGGTTTTTGTTTGTTTGTTTTGGTTTTTTACTCTATTTTTCAGGCTTATAGAGAAAAAAAATAAGAAGAAACCATGGACTTCCCTAATTATGCTGCTATGTTTACCCACAATGACCCCACACTCTTTGAAATTTAGAAAGTATTGAACTTGGGGCTTCCAGTATGTTCCCACAATAAGCCTTGGGTTCTACAGAAGGTATCTCTCATGCCTAGAGCTGACCTTTCCTGATACACATTGTTCAGAGTCTTGAACCAGGAAGTTGAGACAAAGATTTTTAAAATACACACCATAAAATATCTAAGGTGCTCTGGGAGTCCAGAGGACTGACAGGACATGCATTGTTCCATTCAGACTACTGGGAAGGGACAGTTAGGAGAGCTGTATGTAAGAAATGTTCATTAGCAAAACCCCTATTTTAGAAGAAGCACCTTGCTGAGTGTCTGGATATCGATTTTATTTTAAGTATATGAACACTCTCTAAAATATGAGGAAGACTTTTTTCTTTTACCTTGCAACTTTTCTTACTCCCCAATAAATTTCTCTGAAATCTGCTGCAATGAACTAAAGTGAGGCTATGATTGATTTATTCACAGGGTGGAGGCAAAAAAAATCAAAACGTCCCTAGCCAGCCCACCGCACAAGACTGTCTTCTGGGATGAATCTTTTGATCAAAGCGTCCCACGTAAGTAACGTGCTACAAAGTAGGCCGCGAGCCGAGACTCCACCTAGTGACATGAAGAATGTCAGCGTTAGGTGCTTCTTGAGATTAGGCCAAGTGAGCTGAGCCAGACATAAAAAGACAAGAACTGTATGATTCCACTGATATGAGGTACTTAGAGTAGTCATATTCATAGCGACAGAAAGAATGGGGGTTTCCAGGGGCCAGAGTGCTGGTGGTGGTGGGAGAGAATGGGGACTCAGTGTTTAATGGGTATGGAGTTTCAGTTTGGGGAGATGGAAAGAGGTCTGCGGGTGGATGCTGGTGATGGTTCCACAGCACTGTGAATGTACTTAATGACCCTGAATTGTCCACTTAAACACCATTAAGATGGTAAATTTTATGTTACATGTATTTTACCACAATTTTTTAAAAAGGAAACTACCTGTGGTATTATATATTTTTTAAAAAGGTAAGGTAGTTCTCATAGGGCAGGAAGGCTCAACTGATTCATCAATTTAATGTTCTTGGCCTAAAGCAAGTGCAGTTTGAAAGAACGCAACTCCTGGTCAACCATTCCTGAATTATAACATCCTTAAATCTAACATCCTCACGTTTTCAAGATCCTCTTACAGACTCCCAACATGACATTTAAAATGCAAAAGTGGTATTTGGCTCCAAATAATTTTTACCCTTAGAAAACTTATGTATCCTTTTGGGGGGTATGATATTAGCATAGCCCACGTTGGACATGAATACCTTTAAAAGTTATTTCATTTTCCTGTCCTTTAATAAGAAATGCATCTGAGAAGTGCCTAGATGAAAGATTTAGGTCCTATGTGACTCATGTCTGATAATGTGAGTGCTGAATACTATCCTGAGAAAGGAAACAAGTCAAACATAAAGGTACTGTAAACAAGGGAATGTGGGGTATTTGCGGGGAATGAGCGCTAATGGTCCCTCTTTTCTGACCAAGGTGTTCATTGAAAGTTGTAGGATTTAAAAATTCTAGATTATTTTATTGTCTTTTTTTTCATATCTCTGAGATTAATGTGTGTCTGGATTGATCACTATTTCTCTTTTGCACACACATACACTGTTACTTCTTCCTGTCCTGTGCCCAGCACTTTGCTTTTCCCCCTCTCCCTAGATATGTTTAAGCAGCAGCAGCTGAAAGGTAACCAGAGGTAGAAAATGAACCAGGACAAGAAAACATAAAGTACAGCAGATGTCTCAAGGATTTGGGTCAACATCTCTCCAATCCTCTTTCCCAAATGACTACCTTGATTTCTACATCCCAGAGGAAAACGGGCCAAAAATGAACTTCCAGGCGCTCTCTTCACCACCTCACCTGCCAGCTACTCCCACCCACACACTCTGCTTTCCTGCTTGTTTCCACCGACTGGCTCTTATGCCAGTGCGTGGTCACTGACTCCATTTGCTCTTGTGCACCCAAGAATCTCATTCCTGTCATTCTTTCCTTTATCTCCTACGTTACCACTTTTTCACTCTCCTCTACTAGATCATTCTCACCAACACACAAAAGGTTGTCTTAAAAAGTAGAACTTTCTCTGGACCACTCATTACCCATTAGAGCATGCTTCATTTCATTAACTCCTTTGCAGCAACAGTTCTTGGTCAAATGGTCTATATCCATTTTCTCCAAATCCCCTTCTCCCATTCTCCCTTAAAGTCACCCCATCAAGCTTTTGCTCCTACCACTTAACCAACATTTCTCCAGTCAAGGCCACCAGTGATGTCCAAAACTGAGCCCCTGGTCTCCTCTTCCACCAAGCCTGCTCCATCTGCAGCCTTCACTTGAAGACAACTGCATGCTTCCAATTGCTCAGGCCAAAATCCTTGTAGTCCTTCTAATTCCTCTAATGTATTAGATGGCTCTGCCATCACATTGTATTCAGAGACTGACTACTTCTCACTTACTCCCCTGTCGGCACCCTGGTCTGGACCACCATCACCTATCTGCATTACTGCAACAATCTCTTAACAAGTCTCCTGCTTCTACCCTTGACTCTTGTACAGCAGCCAGAGTGATGCATTTAAAATCATGTCAGCACAAGCACATCAATTTTCTGCTCAAAATCCTACAATGGCTATCTATCACATTCAATATAAAAGCCTTACAATGGCCAAAAAAGACTTACTTGATCTAGACCCTGTTACTTTCCTGGTGTCATCTAATCTTCTTCCTCCATTTCACTCCAACCTCTGTGCTCTTCTTATAATATATCAGGAATGCTCCTGCCCCAGGGCCTTTGCACTGGCTGACACTTCAGCCTAGATAGCAAATCTCTCATATATCTGTGTTGCTCACTCTCTCACTTCCTTCAAGTCTTTGCTGAAATATTACCTTCTCAATGAAACCTACCTTTACCACTCTATTGCTACACAACCCCACCCCTGATTTCAATTTTTTTTCTTTTGTTCATAGCTCTTCAGTACACTCTTGGGTACTATATGATTAACTCTTTGTTATGTGCTTATTATCTTCATGTGCTTACATATGCATCTTTATTGCTAGAATGTAAGCTCTGTAAGAACAAGGATTTTTGCTTCACTAATTTTACAAAGTAAATACTCAGTACAAAACTTACTGAATGAACCAATTGGCTAATGAAGAGTCCAAGCAGAGCATATATACTAACAAATAGCCATTTCTTCTTCCATCTGTCCAATATCAACTGTAAATACAGATAAAATGGAACCCATATTTATTGAGCACATACTGTGATCTTGGCCACTGTTAAACACTTGACCTTTATTGCACTGAATATGTGGAGCCACCATGTGGAGACAGTTATTAAATACTTGTTGAATGACAAGTTAACTGAATGAATCCTTATTTTGCAGGGAAAGAAATGATGATTCAGCAAATTTAGTCACTTGCCTTAGATTATATAACTAGAAATGGGTGGAAGACAGACTGGAACTTCAGTCTATCTCATTCCAAAGTGCCACATTGTTCAGCTCCATGGGAATTCAGCTGACACATGGGAATCAGATGGGCAACTGTATCCCAGCTCTGCCTCTTGACTTGCCATGTGACTCTAAGCATGTTACTTACCATCTGAGCTGCACTATCTCCACCTTTTTGGTACTTCATGCTATTGTGCTCATCATAGGTAATACGGAGTGTTAAAGGACATGTGTACCTGGATTCAAATAGAGGGATAGTGCTTTATGCAGGAATCACATGGTCCTAAAACCACTACCAAAAGTTTCATAATATGAGTATATGAATTACTTTAAAATATAATCAAATATATATGAGAAATAGAAAAGTATATTTCAGCTACTTTGTATAGGAAGAAATTATTTTATAACTCACTTTTTAAAAACATTAAAATAGAGAATACTATGGGAGGGTTAGAAATCATATAGGATTACAGGAGATTCTAAGGTGGTTCTCTATGGCATTATCTTTTGTTGCTGAAGTGAAGTTCCTTAGCCAGTCTTTTGGGTCCTGTATGTTTTGTGGTTCACCACAACATTAATTTGATTTGTAAAGTGCTCTGAACTCCTCAAATAAGAAATAGACAGAGAGGTTCTCTGTTAATTGCAATTAACAACGCTTTCTTGAGCCAGAAAATTCTGACTTTAAGATTTTATCAGACTCCCAAATTCATAATGAAGTGAATTAAATGAGACAATTATGCCAAAATAATGAGAAACGACATGGTTGATTCTGAAATCTGCTAAACATTTTACCAGATTGAAGAAAAAAAAAATGACTTGAAAATTCCTTCATCCTTCACCTCTACTTCTCCCCCGCCCCCTGCCCTCCCCTGTCTCTGTCTCCCATCCTCCCGGATTCTGGCTGTAGCTGAGCATTTAGGAAGCAGATGCACTGGGAAGTTCAGGAGTTGGGTCCATGGACAGCTTTCCTCAGACCCCCATCATTACTTTGTGACTGTCAGGACTTCCTGAAAGATGAATGAAAGTGGGAAAGCCAGGGGCGCCTGGGTAGCGCAGTCGTTAAAGCGTCTGCCTTCGGCCCAGGGCGTGATCCTGGCGATCTGGGATCGAGTCCCACATCAGGCTCTTCCGCTATGAGCCTGCTTCTTCCTCTCCCACTCCCCCTGCTGTGTTCCCTCTCTCGCTGGCTGTCTCTCTGTCACATAAATAAATAAAATCTTTAAAAAAAAAAAAAAAAAAAGAAAGTGGGAAAGCCTAAGAGCTGGAAGCTTCCTCTGAGCTCCCCATTTGGATGCAAATGGCAGCTAAAGTTTCATCAGGCAGATGCTGGTGACCTGATGGTGTATCTTTGTCAGGCTGAGGGGTGTAGGCTGGATAGGTGGAGGGTCATGGACCTAGTTGTCCGTCTTAGGTCTCACTCCTCCCTGAGAACACCGTGGATAGGAAAACCAGCCCAGATTTCCAAAAGATACCATTTATCTCTGAGTAGCAGCAGATCCTCGTTTTCTGAGGCCATATGTTTATATAATTTGGGGGACTTAATTTTTTGGAAAATTGGATTTAAATGCAAATATTTAGAATGAGTTAAAAAATCACAACAAATCACTAGTATACAAAAGAAAATTCTAAAACATTACCCACCCTTGAATGGGGGTAATGTGGCTGACACTTCATCAGCTCACAAAAGATTCTCTCTGTGTACATGTCTTGTAAGAACTAAGGAGAAATATTTTTTCAGGCTATATCTGAAATATTCTTTTCAGACCCACCTGCTCCCTGGGGGTTAAGGCAAGAATTAAAAACAGGAAAAAAAGGTTTTATGTCTCCATTTGAGTGGGGAAGAGACCATTTAAAACACTAACACATCTTCCATTTGAAAAGAAGGTGAGGGGGTAAATAAAGAGGGTGGGGATATGTTTTATTTGTTCATTTTTATGGCCCTCCTCCTTTATGATTAGAACATTTAATATAAAAATGAAGGGACAGCTGTTTTTCCACCTTTGGTTGTTTGCATGTCTGACATGAAGTGGGCCCACTCTCTAAAAGAGAAGGCCTCTGAATGCTCAGAAGTCCTGCCTCTGGGTTTTCCTGCCACACCTCCAGGCCCTGTCCTGCAGTATTACGTTCTTCATAGCCACTCAGAGCATCCATGGATACACATGGGAAACACTTGGGTCCTTCTAAAAAAATGCCAAAATGCCAAAGTTTCACCTTGAGATTGTGATCAAGTTCCTCTGAGTGGGAAAGAAAGAGAAGAAGGACATCCCCAGGGGTTGGAAGCTATTGATACCAGTATCCACCCACAGGTTGTGGTTCAATTGGCCTAAGCAGTGCTTCTCCATGCCTTGTGTTCAGGCCAGTTCATCCGCTTGGAAGTTGTTAGAAATGTCAGTTCTTGAGCCCCTATGGCAGACTTACTAAACCAGAAATTCTGGAGGTGGGGCCAGTGGTGGCCAAGTGAATTCTGGTGCACACTGAAGTGTGAGAACCATTGGTCCAGTGTCAGTGCCGGATCTTGGGATTTTACCAGCTTTCAGTTGATGCTACTGAGGAGAGAAGTCTGGAACCACTCGTCTTTCCTTCCACACAGGAGCACTGCAGTTAACCCAATAATTCAGTACATAACACATGGATAGAAATTACTTTTCTTCTTTCAGTTGTGGCCCCAGAAATGGGTATGTTTAAAGAGCTCCTCTAAGTGGTTTTTTAATACAGCCAAACCTGCAAGCTGCTCTCCATTACCATTCTCTCATGATACCTCACCACTTTCCCTGCCTCTGTCACTGGCCTGGCTGATATGGCCAGTGCATCTCAGTTGGGGAGGAGCCTTGCTTTCTGTCAGCAGAATGCTCCCTGTACATTAGTGCTCCTAACAGATTCCCTGTGCTTTACTCTTTCAGATGGGTACGCATTTTCTCAAGTAGAAGCAGCTGTGATTACTCAGGAAGAACTAGTCCGTTCTTACAACACCTCTAAAAGCAAAACCAAGAAGCTATTAAGTATGCACTCTTCTGACTCCAGCTAGGAGTGAGGTTTGGACCTCGACATCCTGTGTTCTCATGTCCTTTGCCGAGACTGCAGAACATGCCAACACCCTCGAACACTCATTTCTTGTGGCTCCAGGCAGACAGTTTGTAATTTATGTATCAGTTGAGTCACAATCCTTGGATACGAATAACAGGGGAGGCTTATTTTTCTTAATTTGTCTTCAATGTTTTTACCTAACCTATTTACTTTTTTGTTGTTTTGAAATAATTTATCAGTTCAGTCCAAAGTATAAAATTAAAAGCATTTTGTTTCACCAAAATTTAAGCTTCGGTACAAGTTGTTTTGGGAGAAAAGGTAAAGTTCATGATGCATAACAAGCCTATCTTAGTTGAAAAGGAGTCACAGAGATACTTTATATTTTGAAAACTCACAGATTAAGGCAGGCATATAAAGGCAGCATATAAAATATTTTTTCTAAGTAGGATATCCTGTCACTTTGGATCATATCTTATTTGTGTGAAATTTGCACAGTATTCTTGATTTTTTAATGAATTCACATAATAGGTATAATATACTATAATCTCAGGTTTCAAAACCAGTGTGCAAAAATCAACATATCTCATTTTCTGTACATCAATTTAACCTCCATTCTGATTCCCTCATGCATTAGGACTTAGTGAGAAATTCAGCCACAATCATTCCTGGGACTGTGCTTCAGGCTTGTACTAACTTCCCAGGGTTTCACACAGTGCACAGTTCTTCTGTCATCTTCCCACACAGGTCACCACTAAAACAAATGTTTTATTTTGGTCACTTTATGAGGCTTCTGTACCAGGTATGGGAAACTGGAGCCTCTGGGGAGGTTGGAAATCCCCATGCCTGTTAATGATTCTGGATCACTAATTCTGATGTGTGGGAGGGTTTTTCCCCATACATCCAAAGAATTCTCAGACACCAGCTGCGTGTCCTACAATTCAACTCAATTCTGACACTATCTACCTGAAGATAGCATCAGATCCCACAGGTTAAGGACTCATTGTCACAGGACTGCCCCATCCCCACATACACACTTCAGATGCCAATCCTAGGTCCAGATCATCACCTGTGCTTCTGACCAACTGATTATAAGTCAAAGCTTCCCATGATGCCGTCCTTGGATTTGATTAATTAGCTCAAGCAGCTCACAGAACTCAGGAAACCCATTTACTCATTAAATTACTATTTATTACAAAGGATATTAAAGAATATGATTCAACAGTCAGATGAAGAGATAACATAGGGCAAGGTCCCAAACAAAGCAGCTTCTGTCCCAGTGGAGTTTGGGTCCAGCACGGTAACACATGGAAACATTCTGGTTCACCAACACAGAAGCTTTCTAAAACCCTTCCTTTTGGTTGTTTATGGAGGCTTCATTACATAGGCATGATTGATGAAATCATTGGCCATTGGTGATTGATTCAACTCCACTCCTTCACCCTCCCCAGAAAGGGGTGGGTGGGACTCAAAGTTCTATCCCTCTATTTATTGGTGGTTCCCCTGGTAACCAGGTCCCATCCTAAGTTTTTTTTTTTTTTACCAAAAGTTACCTCATTAACATAAACCCAGTTGTGGTAGAAAGGGACTTAATAGGAATAAAAAGATAGCATTTCACCTTTGTGTGTCTGAAGCATTTTCAGGAACTGAAGACAAGAGACCAAATATTATGACAAAAGATGTTCTCATTGCTCTTATCACCCAGGGAATTCCAAGGGTTTTTGTTGCTCTGAGCCAGAAACCATGGAGAAAAGCCAAATATATATGAGAAATATTTTGGTCATTCAGATGACCATCTTGACCAATTATATATTTCTTATAGATCACAATATTGCACCTGTGGTCTAATATTGCCAGCAAAGCCATTCCTCTCTTGGAACATATCATCATCCCAGTGAACACTAAGGGAATGAGGAGATAGTTCCCAAATTCCCCAAGTCTAAAGTCCCTTTTCTCACACCCATTCTACTTAGTGAGTTTTTAAAAGCAAAACCCAAGAATTCTTGAAGGTAGAACCCTCTATTTTCTGTCCTTCTATCCAAATGACTCCTCTGAGGAAATAACCCCAAAAGCCTGAAAACTGTTTGAATGGAGATAAGGTGACAAGAAAAACATGGAGGAAGAAAAACCTAATTAATTAAGATACAAATGTAATGATCCGAAGGGGCACATGCATCCCAGTGTTTATAGCAGCAGTGTCCACAATAGCCAAACTATGGAAAGAGTTGAAATGTCCATCGACAGATGAATGGATAAAGAAGGTATGGTATAAATGGAATATTACTCAGCCATCAGAAAGGATGACTACTTATCATTTATATAGATGTGGATGGAACTGGAGGGTATTATGCTGACTGAAATAAGTCAACCAGAGAAAGACAATTATCATATGGTTTCACTAATAGGTGGAATATATGTAGTGCAAAGGATCATAGGGGAAGGGAGGGAAAACTGAATGGGAAGTCATCAGAGAAGGAGACAAACCACGAGAGACTCTCAACAATAGGATACAAACTGAGGGGCGCCTGGGTGGCACAGCGGTTAAGCGTCTGCCTTCGGCTCAGGGCGTGATCCCGGAATTATGGGATCAAGCCCCACATCAGGCTCCTCCGCTATGAGCCTGCTTCTTCCTCTCCCACTCCCCCTGCTTGTGTTCCCTCTCTCGCTGGCTGTCTCTATCTCTGTCGAATAAATAAATAAAATCTTTAAAAAAAAAAGATACAAACTGAGGTTTGCTGGAGGGAAGGTGGGTGTGGGGGATAGGGTAATTAGGTGGTGGGCATTAAGGAGGGCATGTGATGTGACAAGCACTGGGTGTTATATGCAACTGATGAATTATTGAACACTACATCTGAAACTAATGTACCATATGTTGGCTAATTGAATTTAAATAATTTAAGAAAAAAATGCAAGCCTAAAAAAATTTCAAAAGTGTATCTATGAATGAAAAAACAAAATACAGTATGTTCACATAATGGAATATTATCTGATCATAACAAGTAATTAAATACGGATACATGCACAACATGGATGAACCTTAAAAATTATGCTAAGTAAAAATAAATAAATAAATAAGCCAGTCATTAAAGGCCACATATAATATGATTCCATTGGGGAAGTTCATAAGCAAAACTATAGATATATAAAGGAGATTAGTAGTTGCTTAGGGTTGGTGGGAAGATGAAGGGGAAAGGGTTAGTATCTAAAGGGTACAGGGCTTCTTTTTGAGGTGATGAACATGTTCTAAAATTGCACTAATAGTTGCACTTATTTGTGACTATATTAAAAAAACTATTGAGTCATATACTTTATATGAATGAACTGGTGATTTAAATCTCAATAAAGCTATTTTCAAAAATTATCCAGGTGACTTCTACTTCTAATCATAATGTAGATTATGATTAGACTTGCCTCCTGCTTAGAACTATTAGGACACCGGGAAAATATATGAAAAAAATATTTTCTGACATTGGACAAAGGGCAGCATAGGAATATAATCCCCAAGAGAGAAGAGTTAAAGGAAGCCATACTATTTCCCAGGCTTTCCTCCTAGAGGCACTTTCCAGGCCATGGTGCAGAAAGGTAGTACCCAAGCTAAGTACAGTATTCTCAGTGAACTGGGGAGACTAAGCTAAAAGTTTGGGAAGGCTGAGGCAGCTGTTATTTCCTGGGTATAGTACTAATGAGAAAGGAGCTGTACATAGAAAGTTCTAGACATTTATTTAGGTATATTCTAGAGTAAATAGCTAGATGCCAACCTACACATATGTGGAATGAAACTCAATGAAGTTGGGCAAAGACAACTACCAGAGACATGTAAGCTGGACCATTCTCATAGCTTCCACAGGATACAATATTTAACCAAATAGGGTAAAAGGGTTTGATGAATACTTGAGATATTTCATAGAGACCCCAAAAGAGCCATATGTTAATAGTAAGGGTAAGCTAACATTACAGCAAGAACTACTCTAGACTCATAATCTTATTTTAACAAAGCTTATTTTAGCAAAGCTTGAAAAGAAGCATCCAAAGCATCAAGGGGAAGCATAGGTAATTTAGCTGCCTATAAGAAAAAACAAGCTCTCTAACAGAAGAAAACAAGTCCAGATACATCAGTGTAATAATAACAACATCCAACACATAGTAAAAACACTCAAACAGGTATTCAAAGCAAGAAATCTTAATCCATAAGCAAAATAAAAGTCAATGAATGACCCAGAACTGACAGAGATGATGGAATTAATAGACAAGAACTTTAATAACTTTATTATTTTTTAAAGATTTTATTTATTTATTTGACAGAGATAGAGACAGCCAGCGAGAGAGGGAACACAAGCAGGGGGAGTGGGAGAGGAAGAAGCAGGTTCATAGCAGAGGAGCCTAATGTGGGGCTCGATCCCACAATGCTGGGATCACGCCCTGAGCTGAAGGCAGACGCTTAATGACTGCGCCACCCGGGTGCCCCAGAACTTTAAGAACTTTAAAGCAATATTATAAATATGTTTAATGACTTAAGGACAACATGAACACAATGAGGAAAAAAATGAAAACCATAAACAAAGAAACAGATGAACCTTCCAGAGCTACAAAAACTATACTAAATGAAAATTTTATTGAATAACTTTAGCATATTACACACTGCAGAATAAAAAAAATAAAAACTTGAACATAGCAGTAGAAACAATCCAAACTGAAACACAAAGAAAAAGGCTAACAAAAACTGAAAAGAGCATCAATTCCCTGTGAGACAACATCAAGCAGATTTTTTTAAATTATTATGTTAGTCACCATACAGTACATCCCTAGTTTTTGATGTAAAGTTACATGATTCATTACTTGCGTATAACACCTAGTGCAAGCAGTTTTATATGCATTCTTTAGAGTTACAGATAGAGAAAGTAATAGAAAAAAAAATCACTGAAGAAACAAAGGCAGAACATTTTCCAAGCATGATCTGAGAAGCATAGCCAACCCACAGCAGGCTAACAACACACACACACACACACACACACACACAGCATAATCAATTTGCTGAAAATCAAGGGTCAGGACAAAAATCCTAAAATTACACAGAAGGTAAACACACACACACACACACACACACACACACACACACACACATTCACACACACACATTCACACACACACACACATACTATAAAGAAAAAGCAAATTGAAAATGACCACTGACTTCTCAGAAAAGCCAAAAGAAATTTGCCAAAAGAAGAAAAAATATTGTCAACCTGAATCCTATAGCTAATGAAAACATCCTCAAAGATTAAAGGGGAAGATAAGGCATTTTTCAGACAATTATGACAGCTTACCATTAACAATCTTGAACTAAAAGAAGATATTTAAAGGAAGTTGTTTAGGCAGAAAGAACATGATAAAGGATGGAAAATCTGATCTACAAAAACTTCAAAAATGGTAAGTCTTGGAGAAATATAAAAGAATTTTATTTTCTAATTAAAATGTGTGTCTATGTAATGCAAAATTAGTAACAAAGTATTGCAGGGTTTATAATATATGTAAAATAAAATATATGTCCACAATAGTACAAAGGAAAGGAGGGAGGAAAGTATAATACAGTTTTTACATGTTATATATTTAATATTATTTAAAAGTAGTCTGTGGTAAATTAAAGAGGTATGCTATAAACTGTAGATAACCACTAAAAACTTAAATAAAATGGCATGTCTACTAAGCCAGTTTATGGGATAAAATGGAATACCAAAAATAATTAACAGAGAGGGAGGCAGACCATAAGAGACTCTTAAATACAGAGAACTGAGAATTGCTGGAGGGGAGGTGGGTGGGGGATGGGCTAAATGGGTGATGGGTATTAAGGAGGACACTTGTTGGGATGAGCACTGGATGTTATATATAAGTGATGAATCACTAAATTCTACTCCTGAAACCAACACTTCACTATATGTTAATTTGAATTAAAAAAAAAAAGGCAGCAAGAAAAGTGGGAAAAAATAGAAAATAAAAAATTAAAAAAAGAAAGCCGGTAGATTTAAACCTTATGCTGATAATTACATTAAATATAAATGGTTTAAATACTCCAAATAAAAGTCAGAGATTGTCAGACTCAACAAAAAAGCAAGATCCAACAATATGGCATTGGCAAGAAATGCCCTTTAAATATAAATATGTAAGATGAAAATTTTTTTAGAGATTTGTTACACAATGTGAATATACTTAACACTACTGAACTGTACACTTAAAAATAGTAAATTTGGGGTGGCTGGGTGCTTCAGTTGGTTGAGCGTCCAACTCTTGATTTTTGCCTCAGATCATGATCTTGGGGTGATGAGACAGAGTTCCACATTGGGTTCCATGCTGAGCATAAAGCCTGCTTGGGATTCTCTCTCTCCCTCTCTCACTGCATCCCCTCTCCCCTACCCCATTTGCACTCTCTCTCTCTCAAAAAAAAAAAAGGTAAATTTAATGTTATGTGGGGTTTTTTACCACAAGAAATATGTATATTAGTAGTTTAAAAGGATAGAAACACAGCTAAACCATGGAAAAACTAATAATAGAAAAGGTAGGCTGTCTACCTTAATATCAGAAAATTTAGAATTAAAGTTGATTAACACTAATAAGGTACATGTCATAATGATAAAAGGGTCAATTTATCAAGAAAGTTAGCAATCCTAAGTGTATATGCACATAATTACAAGTCTCCAAATAAAGCAAAAATTGATAAAACTGAAAGAAGAAATAGACAAATCCACAGATATAGTTGGAGATTCAGCACTCTTAGTTATTATAAAATAAGTAAGTAGAAAGTAAGGATATAGAGGATTTGAACAACACTACCAGCTAAAGTGATCTAATTGATATTTATAGAACACTAGTCACACCAACAACAGGACACATATTCTTTTCAAGTGCACATGGAATATTCACCATTATAAAATACATGCCGAGTTGTAAAATAAGCCTCAATAAATTTAAAAGCTTGAAATTATATAGAATATATTATCTGGTATTAAATTACCAATCTCAGTTGAAAAACAGATAAGCTAGCTGTAATACCCCTAGATATTGGGTGGTTAAATACACACCCATATTACTAACACATGAGTTAAATTAAAAAAGTATTTTTAATAGGATGATTGTGAAAAGACAACATATCAAAATTTTGTGGGAAGCAGCTAAGTGGTGCTTAGAAGGAAATTTATAGCTGTAAATGTTATGATAGCTAAGAAGTATAAAATCATGAATGAAGTTTCCTAGGAAAAAAAAGAGCAAATTAAATTTAAATTGATTAGAAGGTAACTAAAATAGAAAATGGAAAAATGTAGTATAAGTATCCAACATTAAGCTTTAGATTGACAAGACTTCCATTTCAAAAGACGTTCATCTTGAGTAAACATATTGTCAGCTACTAGCAAAACCACCAGATAAAGGATTAGTTTGCCCTCACACATGAAGGTCCCTCTTTCAGAAAGCCCAGATAACCTACACAAATGACTACTCGAGTGACTCCACTTCTCACTTCCTTTGCTCTAATTCCTACTTTTATCCTTTAAATTACCCAATAAATATTGAACCCTCAAAACCTAGACATGCCACCCCCCCAACCCTAATAAAGGCAGAATCTCAGATGCTTTCTTTTTCTCTCTGTCTCTCTGTCTCTATGTGACCTCAGTGTGTGGCCCTCAGTTAGGCTGTGTACCCTCCAGGACTTATGAGTAATAAATCTTCTTCCTCAAAGTTCCCTGATGGTTTTTGCTGTTGTGCATCCCACAATCACAGTAAGAACCACAAGGACTGATCCAACCACAACATTGGCCTGGGTTGGGGAAATGTCTGTGGGGGTTCACTGTACAGGCAGGTGCCTCAGGCATTCCTAACTGATAACACCACTATCAACAGGCTGGAACTGACACAACAACACAGCAATAGAAAAGAATAAGTGAAACTAAAAACCAAGATCATTGAAAACATCAATGAAATTAATAAATGTCTAGTTTAAGAAAAAAAGTGAAGACACTAATTACCAATATCAGAAATGAAAGAGGGGACATCAGTACAGATCCTACAAATTTTACAATAAGAAATATTATTAACAATGTTAAGCTGGTAAATCCAAAAACCTAGATAAAATTGATAAATTCCTTGAAAAAAACATTACCAAAACTTGCACAAAAGAAATAAAAATCCTAATAGTCTTTTATCTATTAAAGAACTTGAAATTGAATTTATAGTTTGAAACGTTTCTTTATAGAAAATTTCAGGTCCAAGTAGTTTTATTGATGAAATACATAAAATATTTAAGGAAGAAATATCAATTCTACACAAACCCTTTCAAAAAAAAAAAAAAAAGAGGGAGCACCTGGATGGCTCAGTTGTTTAAACATCTGCCTTTGGCTCAGGTCATGATCTCAGGGTCCTGGGATGGAGCCCCATATCAGGTTCCTTGCTCAGCAAGGAGTCTGTTTGTCCCTCTCCCTTTATCTCTGCCCCTCCCCACCGCTCCTGCTCTTTCTCTCTCAATCTCTCTCTCTCAAATAAATAGAATCTTTTTTAAAAAGTAAAAATAAAAGAGAAAGGAACTCTTCCCAACTTATTTTATGAGAACAGTATTTTCCTGATGCTCAAACCAAAGAAAGACATTATAATAAAACTATAGGCTAATATCCTTCAAGATTATAAATATAACAGTCCTTGACAAAATATTTACAGATTAAATTCAGCAAAATATAAAAAGTAAAATATATCATGAGCAACTGAAATTTAATTCAGGAAGGCAAAGTTGAAAACCATCATTCTAATTCACCATTTTAACAGACTCAAGGAGAAAAAGCATATGAACATCTCTAAACATGCAGAAAAGGCTTTTCACAAAATTCAACAACATTCATTACCCCCCAAAACTCTAAAGAAACAAAGAAAAGAAAAAACTTCTCAAACAGATTTTTAAAATCTATAAAAATCCCATAGCTAACATTAAATAGAAAAAGGCAGAACTCTTTTTCCCCAAGATCAGCTACAAAACAGAAATGTCTGATCTCACAACTTCTAAGCAACATTGTTCTGGATGTTCTAGCCGTGCAATAGGAGGGGGAAGAAAAACAGATTGAAAAGAAAAAAGTGCAATTGTCTTTATTTTCAGATAATGCTGTATTTACAAATCCTAAGAAGTATGGCAAATGCTACTAGACCATAAAAAGAAATGAAATAATGATAAATGTTACAAAATGGATTAACTTTTAAAACATCAAGGTAAGTGAAAGAAGCCAAACAGAAAAGGCCATATATTTTATGATCCCACTTATTTAAAATAACCAGAGTAGGTGAATCTGTAGACATAAAGTAGATCAGTTGTTGCCTAAGGCTGGGGGAGGGGAGATTGAGGTGTGATGAAGAATAAATGCTAATGAATACAGGGTTTCTTTTGAGAATGATAAAAATGTTCTAAATTTAGATAGTAGCGATAGTTGAACAATTCTGTGACTATAGTAAAAACCACTGATTTGCACTTTAAAAGGGTGAATTTTATGGTATGTGAATAATATCTCAATAAATCTGCTAAATTTTTAAAAATCACTTATTAAAATATTAATAAGTGAATTCAGAAAATTTGAAGTTATACAGTCTATATACAAAAATCAATTGTATTTTTATATGCTAGCAATAAACAATTAGAAAATGAAATTTCTTTTAAGATAACATTTACAATAGCACCAAATAACAGAAAATAAGTAGAAATCTAAAAAATGCGTAAGATCTGTATGCTGAAAATTAAACACTCACGGGAAAAAATTAGGAAGACAATAAATGAAGAGATATATCACGTTCATGGATTGGAAAGCTCACTATTGTTAAGTCCCCCTCCCCCAACTGATCAACAGGTTCAACACAATCCTAATCAAAATCATAAATAACAATACCATTTACAATAAGGATTACCTTTAGGAATACATTTAACAAAGAGCTACTGAATACTGCACATTATAAAATATTGCTGAGAGAAATTAGAGATAACCTAAATAGATATACCATGTTCATGAACTGGGTAATTCTTACAAAAATCATTAAGATGTCAATGATTTCCAAATTTATTTATAGGTTCACTATAATTCTAAATAACACTCCAGCCAGGTTTTTGGGTTTTTGTTTTTAGGAAAAGTTGATAGCTAATTCTAAAGTTTTTTTGGAATATTAAAGACCTAGAACAGTGAAAACAATTTGGAGAAAAAAGAATAAATCTGGAGAACATACATTACCTAATTTCAAGACATACTCTAAAGCCAGATACAGTAATCAAATAGGGTGTATATACGTAGACATATAGATCAATGGAACAGAAGAGTCCAAATATAGACCCACATGATAAACCTATAAGGTCAATTGATATTTGACAAACATTTTGAGGTAACTCCATACAAAAAATGAGTAACCCATTAAGGATGACCTTTAAATGCTCTCAGTAAATCTTGCTGAAACAGTTGAATACCCATATGTAAAAAAACTGAACTTCAACCTCTTTCTCATACCAAATGTGAAATTAATTTGAAAAGCAGGCAGGTATAAAGGCAAAAGCTGATGTATAAAATTTCTAGAGAAAATTTTAAGAAGGAAGGAAGGACCCATGATTTATAATAATATTTGTAATTAACAAGGAAAATAAACCTTAAACTCATCAGGAAAATTAGATTTGAAGAGACACTAGAGGAAAGCAGGGAAATGAAATGAATGAGTAAGGCTGAAGAAAATTTCCCTCCTTTTCACCCTATCCTAGAAAAGAGCTAGTTTAGTGTTGGTTGGTTTTAATGCTAAATAATTAATAGCAGTTGGGTCAAGCAATTTGCTGATCATTTAGAAACATCTGTTAACACTTTTGTAGAGAAATTATATATTCACGGTCAACCATATCTCAACACGTATATTTGTATGCATATTCTAGAGCTGTATATGAACATATTTATGTCAGAACACAAAATTGTAACAAAGATCTTAAAAGTCTACTTTTGGAGATATTTTTGGCACTGTAAATATTTTTTTCACTTGTGGATGCAAACCATTTGAAAAGTGAGCCAAAATTCAATTCTTTTTCAAACACTATTTTCAGAACTTGAAAAGAATGAATCTTGACATTTACAATGACATGGCTGGAGCTAGAGAGTATTAAGCTAAGTGAAATAAGTCAGTCGGAGAAAGACAAATACCACATGATTTCACTCATATGTGGAATTTAAGAAACAAAAAAAATGAGTAAGGGAAAAAAAGAGAAAGACAAACCAAGAAACAGACGCTTAACTATAGAGAACACACTGATGGTTACCAGAAGGGGAGTTGGGGGAGGTGGGTGGGGAGATGGTTGAAATAGGTGATGGGACTAAGGAGGGCACTTGTGATGAGCATCAAGTTTTGTATGGAAGTGTTGAATCACTATATTATACACCTGAAACTAATTTACACTACATATTAACTAACTGGAATTTAAATAAAAGGTTAAAAAAAAGAATTGCTAAGAAAGAGTATAATGTGCCCAGATGGGTTATTTTTAACTGAAAAAGAAATCATGTTCTTCAGAGTAAATGCTCCCACCCATCAAAAATTGTATGACGTTGTGTCAAATGATACTTTAAGTAGTGATCATTCTTAGAAATGCAAAACTACTTGTTTGCCATCTTGAATGGCATTATTTTTATTTAAATAACTGCTTTATCCGTCCCTTTTATATTTCTACAACTCACTTTTGGAAAATAACAGATTATTTTAGTCAAAACTTACTGAATTTTCTAGGTTATTAAAAAAAAGGGCCAATCACACTATATAAATACATCCTGGGGATATAATGTACAACAATGATATAGTTAATATTGTATATTTGAAAGTTGCTAAGAGAGTAGATCTTAAGAGTTCTTATCAGGGGCACCTGGGTTGCTCAGTTGGTTAAGCATCAGCCTTCAGCTCAGATCATGATTCTAGGGTCCTGGGATGGAGCCCCTTTGTAGGAGGTCCTGCTCAGTCGGGAGTCTGCTTCTTCCTCTCCCTCTGCCCTCCCCCCAACCTGCTGCTTGTGCACTCTCTAATAAATAAATAAAATCTTAAAAAAAGAATTCTTATCACACAAAAAATTATAGCCATGTGTGGTGATGGATATTAACTAGACTAAAAGTCACAATAATGTTAATTATTCTGCAATTTGTATAACTATTGAGTCATTATGTTGTACACTTGGAACTAATATAATGTTTGGTCAATTATATCTCAACTTGGAAAAAGGAACAGGATTAAGAAGTCTCCAGTTATTTGAACATCTATAATTTTATTTTCCCATTATGGGAATGTTTATTGGACTTCCAAATTGAAAATAAGAGCAATCTTACTCCAGCTAATTTATGTCTCTGGAACAGAATAATAAACTTAGACCCAGAAAGGACATTGATAAGCCAACTTAGTCACTATTTTGTTTGCCTTTAGGTAAAACAACACCAAAACCTTCTTAGAAAAATAAGTCCTTCTTTTGTATGTGTCATTTATATTTAGAAAGTTGTAATTTTCCTTGTTAAGGAGAACAAGTGGAGTGTAAACCCCCATGCTGAGCCAGGCAGGGAAGGTGCTCAGATGCTGGTCCACCTGACCTTGCCTTTCCAAATCTGCCCTGGGCATGAGCAACAGGGATTCCACAAAGCCTATGCATCCGCAATGCTTCCAGGATGGGACAACCCCCTCAGGGATATCAATCTTCTTTGCTGACCGGAGGCCCATGTCTGTGGCCATGGCCATCAAGTCCCCTACTCATGGACCTTGGGTGACGGAAGAAGGAAGGGAGTGCCGCTGTGTTTTCTATTTCACTGCTCAAGGCTATAGTCCTGGGTGCTCTCACCTCCTCCAGCTGCTAAAATCCTTCCTTCCTCTAATACCCACATAAAAATGGCAGAACACACACCCAACTATGGAAACTCCAGCATCCTTCAATTTATCCAAGGATTTTCAGATCTTATGTTTCTCCTATTCATCTCGGCTCCTATTTCCCACCTCAAGTAGATCTTTCATTTCTTTTTCTTCCCCTTGAAGGTGTTTCCTTCTCTCTACGTTTCCTCAACTTAAACTTGGAAGATAGCCTTTTTTCTTTGATTTGCTTAAATACCTCAAACACAAAACAATTATGGCTTTTTTTTAACTGAGTATTTGAAATTAGGAATGAAGATGGGTAAAGAAGGGGAATTATGTTTGTACAAATGGTAAGAAGACCAACTATCCCAGTTTACCCAGGACTGGGGCTTTTTCCTGGGATGTGGGATTTCAGGAGAGTTCTGGGTAAAGCGGGATGAAATGGTCATCCTAACTAAGTTTGACTGCTACAGAGACAGGACTCCACATGACAATGCTTCTGCTTTTACAGTTTATTGCAGGAAAAGGATATAGTCTAACAACAGCCCTAAAGTAAGGTGATACATCACAGTCAGAGGTTGCCCCACAGCAACAGGCCCACAGCGGCCAGGCACCAGCTCCCAGGGTCCTCCCTCTGTGGGAGCCAATGCAGACACTATTTCTCTGTCTCAGCTCAGGAACCACTGACTTTTGCGCGGAATACCTCAGAACCAGAATCCAAAATGTAGTCCCAGCTGTTTCCTATACCTTCTAGGCATTTTCTTGTTATATAACCAATCTAAATGGCAAGGCACACTAGGGACAAGAGGGTCTCATTGAGACAAAGTGCAGATCATCATTCTTACTGTTATCAATAAACAGTGCTGACAAGCTGGTACAAACTTAGTATTTCTTTGTAACTGTAGATCTGCTATCACTCAGTACATTCCATACATTGACCAGGGGTTAATGCCCTGCATGGACTTTAGTAAAACAGTTCAGGTCAATTCCAGGTCTGCTGGAGTAAACCCTCACAGCTCACATTAGATCAGCACAACAAGAGACTTAAAATAGAGTGGTAGGTGCTTTTATCATTATAAGTCTTTTGGCTTTTCCTGCCAAAGGAAGCTTCCGTTTGGCCTCTTCTTGGGCTCCTGCTTCCTTACCGCAAACTCAGCCCAGTTTCTGTCTTCACTTCTCATTCCCAACCCAGGCTTCCTGTTTTCCTAGCCTTTTTACTTTACTGCTCAGTATGCTGCACAGCCTAAAAATTCTTCATATTTTACTTTGCAAAGCAATTTGCTTCACTTTGCTGTACTCCGAGTTCTCACAAGCAGTGTCCCACCTCTTCCTCCTCTTCTTCTTCTTCTTCTTCTTCTTCTTCTTCTTCTTCTTCTTCTTCTTCTTCTTCTTCTTCTTCATCATCATCATCATCATCATCATCATCAGAATTACTACAACATCAACAGGAGTGGCAGTAGCAATGCTTAATATAGGCCTTATCCTGTCCCAGGCTCTAAGCATCTTACACATACTATCATATTTAATCATCACAACAGCGTTACGAAGTAGGGAGTATTAGTACCTCCATTTTAGAAATGAAGAAAGTGAAACAAAGAAGTTCAGTAATTTTCCCAAGGTCACTCACACTGTAAATGATGAAGCCAGAATTCTAAGCCACGCACTCCAGTTGCCACATCTATGCTTTATTTCACTGTACTCTCCAAAATGGCCCATCAGGCTATTTCACAGACACTACTCTCTAGTAGTATCCTGACACTTTTAATTAGTATTTTGGAAAATCAACAGCATAGAATACAAAGACTAAGTTTTTAATAAAATCACTTCTAAAAATACACCAAAAACTTGCAAAAGAAAACATTTGTTTTACAAACAACTGGTTATTATATATTCAAATATTTTTGAGAATACATCCATAAAACAAGGAAAGAGTGGTATGAAAAGGACAAATCAAAGAACATGAAAGAGTTAAAAATTAAAAATATTGCTAACATAAAATAAAATACACCCACAAAAGGGGGTTTGGAAGATAAACTTTATGCAATGTCCTAGAATATAGAGGAAAAGGAAGAATCAAACTATGAAAGAAGAGATAGAAGATACAGAGGATCAATCTAGAATGTTCAACATCCAATTAAGAGGAGTACAAGAAGGAAGAGACAGGACAATGAAGATGGAGAATCTAGGAAAAGTATTCGGAAGAGTATCAAAGCCGAAGAAAAGCACAATCGTCACTGAAAATAACTTATTATTAATGGAGACCAAAATGAAAAAGAAAAGACAGTTGTATAACTGACTGTTAGACTGGTACCACCATGTGACCTACCTAGTTAACCTAACCTCTCTGTGCCTTAGTCTCCTGATCTGTAAAAGGAGGGTAAAATAGTATTTCCCTCAAAAAAAGTGTTGTGAATATTAGTAAGAATTTTGGGAAGATGACAAAGTAGAAGTATCCTTACCCCATCCCACGAACATACCAAAATAACAGCTACATGTAGGTGACTAACTCTGAAGACAACCTGAAGACTATCAAAACAGACCTTCCATAGCTAATCACAGAGAGGAGGCCACATCCCAAAGGGGTGGTGGGTTAGAGACACAGTTGAGAACTAAACCCCCCAATGAGACTAACCACAAATGGGAGGGACATTACAAGCATGAGGAAGTGAGAGCACAGGTCTCAGCACTGGAGACCTACACAGGGAAGACAAGCCCCCATAATGTCTGTCTTTGAAAACCAGCAAGGCTTTTTTTTAAATAATAATAATATTTTTTTATTATATTATGTTAGTCACCATAAAGTACATCCCTAGTTTTTGATGTAAAGTTCCATGATTCATTACTTGTGTAAAACACCCAGGGCACCATGCAATATGTGCCCTCCTTAATACCCATCACCAGCCTATTCCATCCCCCCCCCCCCCCC
>NW_024423344.1:6362276-6735053 GCF_017311325.1 Ursus maritimus | reverse complement strand
TCATCATCATCATCATCATCATCATCATCAGAATTACTACAACATCAACAGGAGTGGCAGTAGCAATGCTTAATATAGGCCTTATCCTGTCCCAGGCTCTAAGCATCTTACACATACTATCATATTTAATCATCACAACAGCGTTACGAAGTAGGGAGTATTAGTACCTCCATTTTAGAAATGAAGAAAGTGAAACAAAGAAGTTCAGTAATTTTCCCAAGGTCACTCACACTGTAAATGATGAAGCCAGAATTCTAAGCCACGCACTCCAGTTGCCACATCTATGCTTTATTTCACTGTACTCTCCAAAATGGCCCATCAGGCTATTTCACAGACACTACTCTCTAGTAGTATCCTGACACTTTTAATTAGTATTTTGGAAAATCAACAGCATAGAATACAAAGACTAAGTTTTTAATAAAATCACTTCTAAAAATACACCAAAAACTTGCAAAAGAAAACATTTGTTTTACAAACAACTGGTTATTATATATTCAAATATTTTTGAGAATACATCCATAAAACAAGGAAAGAGTGGTATGAAAAGGACAAATCAAAGAACATGAAAGAGTTAAAAATTAAAAATATTGCTAACATAAAATAAAATACACCCACAAAAGGGGGTTTGGAAGATAAACTTTATGCAATGTCCTAGAATATAGAGGAAAAGGAAGAATCAAACTATGAAAGAAGAGATAGAAGATACAGAGGATCAATCTAGAATGTTCAACATCCAATTAAGAGGAGTACAAGAAGGAAGAGACAGGACAATGAAGATGGAGAATCTAGGAAAAGTATTCGGAAGAGTATCAAAGCCGAAGAAAAGCACAATCGTCACTGAAAATAACTTATTATTAATGGAGACCAAAATGAAAAAGAAAAGACAGTTGTATAACTGACTGTTAGACTGGTACCACCATGTGACCTACCTAGTTAACCTAACCTCTCTGTGCCTTAGTCTCCTGATCTGTAAAAGGAGGGTAAAATAGTATTTCCCTCAAAAAAAGTGTTGTGAATATTAGTAAGAATTTTGGGAAGATGACAAAGTAGAAGTATCCTTACCCCATCCCACGAACATACCAAAATAACAGCTACATGTAGGTGACTAACTCTGAAGACAACCTGAAGACTATCAAAACAGACCTTCCATAGCTAATCACAGAGAGGAGGCCACATCCCAAAGGGGTGGTGGGTTAGAGACACAGTTGAGAACTAAACCCCCCAATGAGACTAACCACAAATGGGAGGGACATTACAAGCATGAGGAAGTGAGAGCACAGGTCTCAGCACTGGAGACCTACACAGGGAAGACAAGCCCCCATAATGTCTGTCTTTGAAAACCAGCAAGGCTTTTTTTTAAATAATAATAATATTTTTTTATTATATTATGTTAGTCACCATAAAGTACATCCCTAGTTTTTGATGTAAAGTTCCATGATTCATTACTTGTGTAAAACACCCAGGGCACCATGCAATATGTGCCCTCCTTAATACCCATCACCAGCCTATTCCATCCCCCCCCCCCCACCGAAGCCCTCAGTTTGTTTCCCAGAGTCCATAGTCTCTCATGGTTCATTCCCCCTTCTGTTTACCCCCCCTTTCTTCTTCCCTTTCTTCTACTACCCATCTTCCTACTTCTTATGCTCCATAAATGAGTGAAAACATTTGATAATTGTCTTTCTCTGCTTGACATATTTCGCTTAGCATTATCTCCTCCAGTCCCATCCATGTTGCAGCAAATGTTGAGAAATCGTTCTTTTTGATGGCTGAGTAATATTCCATTGTATATATGGACCACAACTTCTTAACCCAGTCATCTGTTGAAGGGCATCTCGGCTCCTTCCACGAGTTAGCTATTGTGGACAATGCTGCTATGAACATTGGGGTGCCTATGGCCCTTCTCTTCACTACGTCTGTATCTTTGGAGTAAGTACCCAGTAGTGCCTGTTCATATCTTCTGCCCATTTTTTGATTTGTTTTTTGTTTCTTGTGTATTGAGTTTGAGAAGTTCTTTATAGATCTTGGATACCAGTCTTTTATCTGTAGTGGCATTTGCAAATATCTTCTCCCATTCTGTGGGCTTCCTCTTCGTTTTTTTGACTGTTTCCTTGGCTCTGCAGCTTTTTATCTTGATGAAGTCCCACAAGTTGTTTTTCTTTTGTTTCTCTTGCCTTTGGAGATGTGTCATGAAAAAAGTTGCTGTGGCCAATGCCAAAGAGGTTGCTGCCTATGTTCTCCTCTCGGATTTTGATGGATTCCTGTCTCTCATTGAGGTCTTTCATCCATTTGGAGTTTCTCTTTGTGTATGGTGTGAGAGAGTGGTCAAGTTTCATTCTTTTGCATGTAGCTGTCCAATTTTCCCAACACCATTTATTGAAGAGACTGTCTTTTTTCCACTGGATGTTTTTTCCTGCTTTGTCAAAGATTAGTTGCCCAAAGAGCCGAGTGTCCATTTCTGGGTTCTCTATTCTGTTCCATTGGTCTTTGTGTCTGTTTTTGTGCTAGTACCATGCTGTCTTTGTGATCACAGCTTTGTAGTACAGCTTGAAATCCGGCAACGTGATGCCCCCAGCTTTGTTTTTCCTTTTCAACAGTTCCTTGGCAATTCGGGGCCTTGAAAGTGTTTTTGAAAGAATTCACTCCCTTCACTAGTGCCCAAGCAGTGGTTTCCAATACCCAAGTTCCTAATGGTTTATTTTCACTATTCTGCTATTGGATGAAACTTTCTTTAAATAAAAAAAAAATATTTTATTTTTTAAGTAATCTCTGAATCCAATGTGGGGATTGAATTTACAACCCTGAGATCAACAGTCCTATGCTCTATTGACTGAGCCAGCCAAGGCAGCCCCCACCATTTACTTCCTTTATTGGATGAAACCTTCAACTCTTCATACTGTTTGTACTTGCTGAATTGACTAAATGTTTTGTTTTGTTTTGATATTTTATGATTTTTACTTTTTTCTTGGAACTGCTAGAATTAAGGAAAACCAGCCACACCATCAACTGTCAATTACCATGAGGCACAAATTGCTTTCATTGCTTAAGTAGACTCAAGATGGTAAGCTGTGATAAATGAGAAATAAACACTTGGGATGAGAAATGTGATTATGCAAGCTGAGATCAATGATTCATTTGTTAACTGTGCATTTATAGACACTGATTTTTTTTAAAAGATTTTATTTATTTATTTAACAGAGAGAGAGACAGCCAGTGAGAGAGGGAATGCAAGCAGGGGGAGTGGGAGAGAAAGAAGCAGGCTCCCAGCAGAAGAGCCTGATGTGGGGCTCGATTCCAGAACTCCGGGATCATACCCTGAGCCGAAGGCAGACGCTTAACGACTGAGCCACTCAGGCACCTCTGATTTTTTTTTAAATTAATGAGTTGTTTCAAAAAACACTGAAACAGAAGAAATTAAATTCCCAAGATACCTCTTTCAGATCATTATGCAAATATATTTGAAAACCAAGATTAAATTAATAGTTTCCTAGAGAAAATACAGGTGATAAAAATTGACCCTTATTAGATGTACAGGTTTAAAGAAATGAATTTCCTGGGCTCTATCCCAGGTCCCGGAGAACATGACCTACGTTGAAATCAAGAGTAAGACAATCACCTGAGCCACCCAGGTGCCCTAATAAAGAGACAATTTTAAAAGCAGCAAGAGAAAACAGTTACATACAAGGGAAACCCCATAAGGCTATCAGCTGATTTTTCAGCAAAATTTTGCAAGCCAAAGGGGAGTGGCATGATATATTTGAAATGCTGAAAGGAAAAACAACAACAACAACAAAGAACAAAAAAACTACACCAAGAATACTCTACCTCATACAGTTATCATTTGAAATAGAAGGAGAGATAGTTTCCCATACAAACAAGTTAAAAGAATTCATCAACACTAAACTAGCCTTACAGGAAATGTTAAAGGAATTTAAGTGGAAATAAAAGGCCATAATTAGAAGTAAGAAAGTTTTGAAAGAGAAAAAGATCTCACAGGTAAAAGCAAATATATAGTAAAGGTACTAGATCAATCACTTATAAAGCCAGTATGGAGGTTAAAACACAAAAGTAGTAAAATCAGCTTT
Source organism: Ursus maritimus (assembly GCF_017311325.1). Classification (NCBI taxonomy): domain Eukaryota; kingdom Metazoa; phylum Chordata; class Mammalia; order Carnivora; family Ursidae; genus Ursus; species Ursus maritimus. The sequence continues at coordinate 6,730,971 of NW_024423344.1, read as the reverse complement.
TTCAACAAAAATCAATCAAGGGATACACAAAATAAAAAGATGTAAAATATGACATCATATATATAAAACATGGAGAGGGGAGTAAAAATTGAGTGCTTTTAGAATGTACTCAAACTTCAGTGACCATCAACTTGATATAGACTGCTATGCATATAAGATGTTATATATGAGCCTCATTGTAACCACAAATCAAAAACCTATAATAGATATACACACAAAAAGAGAAAGGAATCCAAGCATAACACTAAAGAGAGTCATCAAACCACAAGGGATGAGAGCAAGAGAAGAAGAAAGGAACAGAGAAGACCTATTAAACCAATCATAAAACAAAATGGCAATAATTATACACCTTTTAATTACTTTAAATGTAAATGGTCTCAATGCTCTAATCAAAAGACACAGTATGATGGATGGATAAAAAACAAGACTCATCTATATGCCGCCTAGAAGAGCCTCACTTCAGACTTACAGACACATACAGACTGAAAGTGAAAGGATGGAAAAAAATATGCCATGCAAATGGAAGCAAAGAAAAAAAAAAGAGTGGGGTAGCAATACTTAGATAAAATAGACTTTAAAGCAAAGACTGTAGCAAGAGACATAAAGAAGGTCACTACATAATAATAAAGTGATTAATCCAACAAGAGGATAAAACAATTTAGATATCTATGCACCCAACACAGGAGCACCTAAACACATAAGCAAACATTAACTCACATGATGGTAGAAATTGGCAGTAATACAATAATAGTAGGGGACTTCAACATTCCACTTACATCAATGGATAGATCATCCAGACAGAATGTCGACAACTGTGTAGTGACTATGAATGATACATTAGACCAGAGGGATTTAACCAGTATACATTCCATCCAAAAGCAGAATACACATTCTTTTCAAGTGCACATGAAACATTCTCCAGAATAGATCACATTTTGGACCATGAAACAAGCCTTAATAAATTTAAGAGGACTGAAGTCATATCAAGCACTTTTTCCAACCATGATGGTATGAAATTAGAAATGAAACACAAGAACAAAACTGGAAGAAAAACAAACACATGCAGGCTAAACAACATGCCTACTGAACTACCAATGGCTCAATGAAGAAATCAAAGAGGAAATCAGCCTCTTAACTATAGAGAACAAACTGATGGCTATTGGAGAGGAGGTGGATGGGGTGGACGAGTAAAGCAGGTGATAGGGATTAAGGAGGGCACTCGCTGTGATGAGCAGCAGGTGTTGTATGGAAATATTGAATCACTATGTTGTACACCTGAAACTAATATTACACTGTATGTTAACTGGAATTTAAATAAAAACTGAAAAAATTTTAAAAAAGATGAAATCAAAAAATACATGGAGACACATGAAAATAAAAACACAATGGTTCAAAATCTTTGGGATTCACCAAAAGCAGTTCTAAGAGGAAATTTTATAGCAATATGAGCCTACCTCAAGAGAAAAGAGAAATCTCAATAAACAATCTTATACCTGAAGGAAATAAAAAGAAGAAATAAAGCCCAAAGCCGGTAGAAGAAAAGAAATAAAAAGTATTAGAGTGGAAATAAGAGGAAATATAGACTAAAAAAATGATAGGAAAAAAAATCAATAAAACCAGGAGCTAGTTCCTTGAAAAGGTAAACAAAATTGATAAAGCTTTAGCTAGACTCATAAAGAAAAAGAAAGGATTCCAATAAAGTAAGAAATGAAGACACAGAAATACCAATACCACAGAAATACCAATACCACAGAAATACAAAGGGTATTCTCCTTTTGTTATTTCAATACTATTTATTTGAATCCTTATTTGAAAAATTATATGCCAGCAAAGTGGACAACCTAGATAAAATTGATAATTTTCTAGAAACATACAATTTTTCAAAACTGAATCAGGAAGAAATAGAAAATTTGATCAGAGTGATGACTGGTAATGAAATTAAATCAGTAATCAAAAACATCCCAACAAACAAAAGTCTGGGACCAGATAGCTTCACAGATGAATTCTACCAAACATTTAAAGAAGAGTTAATACCTATTCTTCTCAAAACTATTCCAAACAATAGAAGAGGAAGAAAACTTCCAAATTCATTCTATGAAGCCAGCATTACTCTGATACCAAAATGAGATAAAGACACTACAAAAAAAGAAAGATACAGACTCTGATGAACATGAATGCAAAAATCCTCAACATAATATTAGCAAACTGAATTCAACAATTCATTAAAAAAAAAACATTCACCATGATCAAGTAGGATTTATTCCAGGGATGCTAAGGTGGTTTAATATTTGCAAATCAATGTTCTACTTCACATTAAGAAGAGGAAGGCTAAAAATTGATCATCTCAATAGATGCAGACAAAACACTGAAAAATTCAACACCCATTCATGATAAAAGCTCTCAACAAAGTGAGGTTAAAGAGAATATATCTCAACATAATAAAAGCCTTATAGGAAAAACCCACAATTAACACCATAGTGGTGAAAAACTGGAAGCTTTTCCTCTAAGATCAGGAACAAGACAAGGATGTCCTCTCCTACACTTTTATTCAACATAGTACTAGATGTCCTAGCTACAGCAATCAGACAAGAAAAAGAAATAAAAGGCATCCAAAGCAATAAGGAAAAAGTAAAACTTTCACTATATGCAGATGACATGATACTATATAAAGAAAATTCCAAAGACTGCACCAAAACCTGACCAGAACTGATAAATGAATTCAGTAAAGTTGCAGGATACAAAATTAATATAGAGAAATCTGTTACATTTCTATACATTAATAATGACGTAGCAGAAAGAGAAAGTAAGAAAACAATCACATTTACAATCACACCAAAAAGAATACCTAGGAATAAATTTAACCAAGGAGGTGAAAGACCTGTACTCTGAAAACTGTAAGACACTCACGAAAGTAATTGAATACAACACAAACAAATGGAAAGCTATTTCATGCTCACAGTTGGAAGAACAAATACTGTTAAATGTCCAAAGCAATGTATGGATTTAATGTAATCCCTATCAAAATGCCAAGAACTTTTTTTTTTAAAGATTTTATTTATTTATTTGACAGAGAAAGACAGCCAGCGAGAGAGGGAACACAAGCAGGGGGAGTGAGAGAGGAAGAAGCAGGCTCCTAGCGGAGGAGCCTGATGTGGGGCTCAATCCCAGAACGCCAGGATCACACCCTGAGCCGAAGGCAGACGCTTAACGACTGTGCCACCCAGGCGCCCCCAAGAACTTTTTTTTTTTAACAGAACTAGAACAAATAATCCTAAAATCTGTATGGAACCACAAAAGACCCTGAACAGCCAAAACAATCTTGAGAAAGAAGAACAAATTTAGAGATATTGTAATCCTAGATTTCAAGACATACTACAAAGCTATAGTAATCAAAACAGCATGGTAATCACACATAGATAGATAGATAGATAGATAGATAGATAGATAGATAGATAGATCAATAGAACAGAATAGACCCCCAGAAATAAATCCAAGCTTATATGGTCAATTAATCTTCAACAAAGGACGCAAGAATATACAATGGTGAAAGTACAGTCTCTTTAACAAATGGTGCTGGGACAACTGAACAGATACAAGCAAAAGAATGAAATTGGACCACTTTCTTACACCATACACAAAACTAAACTCAAAGTGGATTAAAGACCTAAGTGTTAGACCTGACACCATAAAACTCTTAGAAAACATAAGCAGTAATTTCTTTGATACCAACGATAGCAACATTTTTCTAGATAGATCTCCTAAGGCAAGGGAAACATGCAAAAATAAACTATTGGGACTACACTAAAATAAAAAGCTTTTGCACAACGAAGGAAACCATTAACAAAACAAAAAGACAACCTAGTGAATGGGAGATGATATTTGCAAATAATATATCTAATAAGGAGTTAATATCCAAAACATACAAAGAACTTATACAGGTCTACACCAAATAATAATAATAATCCTATTAAAAATGGCAGAGGACCTGAGTATACATTTTTCCAACGACAACATATAGATGGTCAACAGACACAAAAGATGTTCAACATTGCTATTCATCAGCAAAAATGCAAACCAATACCATGATGAGTTATCACCTTACACCCGTCAAAATGAGTAAAACCAAAAACAAGAAATAATAAGTGTTGGAGAGGATGTGGAGAAAAAGGAGCCCTTGTGCACTGTTAGTAGGAGTGCAAACTGGTGCAGCTACTGTGGAAAACAGTATAGAGGTTCCTCAAAAAATTAAAAATAGAATTACCATATAAACCAGTAATTCCACTACTGTGTATTTACACAAAGAAAATAAAAACACCAATTCAAAAAGATATATGCATAACTACATCTATTGCAGCATTATTTACAAAAGCCAAGATATGGAAGCAACCCAACTCTCCATTGATAGATGAATTGATAAAGAAGATGCGGTGTATACGTATGGTGGGATATTACCCAAACATAAAAAAGAATGAGATTTTATATTTGTGACAACATAAATGCATGTAGAGGGTATAATGCTAAGTGAAATAGTCAGAGACAGATGAATACAAACGATTTCAATCATATGTGGAATTTAAGTAACAAAGCAAAACAAAATGAACAAAGACAAAAAAAATAGACTCTTTAATAAAGAGAAGAAACTGCTGTTTGCCAGAGGGAATGTGGGTGGAGAATGGTTGAAATAGATAAAGAGGATTAAAAGTACCCCTATCTTATTTAATAGTGTTGTATGGTGACATGTGGCGGTTACACTTATGGTGAGCATAACATAACGTATAAACTTGTCAACGATGTTGTACACCTAAAACTAATTCAATATTTTGAATCAACAGCACTAAAATAAAAAAAAAATTTCAATTAAACGGAAAAAAAGAAGACACTTATCTTCATGAACACTGAATAATGTATAGAATTATTGAATCATATTGTACACCTGAAACTAATTTAATGTTGTATTTTAATTTTACTTCAATGAGAAAAGAAAAAGAAAAAAGCTAGTTAACTATATCTACGGCAGAACAAAAATGTGAATGACAGCAAATGTGATGAATCTGAAACCATGGAGTCCTAAGTGAGGCAACACATTATTTTTCAAGGGCTGAAAGAAAATTGTCAATACAAAGTCTACAATCAGTGAAAATATCCTTCAGGGATAAAGGTGAAATAAAGTCCAATGTGCATGCACTAGTAAGAGCTCTTATAGGTAGATTTTCCCTAAGCAGAGACCCAAAGATCCAGGATACTTCCATCTTATGAGACCATCTTCAGCATGTGTCCTTGAAGGAGAAGGATATGGGGATATTTTTGTGATCCACCCCTGGGTATATATTCTTACTATTCAAAATATGTGGTCCACAGACCAGGAACGTTAGCTTACCTAGAATCCTGTTAGAAATTCTTGTTAGAAATCTGAGGCCCTACCCACACCTACTGAGTCCAAATGTGATTATTAACAAGATCTCCAGATCATTTATATGCACACACCATTTAGAAGCACTGTTGGGTATCAGTTTGTCATCTCTGCCACCATTCAATTTTGGCCAGACTGGTTATTTGGCACTACCTAAATGGACTATGTAGGCTCTTGAAATGTAGTCTATGTCTATGGCTAGGAGGAAAACAAAACAGTTTTGTGAACACATAATACTGAACCATTTTGTTCTTTTCCCTACACAGAGAATACACTTGCCTCTCCCTAGAGGGGATGACCCAAAGTTTTTTCCAGTCACTGCATCCACTGATACTAGTTTTCTCCAAGTGTCCAACTTAACTACAGTAAGTATAGTAGGCAATGTTCAGTTTTCTCCATCAGTTCCAGACGTGGCCCATCCTGCTACGGTCACCTATGATCTAAGAGAACAATCACCTACCCTCTTCACCACACACACAGAATGCAATGGTGCATTCAGGAAAACTGCAATAAAATCTTCCATTTGTAAGAAAGGAAGACCGAAGACACACAGCCATCACTGGTCCACATGAAGGAATCCCACAAAGTAGGTACGGTGAAAATTCCTTTATCTGGAAGTGGGGGACATCCTTAATGATGCTGTGGATTAGCTTTTGGAAGGACCTCCTGTTCATTTCCTCTGCTGTCTCCTCCTGATCTGCGAGGTTCTTTATGTGTTTGTTATTCTCCTCAATGACATCTGGAGAGGGGTTGGGGAATATACCCTTCTTAGGGGCTACACAACTTTCACAGCCTGCTTTCTGTAGGAACAAGCTTGTTTCAGATCTCAGCCAATAATCTGTGTACAAGTCTGTCTCAAAGTTTCTTTGACAATATAATTCCATCAGAATTTTAGGAGGCTCCTAATATACTTGCCTTCAGTCAGTGTCATGTGTCATTAACAACACTCAAATTCTTTCCTAGATACAGTCCTCAAATCTGTTTCTTTTTCTTCATTCTTGCCCACATATCTCTCTCACCTTAATACTAGGGAACTTGAAGTTATTAAGTGGGAAAACCATACTGTTAATTGGATCTTTGCTGTGAGGCTCACTCTGTACAGCTGAAAAATCTCACTAAGTTCATGCCACTTGAAGGCTTTTAAATCCCATGTCTCACCACTTAAAGTTAGCTTTTCAGTCCTTTAAGATCCTTAATCTTTGCATTCTCCCTTCTCTTTCCTATCTGCTTGCAAAATGGCCAATTACTCTGAATTCCTCTCTTTCCTGCAACATCTTGCCAAATGCATCCAATGACAATATTCTGTCCACTTACATCCTCTAGAGCCACTGGCTCACCAAGCACATGGCCTGCTTACAAAGTTATTACAGGTGACACTTCTGTCAGACATGCACAACAGGAACCTCCATCTTCTCACAGCCTGGTATCAGTTTTCTTACAGCCCACAACTTGACCACTGAGCCAGTGTTGCATGCATTAGCCTGCAGTACTATTTGCAGCACCAGTTTCTGAACTAATCAGGATTGGCAACTGCTGTATCCAACAATTTCCAAAAACCATAACATCCATTTCTCAGTCACACAAAGGTCATGATCCTGAGGTGCTTTTGTACAACTTGCTTCTCAAATCTCAAAGATCTAGACCTCTTATATCTTGTGACACCACCTTCAACACAGGGCTTCCAATGCTGTGATGGAAGGAGATGACCATCTGGAGGAATTCTGTTTGGAGTACAGGTGGAAATGGTGTATATTACATCGGCCTACATTTTACCAGAACCAGACACACTGGCCAAAACTAGATACAAAGAAGCTAGGTGTAAAAACATCTTCAAGAAGCCTAGGAAGTTAAAAAAGCAGCAGCAGCTTGGAAAATATCATCTTTCTATGTGACAAGGATGAAACGGACACAAAGCAGATACAGATTGGAGCAGGAGGTCATAATGGTCTGAAAATAAAGACTTAAAGAATTAAGAGAATTTCGTACAGTAGATACTATGATTGAGAAGTGAGATCGCATGGAAGACATGAAAAAGGCATGTATTTCTTCTATTAAGAAAAAAAGAAAAGCAATGAGAAGCCTCCAGAAAACCCAAAAGCTATAGAAGAAAATTATGCTCTGAATATGAAGGAAAATAAAAAGTTGTATGACATTGAACATTTGATGGCATATAAAAGAAAAGATGGAAAGAGGAATAGAAAGAGTATGTTTGTCCTCAAAGACGATCATAGTTTTGTTAAGGAAGACCCAAGGCCAGTGAAATGAACAGAGAACTGTAGAGACGGAAAGTTAATCCTAGAATACCACTTGAGTCGGCAGGGAACAGGGAATGGATGGAACAAAAGGAACATAAATATTGTTCATTGGCTTTCAATGCATAGGCTCAACTTGCAATGAAGCACACAATGCTTAGAATACAAATATTAACAGCTATGAAAATGTAAAGCAAAGGTGTAGTTAATAGAAGAGGAGATAGGTATAGGGAAATATAGGTATAATTAATAGGAGGAAAATACAGAAGCATTCATTTACATAATAGAGTTGTTTTGGACTGAACTGTTTCCCTAAAATTCATGTATTGAAACCCTAACCCCTTGTGTGACTGTATCTGGATAGGGTTTTTAGGGAGATAATGTTAAAGGAGTTCAGAAGGGTGGGGCCTTAATCTGATAGGGCTCCTGTCCTCCTAAGAGGAAGAGACCTCAGAGATCTCAGAGAAGAGGTCATGGGAGGACACAGTAAGGAGGTGGCCATCTGTAAGCTACAAGAAAAAACTTCACCAGAAACCAAACCTGGCAGAACCTTGATTATGGACTTCTAGCCTCCGCAACTGTGAGAAAATTAATTTCTGTTGTTTGAGACTCCCAGTCTGTGGTATTTGGTAATGGCAGCTCGAGCAGACTAACAGAAGAGTCAAGAGATCAAAGTTGATGGAAGAAGGGTAAAGGTTTAAAAACATAAAGTTATGATGAATCCACTAAATTCTACTCCTGAAACAAATATTACATTATATATTTACTAACTAGAATTTAAAAATTTGGGGAAAAAATAAAAATATAAAGTTATGAAGGTAGGTAACCAAGAGAAAAATTTTAAATAATTATCAAAAATTGAGACCAAAAAAAGTGGGATAAGTATCAAAATGAATGCTTATCTCAAGTAGGCAGAAGAAAATGCATTAGGAGGGAGGAGAGTAAATGGTCCTGCTCTCGGAGAATTTCCTCAGAGCTCTGCAAGGACATGGAGTCTGAGCATCCTCACCCAAGACAGACATGGTGATTGGCAGCTTCTAAGGTGTTATGCAGTGGTCCCTGCTTCCTGGTATTCATGCACTTGTGTAAATGTATCCCCTTGAATATAGTCTGCACCTAGCACCTTGCTTCTAATACATAGAATATGGTCAAAGGTATGTGGGATGTCATGAGGTTAAGTGACAAAGACTCTGAATTTCATCTGGCCATCTTTCTGGTTCTCTCTTGCTTGCTCTGATGAATGCCGGCTGCCACGTCGTGAGCTACCCTGCGGGAACAGTCAGTCAGAAAGTTGCTAAGGGAGGCCTCTAGCCAACTGCCAGCAAGGACTTAGCGACTTTAAATCTGATGGCGTGTGAAGACTTGAATCCAGACAACAAGCACAAGAGTGACACATCCTCCTCCGACTGAGCGTTCAGATGGGGCGCAACCCTAGACAACACTCACCTTGATTGCAAGCTCGTGAGATACCTTAATCCAGATAAAGCACACCTGAATTCTTGCCCCACAGATTCTGTGAGACGATAAACGTTTGTCATTTTTAAATTTCTAGTATTTGGAGTAAATTGTTATATGGCAATAAGTAACTAATAAAAATGTCTTTATCATTTGTAAACTTAAAATTTGATTTACTTTTCTCATCCAGAGTTGTGGCCAAAGTCACTGTACCATCCTTCTCACATCTGGGGTGTGGCAGAGACTGCCATTTGTCTACCACAATCACTCTCATGTTCTGTATTAACACAGTCTGATTATATTTACCACATTTCTCAGCTTCCTTTGAAGATGTCTATGTGATAACTTTAGGCTAAACAATCTAAAAGCAGATTAGGGGAGGGGGCAATCCGAGAAAGACCTTTAAGAGAGGACCATACCCAGTTGGCACATGTGTTTTGCTGCTTGCCCTTTCTTGCTTCATTCCCACGTGGGCCTGATGCTGGAGTCACAGCAGCCATGATGTACTGTGAGGCAACAAGCACATCCTATAAATGAATGAGCAGAAAGACAGGAGTCCAACCTGCAATGGCATCCTGGAAATATATACCAGCCCTGATCTGACTACTATAAAGCCACTAACTTGGTTAAGCCACTGTTTGCCAGCTTTGACTTTCTTGCAGCCAAACCTAGTTCCTAACTCATACACAGGGTCTTGTCATGACTGCTGCTGAGATATACATAGTGCAGCCCGAGCTCACCACTTTATTAAAAGCATTCCCTGTGCCATACATAACAAATCCAGTTATCTACTGATATCCCCAATGAAAGAGGATTTATCTCAAAAGAAACTTATTTTCTAATTTTTCTGAAGTTTCTGTTTATAATAAAAAGCATGATTATTCTAGAATATTTAGTATAGGGGAAAATAATAGGCTCAGGGACCATCAGCATACTGTAGCACAATATAACACCCATTATGGTCCTTAGCCAATAATTAATAAAGGATTAAATTATTTCAATGCACATCTTATGCTTTAAATATATATATATAACCTTAGGCACAGCAACTCCTCTTGCACTTTTAACCTAAGGAAATAATTGGTAAGTGGAAAATACAGGTGCCATCAGGGAACTTTTCTGATAAGCCATGGGAATTCCAAAAGACCTTTTAAATTTCTATTTGACTTAGAATAGCCCTATTCTGCTTAAAATCTTTGATGACTTCCTATTGCATTTAGGATTAAATACAAATCCCTACATTGGTTTTCAATCACAGCCATGGGGTCCAGTCCCTCCTTCCTTTCTCCCCACTTCCCTCAGTTTCTTTTCTACTCTTCCCCACTCCAAAGTTCTTATTCACTTCTTAAACAGAGCAGAACCATCTCCTTGTACGGTCTCTTCCCACCTAAACCACTAAATCTTCACCTTCCACTGCCAAGTTGTTAAGATATAATTTACCTCCCTTTTTATGGGTGCCAGCTGTTCATTTTTTATCCTGCTGCATTTCCTAAGATAACTCTGCTGGTAGCTGTATCATGCCATTCTTTCTTGCTCAGAAATACTATGTCCAAGCTCTCCAGGATGGTATTCAAGTTCTTTTACCAACTGACCCAACTCACCTTTCTAGGTAGACTCATGGCTGTTGTTAAATTGACCTTAATGTAAGCTGATCTCTTTGTGCTTTTTCTCATTATAAAGATAAAAACCATGAATATGTGGGTATGTTGGGAAATGTGATCGCCGATTGACCCATGAGCTGGACTGGGGCACTCAGAAGCTCCTCACTCCTTCCCCTGTCCCGGAATGTGGGTTCCACTTGTCTTTCCCACTGCCAGAGGCTGCTCTAAGGACAGAGCCTTGAGATGGTGATGTGATGCTGAAAACACCTGCATGGTGTACATGACTGAGCCCAGTTAGGGCCTGTTTACAAGCTTTTAAAATTTGGAGGGCAGGTGCGGGGATCCAATCATCTTGCTACCGCCAAAGACAAGCCTCGAACGTATGTTCCCTTTGCTATTATTAAAACTGCCACCAACCAAGCTGGAGTGGCCTGCCTCTTTGGTCTCTCCTGCCCTCTGTGTATGGGGCCAGGTTTCAGGTTACACCAGGAAAGCTCCCAAGAGGGCTGTGAAGCTACAGCTGCAGAACCCTGATGGGCCCACCATGCCAATGTACCTGTGCACACACATCATCTTCAGGTTAAGAAGAAGGTATATCTCAACAGTGGCTATGATCGTTCTTGGTAACTCTTCAGAGTTGTATTCACTATTAACAGACAACAATAAATCTAACCAATATCGATCATCTCTCTCTCTCTCTCATATATATATATATATATTTTTTTCCTGGAAAATGCTGTAAAAAGATGTGTATGAAGTGAGCCAAGCAGAAACCAAGAAATGGCAGAACATATTGAAAAGGGATTCACCTTTTGTCACAACTTACCGAACTCCCTCAATTGTTGCCATGGTTGCAACATCACACAGCAGCCTGAGCCTGCAAGGATCTGGGCACGTTCCAGCAATAACTCTACTATTTCAGGTTTTGCCAAAGATACACTAAGTACGAGGAGGCTTTTGCAACAGTCAAATGGAGCCACAAGGGAAGCAGCTGAGCACACAGAAGGAGCACTGAGAGAAGGGGCTTCAGGTGATCTCATCTGGTCCATGGTCTCTACGTAGGTAGATGATCTTGCTTAGGGGACAGCCGAGTGAAAAGAGAAGGAAGCTGAGCCCTGCATCTCCAGGGGGGTCTTAACTTACTTGCTGTCTTAACCCCCAAATCTTGAGTAAATGTCTAGAATACACTACTACCCTAATAGTGTTTGGGGAGTCAGGTGAAAATGCCTGGGTTCTGTCTTGGGGTCAGCACACACAGAGTGACTAAGTGGAAAGGAAACTCGTTCAAGGTCAGCAAGAACACCTCACTGAAATCTCCAAGAGGGGGCCCCGCTGCCAGCAGGAGGTGGGAGGGGGAGGGGAGAGTACTGAGTCAATGTGAACTAAATGCCAAGTAAGGAAGGTGCCCCCAGCTGCCATGGGGGTTACACGGGCGATTTTCAGGAATGCTGGACTCATCAATGCCTTTACATGCCTTTGTAGTAAATATTTATTATGCAGCTATAACCGGACACACATTTTGCTACACCCTAGGGTGACAGCAGGAAACATGAAAAGCCAGTTACCTGACATCATACAGGTCACTTTCTGGTTAGGGAAAAATTATTAAATACATGATTTACTTTGACAGAGTCTTGCCTATTCCCTAAAAACTATCCTTTCCCAGCCGCTGAGGCTCATTGAGAAAAGATTGCCTGACACACAACTAGCCCAGCTGTGGACCACCTTATGTAAATCATTTGGGAAGATTTCGTGTCCCAAGGCTCCCTGTTAAAATCTCATTTCCACTCAGGAAATCTTTTTTGGAGGCTTCCTCGTGGAGAGGAACTTATGAAAGACATCTGCTGTCTCTTGCCAGACTGCATCTCTCCAGGCTGACTGCTCAGACTTGCTGTTGTTGTTTGGCTTAAGAAATAGGACACTAGGTGGAACCTGTGTTCTGTCGGTGTCCTCTCACAAGAAGCCAGCCACAGCTGCACGTGGCTTACGGTGTTCCATCCATTTCCCGGAGTTCCGCACTCGGTCCACCACTGGCCCCTGCCCTAGACAGAATGAAATGCAATATTTACCAAGAAACAGACGATGGCACATAAATGATAAGGTTTTCCCTGCATTCATTTTATCCCTTAAGTCAGGGTTTTGTCCCGTTATCCTAAAGACTCTATTTATGCCACCTTGTTCAGAGAGACCACCCACATGTGATGCTTTGAAAACTAAAAACAGGGACGTCTGGCTGGCTCAGTTGCAAGGGTGTGTCACTCTTGATCTCAGGGTCCTGAGTTTGAGCCCCATGTTGGGCGTAGAGATTACTCAAAAACTTAAATACTAAAAGCAAACAAAAATTGATGAAGATACCCTTAGAAAAGTCTCTTTTCAAGAATTTTGTCTCTGGGGATGCCTGGGTGGCTCTGTCAGTCATGATCTCGAGGTCCTGGGACGGAGTCTGGTGTAGGGCTCCCTGCTCAGCGGGGAGTCTGCTTGCTTCTCCCTCTCCTTCCACCTCCCCTCCTCCCCACTCAGGCGCTCCTAGCTCTCTCTCTCTAGCTTGGTCTCTCTCAAGTAAATAAAACCTTAAAAGGAAAAAAAAAAGTGTCTCTGCAGAACAAGGAGGACGGCCCTAGGGTCTCTTGGAGTTTTACCATGTAGGAATCGTCATTTCTGTGCAGATAGGCGGGGGCTCTGGAGAGACACGGGACCACCGACCCTGGGGACACACAGCCACAACCAAGAGCCCGCGCAGCACCTACCAGGGTGTGTGCGTGAGCTGGCCAAGGGAGAAGGGAAGCCGGCCTGAGGAGGAAGGTGGTCCTCTGCGTACATCTAATCTAGGACCATTTCCTTCGTGCTGAAGCGTCTTTCAAACTTAGGCGATTTCCTCCCCTCGGGCTACCTGCCCAACAGCCCGAGAAGCCAAATACCACACCCAAGGGGAAGGAGCAAGCCTCCTGAAGCGTCCCCAAAGCTCAGGGCAGGTTGAGGCCCAGTAAGCACACCCTGCCCCAGCTGCTGCCAGGCCACCTTGATTCCCACTCCTTTTAACGATCCTGGGTTCCTCTCCGCCCCCTCGGGCGAGTGCGGGTCTCAGTAAGGGCGGAGCGGGACCAAGGCGGGGTTCAGCCGGGAGGGGCAGGGCAGCGCTGACACCGGGCTCGGGCGGAGTCGGCTAAGCGCCGGTGGGGAGGGGAGGACTGAGCGGGGCTTGGACCCGGCGCAGGTGTGGAGGGGAGGTGCAGAGCACGGCCTGGGCGGGGCTTGGACGGGGTGCAGCTGGAGAGGGGAGGAGCAGAGCAGGGCCTGGACAGGGCTTGGACCGGGCGTAGGTGGAGAGGGGCAGGGCAGGGGTGCCAGGGGCCCGCGGACGGCTTTGCTCCACGCCCTCCTTACATCTCTGGTGGGAAGGTCCACAGTGGGGCGCCCGGGGTGAGCGAAGGAGTTTGGCGACTGCGTGGGCTTAGGTGTATGAGCCGCGCCTGCCTGTCAATCCGCTAAAGAGAGGCAAGTGCCCGAGAACCCCGTTGCACACCGTTTGTTCCTGGCAGCCTGGGGGTAGGTCAGCTCTGGGCAGAGGGTTGCCTTGGAGCGCAAAGGGAGATGAAGCGTCACGGAGAATGTTCTGGACACACTCAACCTTCTCCTTCCTCACCCTTCCAAGCAGCTCCTCAAAAACGCCCCCAACGCAGCGGTTCTCAGGGCGGGCTCCAGCGTGGCCATGGAACTTGTCAGAAACCCCAGATCTACAGAATCGGACTCCAGCGGTTCCCCCTCCCACCGATCTGTGTTTATTCAATGTCTCCAGGTGATTCTTATGCACGTAGGAGTGCAAACCGGCGCCCATAGAGACCCACCTTTGGGTTTTGTCGCTATATGCAGAGAGCACACGCAGGGACTTCAAACACAGACCCACAAACTGGTCACACCTTCATGTGTTTCGCTTTTTACCAGTTTAACTAGCTATTTAGATGGAAGTCCAGATATTGCTGAGCTGTGAGTGTAGATAGCCATGCCCTAGAAACACTTTTCCCAGAAACTTGGATAATGGAGAACTTGAAAAGAGAATTCTTATGTCTCAAATCACTGTATAGGAGATTTGGCTTTCAAGATAGCAGGTAAACCAACAGAGTCACTGAGCCAGATGTTCTATTTCCTCCTCCCCCCGAAAATCACACGCGTGAAATATATTTTTCCAAAGCTTGGTGTCTGGTCTTTATTTTGTTCATGTTCTTTAGATATTTAAAATTTTAAAACAAATTTCTGAAGCTTCTGGGGCGCCTGGGTGGCTCAGTCCTTAAGCGTCTGCCTTCGGCTCAGGGCGTGATCCCAGTGTTCTGGGACCCAGCCCCACATCAGGCTCCTCTGGTAGGAGTCTGCTTCTTCCTCTCCCACTCCCCCTGCTTGTGTTCCCTCTCTCACTGGCTGTCTCTATCTCTGTCAAATAAATAAATAAATAATCTTTTAAAAAAAATTTCTGAAGCTTCTAGTACAACTGGTAAGAGCAAATGTATATAACCCACTTTCTTCACTTGTTTGATCACATTATTTTGATTATTTCTCTGAAATGGGATTTCTTCTCTCCCCTCTTTAATGGCCTCTTTATGTTTGTTTTGATAGATGCATTTGATTGTCTATCTTAGATCTAAACTAGATGGGAGCAACATTCAAAATTCCAATCCATTCATGTTTTTCTTCCTCCCATGGTCTAGTCTATGTTTGTACTTCCCACAAAATTCCTAACTCGGGTTCTCCTCCTGTACTCTTGATTTTCCCCCTTGGCTGTGGTCTCTTTGCTTACCAAACTCTACTGCTTTTTGTAGGCACTCAGTCCTTGTCCCTGTCCCCTCCTAGTAATTACTTCAGGCATGTGTTCAGTGATGGCAGCCATCTGGTCAGGACCTCATGCTCTTAGCATTCTTGATTAGCCCCGTTTTACAGCTGGAGTAAACTCAGTGACAGTCATCAGCAAACACTGGGCCTTCCTGTCTCTCATATTTAGATAGATATGTGAGTTAGTTTGATAACTAATAAAGCCTTACATAAATAAAAACAGGGAATCAGAATTCATTCACTGTGTTGTGAATTGTTCTGAGTTAGGAAAAAATCTACAGGAATCTTTGCTCCTGAAATATTGATTGAGGAACTTTGGAATGCTGCAAGTCTGAGAAGAAGACACCAGGGGGCGTGAGAGACTTTTTGTTTCCCTCTGGTCAGCCCAGTCCCCTCGTTTATGAAGAAAGAGCACTCACTTCCCCTCCAATGCTATGTTTGTAACTTTTCCACCTAGGAGATCTGTATTTATGTTTTTTTCAGTTTATATATTTTCCTATTATGAATCTTGCTTCCCTACTCCCTTCCCTGTGTAAAAATCTATCTGGCTACATATTAACTGAAAATAAAACATCTGAGCCGATAGATTAGTATTAGTCTGTTTCACATAACTTACTCCCAAAGCAGTAGCTGAGGCCCGGGCATACATTATCTCCTGTATCAAGCAACATCCTTCTACTTCAGAATATTAGGATGTTCAAAAGGTGCCTCAGGGGAAAAAAGATAAGGTAATCTTACTCATGGAGTAGGAGGTATTTCCTAGAAAATACTTCATGGGAAAATAATCCCACCAGTAACTAAAATAAAATGACAGGCATTATATGGTTTTCAATAAATATTAGTTACCGGGATGCATTTATAAGAGGTGCTTTAGGATTCGACATTTTGAACCACATACATTCTGGGATGAAAAATACTTTTTCTGTCTTTTCTTGAATCATGTTGGAAAATTTCAAAAGTGATGTGGATGTTTCATTTTCCAAATCCTCAGTGTTTGTATAACAGTGAGTTTTATACCTGCCCCCTCCAGAGACTCTGAAGTCCTGCCTGCTTTGGTCGGGGAATTATCAGCTTAGGTAGTGAGAGCAGCTAAACTGTATCATGTAACAAATAGAGACAAATGACAAAGGTTCAGTTTGCTTCTGTTTTCATTGCAGATCAAACTCCCTGCCCTCTTTATCCACCTGCCCAGGCTGTCTTCGAACTTCTGGTAGAGTTATCTATCATCTATGCAACCTTGGCAGACTATGGGGGTGACAGTTGAATTGCCTTGCCCCACCTGCAGAATCCATCCCACCTGACCTCTCCTCCTTGCCCCAGTGCCCAGCACCCCTCCCCATGCTCTTCCAGTCACAAGGCCTTTGCACAGGCTGTTTTCAGACAGGTTGGCCTTCTCAGAGTCTCCTCTTTTTGCCTGAAATTCCCACTGCCTCTTCTTCATTCTGCTTAGAAGCCTCCTCTCCAGTCTCCTCACTGTCTCTCTCTTCTGAGCTCCATTGAACAAGATTTGTTCTAGCATTCATCACACCTTATCTGCATCCTAGCTAGGTAAATGAAATTATGGCTACATTAATGGAATCGTCCATTTCTGCAGGTTTAGTATCCTTATATCCTGTGAATGATTCACAGTGTTTAACTGGACATTTAAAACTCATTCTTATGGACAGCAAAGAATTTAAAGGGAAGAATTCCAGATCGGAGTAATCACGTGAATCCGTCCTGTCTATTATATGAGGGCCTTTTGATTTCTGTCCCATATTTTAGACAGTGTTCCTGAATACATGGACACACTTCACTCCAGCCAAGCATACAGCAAGGAGCACACCTTCCTAAAATCTGCACTCGCTGATTTTCATCTTCTGATTCCACAATCTTTCAAGTACATACAAGCTAAATTTCTTGAGACTGATTTCAGAAGTAGCTTTGTAACAATTAACTAAGGATTAGGCTATTCCAACAAAAAACTCCAATACAGGAAGTAGAATTATGTCACATTTCTTCTCCTGGATGTGTCATTTCTTTCTTTCTTTCTTTTTTTTTTTTTTAAGATTTTATGTATATATTTGATAGAGAGAGAGGCAGCCAGCAAGAGAGGGAACACAGGCAGGGGGAGTGGGAGAGGAAGAAGCAGGTTCCCAGCAGAGGAGGAGCCTGATGTGGGGCTCGATCCCAGGACTCCGGGATCACGCCCTGAGCTGAAGGCAGACGCTTAACGACTGAGCCACCCAGGCGCCCCAAGAAAAGGATATTTTGAAACTGTTTTTCCTGTACGTAATACATAATCTCGTCCTCCCTCACAAACTCTTTTCTTCTGCAGTTTCAAAATAGTAACTACAGCTGCCAATAGAGACCCTTCCCCAGGGATTTTGAGGCCACTAATCAATGTCACAGCTGGAGGCAAAGCATTTGGCTGGGAAATATTTTTTGCATGACATACAAGATGCTCTGACGTTGTGGGGCAGCCAGAGGGTTAAGCTTGAGGAGTCAGGGAAGCTGGAGCAGAGTGAGGAGGTCACAGGGGGGCTGGGCTCCTCTGCTAGTTACTTTTCCCCTGCCTCCTTCCATTGGTCACCAACTGAGCTAGGGAACAAGGAGACTCCAAGGCCTCCACCAGCCTCAGGGAGCAGAGAGCTGGGCTGCTTGGTCCCACCTCTCTGAACTGTGCACAAGACCCAAACTTAAAGTGCATAAGGAAGAAAAATCTTCCTTTTGGATGACACCTTCCCCTTCCCTGGTGGTTCTTCACCTCCGGTGGGCATCAGAACCACCTAAATGGTTTGCTGAAACCAAAGACCCAGAGAATGGGCAGTTCTCACAGATTCTCCGATGATGTTGATGCTGCTGACCCTGGAGCCACCTTGAGAGCCACTGCTCTTCTCTGTCCGACCAATGTACTGTCTTTCCCTCGAACATTTACTCACAAGAGAGTTTGTTGCTCTGTGTCTCTCCTACAAACACACTGCTTCACTCCCAACATCTTTCTTCAAATGTCAGTTTCGGCTAATCGGAGGAAGGTGTTAGACTAACAAGCATATGGTTAAATAATTACTCTTGCCTAATTTTAGAGTAAATGTGTCAGGAGAATAACAGAAAGAACTGTAATATAAAATCATAAGTTTAACAGATTTCCTTTCTTTAGGCTGCAAAGCACATTTCATTGATAAGGGAATTTCATGAGCTCAGTACACTTACTGAGCATCTGAGCAGGTCTGTGCTGGGGTTACAGCATTTCCTTCCATCCAGACTCTCTTTTCCCAGAAAATCAAGTTTGTTTTCATGCACAGATATCAGTTTCCAAAAGGAAGGGCGCTTCTTCATATCCCACCCAGCATACATCGTCCATCAGGCCATACGGTGACTTCTTAGGAGTGAACATCTCCATTCCTGTTGAGCTCCTCCCAGACACTGTATAACTCAGTGGTTACGAACACCGTTCTGGAGGCAGATAGATCTGACTTGGACCTGAGAAATCTTCCAAACCCTCGGTTGCGTGTGTATGTGGTTTTTAAGTTACAAATTGGTGATGATGATTCTTAACTCCTGGAGAAGCACCAAATCCATGCTTTGGTTGAATTCCTTATGGTCAAGTCACTGAAGCCAAAGCCAAATATCACCATCATGCCATGGATTTCTAGAATAAAAGAAGAAGCCTGAATTGTTCTTAAAAAGTACCCATTAACTGTATCAGTTATGTATTGTCACAACACTGCTGCTCAACCCCAAACTTCAGGGGCGCACGATAATAAACATTCGTCTTTCACCATTCTGTTGGCCAGCCGGTGGTTGTGCTGCTCCCGGTCAGACCCAAATGATCTCAGCTAGGTTCGAGTCTGCTCCCTGACATGGCTGTGGTCCCCTGGCAGGCCAGCTGCGGCCTGCCATCCCCTCTGACATCTAGTCTCTGCTCTGAGTGGTCTCTCCTATTCCAGACGACGGTTGAGCTGGTTCTCAGGGCGTGGCAGGGTTCAAAGAGTGAGAGCAGAAGCAAGCTGACCCGCGAAGTCTAGAGATTAGGCTTAGCACTGGCATTCTCAGTCACTCCTGCTGTGTTCTGTTGGCTAAAGTAAATCACAAAGCTCCCCAGATTCAGAGTGGGAAAATAGACTCCACCTCTCCAAGGGAGGGTCTTCAAAGTCACGTTGCAAAGGCTATGAATAAATGTTGGGGTAGAGAATTAGAGTCTTTTTTTTTTCAGTCAACATGTTACAGTAACAAGTTTTATTATTCAGATTTTATCAGTCAAATGTTATAAAAAATTTTTAAAGATTTTATTCGTTTATCTAGAGAAAGAGTGCACACTCAAGCAGGGCGTGGGCCAGAAGGAGAGGGAGAGAGACTCTTAAGCAGGCTCTGCACTGAGCACAGAACCCAATGAGGAGCTTGATCTCATGACCCTAAGATCGTGACCTGAGCTGAACCAACAGTCAGACCCTTAAGTGTCTCAGCCACCCAGGTGCCCAAATGTTATAAATTTAACATTAGGTGAAAGAAACAATAATTTCTTCACTGTTGGCTACTAGATTTCTGGTAGCTACCTACATTTTTTAAAAAAGATTTTTACTCACCTGAGAGAGAGAGAGCACGCACACACAAGCAGGGGGGAGGGGCAGAGGCAGAGGGAGAAGCAGACTCCCCACTGAGTGCTCCCGCCCCCCCCACAGGGCTCCATCCCAGGACCCTAATATCATGACCCAAGCTGAAGGCAGATGTTTAACCGACTGAGCCGCCCAGGTGCCCCTAGCTACCTATATTTTTCAATACTGGATAGAACCCATTTTTGCCTTTGACTGGTAGAGAAGCAAAGTGTTTGAGCAGCTCATTTTTAAGTAAATACTCTGTTCTTCTTTCGTTAGTTTTTATTATGTCTAGCTCAGAGATGATTTATCCTGGATGTTGCTGCAGAGTGATTTGGGAGTTTTTCCTGTGAAATTTTTAGTGGTAAGGTTAACATGCTGATTTTAAAGCATCCATAAAAAAGTTGAACAATTTCTAAAGAGTATTTTTCCTTAAAGGATCATGGCTTACATAGAATTTTAAAAAAAGAAAAAAGAAATACAGTTCTTACTTGTCACTTTATTTGATTTTAAGAATGCTAGTACACAAAAACAATTCCACAAAGTCTACAATTATGATATAATTGATAATCCTTATTATTCTGCCTCGTATTTTCATTTCAATTTGCACGAACATTTGTTTACTCAAAAAAGGATGTATCTTGAAGTTAACATACTTTCTTTCATATAATCTTTATGATTTTCATACTCAGCATAGTCTTACTATAATAAACATAGTTTTATACTTTAACTGACTGATAGAATTCCAAACTCTAAATGCACAAGAGTGATTTTTGGTCAAGTTCCATGTAGAAACACTTACCCACATTGGAAAGTAAGTGCTCTATTTTAATATTAACAACTCATCCAAATGTCACACCATGTTTGGTTTTCTACAAACATGTTATAATGATTAGATATGATGATAGACTATGCAAGAAGATGACCACTGGTCATACAAGTTCAGGGATGCTGAAGAGACTGTTGAAGCAGGCTTCCGAAGTTGATGCCAAAGGCAAATGATAGATTTCAGTTGGACATGGAGACCAAAGCCGAGCTATGCATATAACTATACTCCCAAAGGGGTTTTGGGAGATTAAATGAGACAACGTATATAAACAATCTATGGCACGTAGTAGGTCTTCAATAAATGACAGATATTATTTTCCACTATTTGCGACTTTTGTTGGATTTATACTATTGCAATGTATTTTGACCCCAAGGGAAACTTACCAACAAGCCTTCTTGAATCAAAGCAGACACAAAGTTAAGAATGGGGGAATGTTTGCGCAAAAATCTGGTCCCTTGGAGATTTTAACTGAATGTTGTATAAAAGGCTCTATCCGACTATGGACTATGAGAAACAAACTGAGGACTTCAGAGGGGAGGGGGGTGGGGGAATGGGATAGACTGGTGATGGGTAGTAAGGAGGGCACGTATTGCATGGTGCACTGGGTGTTATACACAACTAATGAATCATCGAGCCTTACATCGGAAACCGGGGATGTACTGTATGGTGACTAACATAATATAATAAAAAATCATTAAAAAAAAAAAGGCTCTATCCACATTATCTTAGTTAACCAATACCTCCATGTTTCACTCTGGTGTGACTGTCAGTACTATGGCATTATGACAATGATTTTGCCTGTTTTAAGGCTATGTTGCAAATATGATTAAACCCAGAATAGGCTTTCAAAGGGTATGGGATCTGTAGAATTATTTATGATAATGTTTCAAAACCAAACAGATATCTTATTGATTTTGGACGTAAAGTATATACTTTTTACAGCCCATTCCAAGTTGAGAGTATTAGGATTCTAAGTAGATAATTAGTTTCTGCAAGTAGGTTGGATTGAAATTGAAAATATGACTAAATAGGCATGTACAACTTTGGCTACAGAAAAGCTATTATCCTCGGTATTTTGCTATTGTGTCCTACAGTCATTTATTACTTGAATATTTGTATTTCAGATTAAAACTTTAACAGTGTGCCTGCATGTGTTAAACAAAAGCAAAGAAATTAGTTTCTCATTCTTCACGCATTTGACAAGCAAGTCTACATCTTATGGATGATGAAAAGGTAAATTGGACTCTCTTCTTACCTTCAAAGGGCTTAGATTTCAGAGTAGTGATTTGGAGAAAAGTTACCTAAAATTTAGAGTAAAATCATGATGATCAGCTGATTGCTCCCCATGCCTGGCCTCCCAAGCTTTATCCGCACTTCATTCTCCCCCACCTTCATCACCCACTGGGTCATCAAACCTTGGAGTGGGTTTCTGGGATTGACATTCCAGGTAAGCAGGGGTGCCATTTCAGCCTGTCGTCGTCTTCTCTCTTGTGGATTGCTTTTTTTCCTGTGGATTCTGTCCATTTTTGCTGGCAGAATGTCAATGCTTCTCTTCTTGTTTTAATCTTGTGCTGCAGAGGCTCTGCATTAGGCAATTGATTGTAACGGTTGGTGTGTTCAACTCAACTGTCTCACAGCCAACTTTTAGCCAGAAGATGGAGTGCAAGAGCCAAAGACGGAAATCTTGGGAAGTTTACGGCTGTCACAGATTTTTCTCTGTATTGAAAGACTTGAAATGTTATTCTTTGCTGTGACACTTAGAACCCAAAGTTTAGCATCATAATAAGTGTAAAGTTAGGCAAGCTGTTAGGGGCAAGCTACCCAAATAAGTGTGTTTAGATTTAATAATGATTTAGATTTAATATGATTTAGATTTAATAATTTGTTGACAAGGGGGAAAATGTATCAAAGACCAGCATCAGAGAATGGGTTTGGTTTTGTTCTAACAAGCAAGGTACAATTAAATTAGGGCTGTTGGTGCTTTTTGTCTGCATGTCTGTAGGACAGATAGTCCCAAATCAGAAGGAGCAAGGTTAAGCCATTTTTATGAGTCATTGTTTGGACATAAAACATATTTCTCAAATGTTAACAATTGACAAGTATGGTGAAGGGGTACACGGGAATTCTGTACATGATTCTTATCCGCAGGGCCCTTTCTCCAAGCTTGAAATTACTTGCAAGTCAAAAGTAAAAACAAAAACCGCCCAGATTTCATAGTTTATTCAGTCAACCAGACTTGGTATGATTTTATCATTTGGTTAAAAACAACAACTCTTACATTGCCTAGATCTTCCGTCGTAGGGAAAAAACAGTCAAATACAGGAGTTTGCCGACATCTACAGCCAATTGTGAAATTAAACACAATGAACATTAATTAAGGGAGTTGGAAGATTTGATGGGTCAATTATCAGAATTCCAAGTTTTCATTATCTTGGAAATTTGGAATCTTTCTGAGCTGGACACATGACAAATAGTGTCAAAATACTTGCATAGAGAGGCAGTGTTGGCTTTCTGTGACACGTGGAAAGGGTGAGGAGTCTGCTATTGGGCTTCTCTGCTTGTGTTCTAGAAAGAATCTTCAGCTTAGTGAGCCTGCTCTGTATTCATGACTCAGCCCCTGTCATTTCGGCGTGTGTCGGAGCACTCTGCTCCTTGAGTCTGAACTCAACAAGTGGGGGGCTGTGCTTCTCATATGGGAGGCTCGATCTATTCCAACACTCAGACTTTAAAGCAAACCAAGCCCCGCTCTTCAGCGTCTCCTCCAACGCTACCAAAACAGGACCGACCATAATGAAGAAAACAGCAGTGAGTGCTGTTTCTTGGAACCAGTTACCCATTTTTTTATTACTTGGAGGCTGGCTTAATCCATCTCTTCCTATCAAGCAACACGTGGATTATATTTTCCCCCAAATTAGGCAGAATTTGGCAGCCTCATATAGATTCTGGAAATGTATGAATGAGTTTAAAAGGAAGTGTTTTTTGTTGTTTTGTTTTGGTTTTTGCTTGTTTGTTCGGTTGTAGTTTCTGTTTTGTTTTGTGTCTTAGCACTTATTATTCGTTCTCTACCAAAAGGATATTGAATATTCAAGTGCATCTGAAATAACACTGCAGAAGTTGCAAGTTCGATTTAAAGAGCTGAGTTCACCTCTCCTGTGGTTTTAGCACTCAATATCACGACCACGCATTCAATCCAGTTGGCAGGATTTCTCCGAGTGGAGTGAGAGATATGGGTTTTACTGCACTCTATAAATATGACCATTTATTGGCCCCAACATATTTATGTTCCCATTCATTCAGTGCTCACTTAAACTGTCGAATTTGCTTGACCCAGTCTATAAATGTAAATTGCCTACATCTGAAACTCACCCCGGATGGCTTTTGAGCGTGCAGGAGTTGGAATCGTGCAACTTCCACAGACCAGACCAGGTCTCAAGGTAACCTGGAGGCAGCAAGTCGCCTCCCACTCTCCCTTTCCTCCTGCTCAGAAGCACTAAAATGCGTATTATCCCAGAACCTTTAAATATTATTGGAAGGGCATACCAGATACATTAATAGAGGCAATAATCTTGTCTTGTTTTAAAATATTTTATTTGCTGGAGGAAGTCAGGAAACTTGATCAATGTCAAAAGAACAAATATTAAACCTGTTTGCTGTTTCCTTTACTATAGGCCTAAAACTTTTATGTGGCATGGTAAGATTTGAGGAATACTCGTAAGGAATCTCAAGAATTTAACCAGTTCTGGTTGTGTCCATTGACACGGTTGTCCTGAGAACCCCCTCCTCCTTACAAGGCTGGAGTTGATTGAACAGGTTCCTAGGGAGCTAGGGGTTGGGAGTTTCCATTACTTCTTCCATCATCCACATTACAACTTCTTCATCCACACTGGTTAGAGAATGCTCTTTAAAGATCAGTTTCTGTAATGTGACTCCACTTCCCCTGGTTTGTCTTCTCTGTACTGGGGGGCTAAGCGCTCTCCTGAAACAATCCTTCACGCTGAAGGATTTTTTGAAACCACCTCCTTCACCTTATTTTCTTTAGGCATAATATTCTCATCATCTTAGACCTTCCTGTACTTTTCTACTTTCTATTTTTCTAATATTTTCTTCCCAGCCTCGTATCTCCAAAGTAAACTGACCTACTTCCAGAAATAAAATAACTAAAAATATGTGCACCTTATAAAATCAAACCAGCATGCGCCAAAAAGGAAATTGGTAACAAATTAAGAATGCCAGTGATTTGTGTATTTTTTCTAAGACATTTCATCTCATTTGTGTAACATTAGAAGCGGGTTCATTGAAAATAAAAGCTGGGAAAGGAATACTAACAGTGTTTGTATTAAAATTAATTGGATGACATTCTGCATAGGCTTTCTTTTTTTTAACTCATTAGGAAATTTAGAAAAGTAGATGAATTTAAACCTTTTTTAGCTTATTAATAACATATTCATTTTAAGAGACACTATAATGCTATCAAAGAATTTAGCACAATACCTGTGGCACGTACCCAGACACTCAATAAACAGTAGTTATTAACTGATTGGGCTTCAGTCTTAGGGCTATTGAAGCATATTTCTTAACATGAAAACATTTGGGGGAAAAAAACAAACAACCCTTTCCTTTTAATTAAGTAATGAAGGCTAGCAAACTGGAGACCCTGCAGATAACTGTTACATTGTATAAGAACTCACCCTACCAAGCAAGAAGTATCTGAACGATGTAGAGTTTGTAAAGTGGCCTGAAATACTTAACAAATCTTAAGGAGTTATCAGGACGCTAACATTTTTAGGAGATGGAACTCATTACACATTTTTCTGCTCATTTGAATACTACACAATGCAGAACGTTCTTTATTCTTCCAGCGGAGACGTCTTGAGGAAATGCAGATGTGAGGCACTACCCAAGGACTTTTAAACAAATATGAAGTTTAATTCAATTGTTTCCTGAGAGATTGACTTCTTGCAAAAGCCAAAGAAAATCGCTTACTAATCCAAAAGGTACAAAAAGAAGGTTGAAACCATAAAACGGGGGAGGGCTTGGTTTAGAAAAGTTAAAGTCTTTGGACAGGGATAATTACCGGGAGACTGCGCTGTGAATTCCATCATTCCGCTTCTGCTAAAATAAGCAGCACAATGGTCCTTTTATCTTTTTATGTTTTTACCAGGAGACTGGTGAGGCAGCTTTGATGAAGGAAATTCCTATTTACATCAAATCTAAACACCCAGGATAAATGGGCTTTTTCCCCCCTATGACCGGGTCATAAAAACGATGATCTTAATAATGTGAAATCCCAAGGAACCTGTGATCTAAAGTGCCTTCTGAACTATTTTCATAAATAATATGAAACTAGATTGAAGGCATCTAGTTTCTTAGCCTGGATGTGAAACAATGTAATTCCTTACTACATAACAAGATTAGATATTTCTCCACCCTCTCTTGCTCTGGGGGAGGAGCCCACCCCACCCAGAAATTCCTCTTAGTTGTGAGAATCCCCCCCGAGTGTCCCCTTCTAAACTCATTCTTCTGGTACCCACAAGGCTGGTGCGGTTTCCTTGTGGCACCTCTAGCTCTCAGCAGTACCACCTCATATGCTCAGGACAGAAGTGATACCCCTCGTGCCCGCAGAAGGTGCTGGCAATGACACTGCCCCCACCAAACCAGGTGCTGAGGCAAAATCAAGACCACCGATGGTGGCACAATGGAGCTTCTCCTGCTTCGTCTGAAAGCTGCTGGCACAATTCTGCGCCTGGCTTACATGTTGATTTTCACATGGTGACATCCAGAAACAGTCTGTTCCTTTCTTGCATCTTCTCTCATTGCGAAACATCTCTCACCCTAAGTCTTTCAAATGAAGGTTTGTGCAGGTGGGGCTGGGGCGGCTCTGGCTAGGAATTCCCTCCCCCTGAACTCACTCACTGTCTAAGGATTTCTTCCCAAGCACCACTTTTATGTTTTTTTAGACTAATCTTACCAGATATTTTATATCCAAGCTTCGATACCCAAAATGGCTTAATATTTAGGTAAGTTTTGTTGGTTTTATTTTATTTTTAAAGATTTTATTTATTTGAGAGAGAGAGAGCAAGCGAGAGAGCACAAGCAGGGAGAGGAACAGAGGGAGAAGCAGACTCTCCATTTAGCAGGGAGCCCAATGCGGGATCAAGTCCCAGGACCCCGAGATCATGACCTGAGCCTAAGGCAGACGCTTAACCAACTGAGCCACCCAGGTGCCCCAAGTTTTATTGGTTTTAAATTCCTTACAATTAACACTTCAATTCAATATTGAGTATTTTTGTGCCTGGCACATACACATGCTTAATAAATGTTTATTGACTGGGAGGCCTGAGCCCATTCTATGTCCCACACTGTGGGGACTCAAAGATGAGTAAGATTCAATAAAATGTTTGGGGGGATAAATTGAACATGGATCTGTGGGCAAGGCCACTTTCAGCAATCAGTTAGCTCTACTCCACCTTCCAACCATTTTGAATCAGCACACATTTACTGTATCTTATTCTAGATGGTCACGCAATTTTCTCCAACTGTTTTTAGCACATATCCCTGTCACCTCAAGTCCTCCCTCTATGGTGCAGAGATAGAGCTCTGACCCAAGCTGCCTCCCATTTTAAAGAAGACCTCACAGTTGTCTTAGGGCATTCCTGATGTTAGTCAGTTGGAGGGAGGTGGGGGGAGCAGGGTATATTAGTCTGCTCAGGCTGCCATTACAACATACCCCAGACTGCGAGGCTTAAACAACAGAAAGCTTGAGGTCAAGTGCTGGCAGGATTGCGTTTTCCTGAAGACTCTCTCCTTGGCTTACAGATAGCCACCTTCTTCTGTGTCTTCACATGGTCATGCCTCTGTGCACACCTATCCCTGGTGTCTCTTCCTCTTTTTACAAGGACACCTGTCCTACTGGATTAGGGCCCCCCTCTTGTGAACTTTAATTATCGCCCTAAAGGCTCTATCTCTAAATACAGTCACATTGGGATTAGGGCTTCAACCTATGAACTTGAGGGGGTGGAGATGCTATTCAGTCGGTAACAAAGGATTTGCAACATTAATTTAAGGGCTTGGAATTATACTCGGAAGTACCTGGCGGTGTCACAGGACTTCTTAACTGATACTCTTATAGTACTGTTCATTTCCAAGAGAACGGAGACTTGACATTGAAAAGCCTACTTCAGGATCCTCATGTGATATCATGGGCAGGTGACTAGTTTCACAGGCGGAGGCTTTTTCTTTTAGTTCTCGATTCTTTCTTACTGTGGTAAAATACACATAACATCAGTTTTACCACTGGTGAATTTGGTGCATACACAGTGTTGTGCAACTATCACTAACATCTAGTTCCAGAACATCTTCGACCCTGGAGGAAGATTCGTACCCATGAAGCAGTCACTCCCTTCTTCCCCCGCACCCCCGCACCCCCCCGCCCCCATAGAGATTTTCTGTCTCTCTGGATTTGCCTATTCTGGACATTTCCTAGAAATGGAATCACACAATATGTGCCTTTTGTGTTTGCCTCCTTTCACTTAGCATAATACTTTCAAGATTAATTCGTGTTGTAGCAAGTATCAGTTCTTCATTACTTTTCATGGATGATTAACATTCCGATTGCATGATATGCTGCATGTTTACCTGTTCATCAGTTGACGGACGTTGGATTGTTTCCACTTTTTGGCTATTACGAATAATGCTGCCATGAGCATTTGTGTACAAATATATACAGGGAGATAGGTTTTCTCTCCTTTCTTTTTTTTTTTTTAAGATTTTATTTATTTATTTGAGAGAGAGAGAGAGCATGCTGGTGGGGGTAGGGGAAGGAGAGAGAGAGGGAGAAGCTCAAGCCAACTCAGTGCTGAGTGCAGAGAACAACATGGGACTCTATCCCACAACTCTGAGATCATGACCTGAGCCAAAATCAAGTGTTGGACACCTGACTGACTAAGCCATCTAGGCGCCCCCAGGGACTTATGTTTTCAGTTCTTTTTGGTATATTATTTTGAGAAACTGTCAAGCTGTTTTGTACAGTGGTTGCACCATTTTATATTCCCACTAGCAATGCG
Source organism: Ursus maritimus (assembly GCF_017311325.1). Taxonomy (NCBI): domain Eukaryota; kingdom Metazoa; phylum Chordata; class Mammalia; order Carnivora; family Ursidae; genus Ursus; species Ursus maritimus. The sequence goes on along the minus strand of NW_024423344.1, from coordinate 6,701,966 downwards.
GAAGGGTTCCCATATCTCCACATCCTCTCCAATCTTGTTTTCTGGTTATTATTATTTTTATTATTGCCCTTCTAGCAGGTGTGACATGGTATCTCATTGTGATTTTGATGTGCATTTCCCTAATGACTAACGATGTGAGATATCTCTTCATGTGTTTGTTGGTTGTTGGAGAAATGTCTACTTAAGCCCTTTGAGTTTTTTAATTGGGTGGTTTGTCTTTTTCTTGTCGATTTGTATATATACTCCGGATACTAGACTCTTATCAGTTATGTGATTTGCAGATATTTGTTGTACGCTTTTGATGCCAGGTTAATTTTGTTTATGCCACCCTTTTCGATATTCCATCCTTACCGGAAGTCCTGGCTGGCTTGTAACTCTATATTTCCAAAAAGGAAATCTACCAATAGTAAACATCAAAATCAATATAAAAAAACTCTGGAGTTAAGGGTGAGGATGGGGAAGGGAGAGAAGTATGTCAAATGTTTAAAGTCAATGGTAGATGAGAAAAAAATATTTTTAAAAAATATTTATTATGTATTTGAGAGAAAGCAAGTGCGTGGGAGGTGCAAGGGGGGAGGGCAGAGAGAGAAGGAGAGGGAGAGAGGGAGAGAAGCAGACTCCCTTTGAGCGTGGAGCCCAAATGCAGGACTGGAGGTGGGGCTCAATCTTACAACCCTGAGATCTTGACCTGAGCCAAAATAGAACATCTGTCACTTAACCAACTGAGCCACCCAGGCATCCCGAGAAAAAAAAAAGAATTTAAAACATGGAATTACTTTGCTGAAAGTCGGTATATTAATTACAAGGAAAAAAGCCAGGAGGATGAAAGATGAGAAATTTAAAAGCAACAAGAAAGATCTTTTTTTTTCAAAATTTTATGACCATTTTTATTTTCAGATGAGGTTAGGTAACCACGAGGCAAAATAAAAAGAAATGTAAATTAGCATATTTGTTTGGGTTTGAGGTCTCATTTGTTAACACAAACACTTTAACTTAAAAGAACTTCTGGTAAACCAAATGTGAATTTTCAATACTACTCCTATTTATAAAAAAGGAAGGAAAAAAATGAATGAACCCAGTGAAAGCCATTATTCCTAAACAGACTGCTGACTGGTGTACAGATGGTAAGAACCTTCTGCTCTTGCCGGAGCTTGCAGAACAACACTGTGGCTCTGGCGTCGTTTAGAACTGCCAGCCATGTGAAGTATGATTACCTCCATATGATTTGTGTCAACTTCAGTTAGTAAAGGTGTAAGTAATCATTTCTTTAGTTATAGGACTTTCTACTTGTACTTTTGAAGATATGTCAGCAGTTTGCATTTAAATCAATTGCATTTCATTCATATATACAGGCACAGACTGAAAGACAAAATTACCTGAAAATGTACTTCTGCAGTGAACGTCTATAGAATTAAGCTTTTTGAAAGGGAAGAGGGCACTCTTTCATATGTGTTTAAATACATTTTGGCAGATTGCCTGACATTTAGTTTTGATTATAATAAATTATTATTATTACTACTACCTATGTGTTATGACTTCTAGTTACAATTTCTCAGAAGAGACTAGTAAAATTAGTTTAGGCTGTCTATTAAGGACAGTGAGGGAATTTCTTTTTATTTCTTATGGAAGGAACAAGACCAACTTAATATCTCCCAGTAGCACCTCCCATAGAGAAGCTCAATAAGTATTTGGCAACTTATTTTATAAAATTTTAATACGACATCCTAGAGACACAAATTAAAAGTAAAAACAAGCCAGAGAAGAACAGAATGATTTAAAGAATCTGAGCCTTGAAGACAATCAACCACCGCACGAACTAACTACAAAACAGGACTTTTCTCCATTTTTTAAAAAGATTTCATTTATTTATTCATTTATTTATTAGAGAGAGCAGAGAGAGCACGATTGGGGGGTTGGAGCAGAGAGGGAGGGAGAGGGAGAGAGACTCTCAAGCAGACTCCTGGATGAGCACAGAGCCTGACACAGGGCTCGATCTCAGGACCCTGAGATCAGGACACTGAGGTCACCACCTGAGCTGAAACCAAGAGTCAGAAGCTCAACCGACTGAGCCACCCAGGTGCCCCAGACTTCTCCTTAATTTTCAAGAAATAAAAGAACACAGCAATAAGAAAGACAATGAATTTGTTATGAACTCTGCTCTTCCAAGTTTACTAACAGTGTCTAAGTTGTGAAGTTGTTTGGAAAAAACATACTGAGTTGAAACTGTGGCACTACTAGTTTCACCCAATCAATTCGAACATGAAAATGCTCAATGTTGTTTTCTTAATAACAAAACACCAACCAATTGTCAGTGTTTTGCAGAGAAGGATAAATGGATAGTGGAAGAAGAGTATGGTATAGGTACTGTCTGGGGAAATGTACAATTGTTTTGCATTGCAAGTATTAACCCTCTAGACACCACTCTAATCCATAGGGAAATAACGATACGTAAGCATCTGGTGATTGGCATAGAGCTCACCGTCAATCCGGGGCTTACTGCAGTGGAGATTATGGGGACTGGCAGTGTGGTGGAGTAGGCCAGAACTTGGTGCAGTCCAGGCAAACAGACAATTTCTATCTGCATGGACTGGGCAAGTTGTCCTCACTAGTAAAATGAGCATAGTGACTATGTCTTCTTCATAGGGTTATTGTGAGGATTCCATGAGGCCATATATGTAAACCTCCGCACAGGGCCTGGTACAGAATAAGCCCTCAGGAAACCTAGGTAATAGGATCTTTTAAGAAAATGACTCAACCTGAAATAACTGGGTCTTTCCTCACTTACTTCTGGTCTAACTTAATGCCATTCCTCTGATGATTTTTCTGACCTCCCGAGCCTCCTCACCCCTAGGTTATGTGCTTAAATTGACCCAGTACACCACCAATCACAGCTTCTATCAGACTTACATTATCTGTGTTTATTCAACTCTTTGTATCTCTGTCCAATTTGTCTTACCCCAGAGACCTTGAGCTCGGTTTGAAGGGAATGTCGGTGATGTCTGGATCCTCGATGAATCCACGGTACCCAACAGAGTACAATATACTTACTGTAAGACCTTAACACGTGTTGTTGAATGAAAAATTTGACATTGAAATTTTGTTAACATATTGGGTTGAGAAAAGTTGGTGGCTGGTGCGTTTAAAATACATAATTTTATGAAGCTGAAACTAACCCCCCAAAAGCAATGAAATTAATTGCAATCCTTGGAGAGAGGCTTAGTGAAAAGAATGAGGTGTCCATTGAGGATGGAGGAGAGGGTAGGTTTTTTTCTTTTGATTCGATTGATTGTGTTGGGCCGAGTGGAAGAACATTAACCACGTCTGAGTCTATGCATTTACCAGGCATACACAAGTGCCCAGTGGTTGTGTGAACAGCAGTGTCTTTGCTGTGAATGCAATTGTCTTGTGCTCTACCGTCGAGGACTTGGAAGGGACCTTAGTCACATCCCAGGCTCCACTTTAAAGAGGAAGAAACTGAGGCCAACAAAATGCAGTACTTCTTTACTGGTAGGGCTGGGCCGAGGTATCAGGTCCGCTGACTTCCAGACCGTGTCGGAAGGGTCACTAGTTCTTTTAAAAATAATCACTGCTGCTTTAATAGCATCAGCACCTGTTGTTTTAGCTTCCGCAAGGGAGAAGCTATTAATTTCTCCTTCATCAAAGCCGCATTTCGGGTCTGTCTGAACCTTGTTTGCTTCCTCACTGCAGCTGTCTGCACCCGTAAGGCCAAATGTTGAACGGAGGCACCTTTCTGCTTAAACCCAGTAAATCGCCAAGGCCAAATATGGAAAGAAAAAATTCGACACAGATCATCTAGACAGTGGCCAAATTTATAATGTTTTTCCTGTAGTCTCTCCATTCCACCTGGCGGAAGCCCGGAGCCCACCAGAGGCAGCCCCAGGCGTGCCAACCCTTCCACAGACATCCACGTTTGTGGTCTGTGCCCAGTCGTGGCCAGGACACGAGCTGGTGGAAGCTGAGAGAGACAGTTAATCTGAGTGGCAATTTCACTGTCTGTAAAATGGGAAGTAATTATAATCCTTCCTTGGGGAAGTTTTAAGAATCAAATCGAATGCCGAGGATCTTCCATAAGCCAGCTTAGTCTGCTTTCATTACCATTATCGCTGTTCTTGTGTTAGCAAGGCCCAGATCGTTGACTTCTGTTTTCTCCCTCGCCTATCCCAGCCGGCTGCCCGCGGCCCCACGGGCGTCGGAAGGTGAAGGGCTCCAGGCGCCTCCGGGAGTCCCGGGGAGGAGGGAAGCCCGCGCAGCGCGCATGCGCGTCCTAGGAGCCGCCGGCCCTTAAGAGCGCCGCGCATTGCCACGGCGAGTCCAGTCGGAGCTGGCTAGGTGCCGGGTGCTGTGAGTGTGCAGGCGGCTGCCGCGCTCGACTTCTTCCGCAGCCCCAAGGACTGAAACTTCCGTGGGAGTCTCCCATCGGTGCGCCCCTCCCGAGGGAAGCGGCGGCCAAGGCGAGAGGGAGAGCCGGACGGAAGCTGCCCGGCGCCCGTGGGAGCGAGCTGCAGCCGGAGAGGCGGAGCAGGGGAGCCGGGGGCCAGCCGCCCGCTTGGACCCGCGCCCAGCAGCAGCCGCGGCCGCCGCCAGCCGGGCAGGCTCCCGGGGCTGCGGCGGGGGCGCGCCGGACTGTCGCTCGTGTCCCGAACGCCGGCGTGCGCTGGGAGGATCGGCGGTCAGCCCCGCGGGGCGCAGCGCTGCCCGAGCCATGCGGACCGAGTTCGGAGCTGTGGAGGCTGAGCACGGCCGGCCGATGCACTTGCTGCCCGGAGCCCTGCGCGCGCTGCCCGCCGTTTTGGCCCCTTCTCGCCTCCCGAGAGGGGAATAAAGGAGGGGAGACGCTCCCCGACTCGTGCGCGGGACCCCGAGGCTTAAACTCCGCGGCAGCGACCTGGCTTCAGGTCCGCAGCGGGAGTGAGCATCCCCTCGGGGATGCGCGGGGAGGCTCCTCTCGCGGGTGAAGCCTCCAGGGGCTGCGGGACGGCAGCTCCGGGACCCCTCTGACTTTACGCCCAGAGAGTTACGTCAGCGAGTGTCCGCTCTCCAGGCAGCCCCACCAGGGACCGGGCCGCCCGGCCGAGGGAGGGATGGCTTAGGACCCCTGCCCCGGCAGCCCGGCGTCGTCAGCTCCTGGACGTCGCGGCAGAGGGCAGAGGCCCCCTCGGAGAGCGCCGCGGAAGGGACGCTCGGGCGTCCAGGACCCGGCCTCCGCACCACTGGGAGCCGGCTCGCCGGGACCGCGACTTCCCAGAGAGCGCTCTGCGCCCGCTGGAGCCGCGCCGCCCGCGCCCAGGGTGGTGCCATGTGGGGCGGACGCCGCTCGCCCGCCGCCTCCCCTCGGAACGCCGCGTCGCTCCTGCAGCTGCTGCTGGCCGCGCTGCTGGCGGCGGGGGCGCGGGCCAGCGGCGAGTACTGCCACGGCTGGCTGGACGCGCAGGGCGTCTGGCGCATCGGCTTCCAGTGCCCTGAGCGCTTCGACGGCGGCGACGCCACCATCTGCTGCGGCAGCTGCGCGCTGCGCTACTGCTGCTCCAGCGCCGAGGCGCGCCTGGACCAGGGCGGCTGCGACAACGACCGCCAGCAGGGCGCTGGCGAGCCTGGCCGGGCGGACAAAGACGGCCCAGACGGCTCGGCAGGTAGGACAGGCGGGTCCGGGCCCGAGAGGGGAGGGAGGTTAGCTTCGCCCGGGCAGCCTGGGGACGGGAAAGGAATCGGGAGCACTGGAATTTCAGAAAAGGTCTTGGACCAGGAGGTGGTGTCTGCATCCTGGCCCAGCTGTTAACTTGTGCCAAGTGGAGCACCACTTCACTGCCCTGAGCCTCAGTTTCCCCATCTGCCACCCAAAGAGTGGGTTGGCTTGGATTTTCCGGAGAAAATCACATACGTCAGGCAGTGTGGGGTGCAGACACCGCCGCATTCCTCCTGGCCAGGGACCTCTGTTTCCCCTCCCATACCTCCTCTCTCCGCGGGCCTAACTTCTAGTAAGGGTGAGTGTCTTGATGGTACCCCAGGAAGTGGTGAGGGCGCGACCCCAGCGACAGCGTTGGTGGGGGGAGCTTCCGTCCATCAAGGCTCCGCAGAAGGCAGGCAGCTCCTCAGGGCCTTCTTGTGGGTGATGCGCTGTACCAGACCCCGCGGCATTCTCATCCTCTGGAGCACTTGGCTGCATGGCCTCTCTGGTTTCTGGACAGTTCTCCTGACCACGTCAGACTTAGTAGGTGTAACATTAGAGCAGTGCCCAAGCTTGCTCTTTGTGGCTTTGATTTTTTAAAATTATATTTTTTTTAAGTTGCCAGAGCTGGAAACATAAACAAATCCAGGAACGAATTTGATAGGTTCTACTTCCTCCATTCTTCAGAAACCTCACAGACTGCCTCCCTTGAGGGTCTACACCACTGTGTGTGTGTGGGAGGGAGGAGTTAGCACCAGGCTAGGGGTAGAGGTCAAATGGCAAACATGTCACAGAATGGGTGTCTCCTCCTTTTGCAGCTGGTTATGTTAAGGAGGAGACTTTTTACCAGCACCCTGAGCCAGGGTTTAAGCTCCCTGAGCTTTGGCGCTGTGTGTTTACAGAACTGTCTCAGGGGCCTGGTAGCAGGCAGCTCTCTTCAGTGCTGTTCCCTTTGCAGGCAGGCATTTTATGAGCAAGCTACTCCTATTGTTCCGCTGCCTTAAATCTGAGGAGTGGAGAACTGAGGGTAATCATTGCAGAAAAAGTGCCATCTTAAAGCTGGAGCTCATGGTTGCAGGGGTGTGTGGTGGCGGACTAAAGCCTGAAGAAATGAGCCAAAGACGGAACTGCTACCTTGTTGTATCTGCTAAGTTGGGCTCATTAGTGATCTCTAAAAAGTTGGGTTGACTTTGGACAAATCAGGAGGCAGCCGACTCCTCATGAGGCCGTGTGATGTGCGTGGGTGCCTTCTTCACTTTACTTTTTAATCTTTTTTCCTAAAAATTCTGTTCCTCTCACTTCTTTTCTGCAGTCAAGGACCACATGCCTATCAGGCAGTGCAGAGAGTATGGGAGCGCAGCATTCCTTACCTCTGTGTGGTTATATACCTTCCCAATTAAAAATCCTGGAAGGAGAGCAGTTCTTTCTCCCCGAAACTCATTCTGTGGACTTATCCTGCTTTCAGCTAGTTTCTGCTGTCATGTTTGAAGTATTCTTTTTTTTTTTTTTTACTTTTGTTTGTTTACATCCTAATAACATATTTAGGCTGGTATCTTAATTTAATGAAATATTTATCACCTGCGTCCACTGCTCCAGGACGTTATGGCTAGACTGTTATTAGAACAGTCCCATCATCCGAAGACGCGCTGTGCTCACTGCAGGCCCTAGAGCCAGTGCTCCCACCCACTGAACGGGCACCATGTAAATATAGTATTTATTCTTCAGCATTGAAGGCTTAGGAAATCTTCAAATGTCAGCCTTCGGTGAAATGCCTGTAAAGTATGTTTTACTTCACCAGGGCATGATTCTTCCAGGACTCCACGTGGCACTGTATTCTAAAAACCCTATGGTCAGGAATATCAGAGCCGTAGAAAGGAGCATAATTAGAAAGCCCGCTGCTCTAGCAGCCGTCCAAGGGTTTTTCACGAATTTGACCTCAGAAGTGTGGGAGAACTGGGCTTGTTCCCCAAGTGCTGCCCTGTACCACTGCCCTGGCCCTGGGCTTGGCTAGGACTGGGGAGCCCTAGTTCCTGTCCTTACGTATTTTCCAATCAAATAGTCGAGGCAACGGGAAGGGGCGCATCAAAAAACCGGTTCTTGGTAACATGGGGTGGAAGTTCACAGAAGCGGCTCTGAGTCCTTCTGCAGCCTCCTCTCTCCCCATTCTCTGCCCCCATCAGTCAGTGTGTCTAGCTTCTGAAAGCCCTAGAGTGTTAGCCCTATGGCTTCCAGAAGCTTGTTTCAAGTAACACAGTGTAAAAATGGGACTCACTACCAACTAGAGGAAAGTTGTTCTTTTCATCTTTCACATTATTTTTCAGAATACACCTCACGTGTTAAAGATGATGCCCACTGCTTTATGGTCTGCAGGCTTTCCCGATAGTTCTGCACACAGAACCCAGTGTTGTTAAGTCCAGGTGTCACTGCTGAGCTCCAGCCACCCTGGGCCCACCTGGGGGCCTTCTTGAGCACTGGGGGCTGCTCTTCTTCCTGGAACAAATGTCTGGTTGCTGTCAACATTTGTTCTTCTTGGTACATTGCTTCATGCTGACCTGTGGCCTCAAATAGCTTCCCCGTACATAAGTCACTCCACCTTTCCACTCCAGTGCGCGTGGGCCCAAGGACCAGCCCTCAGCTGGGCAAGTGAGTACAGAGGTGCTTTTTATGTCTTTTTTTTTTTTTTAACCCTTTTTTGACCTTTGTATCTTACATTATAGATTTGGAAATGGGCATGGCTAGACCTAAATTTTTTATTTCTTTTTTCAAAGATTTTATCTATTTAAGAGAGAGAGAGCACAAGCTGGTGGCGGGAGGGGCAGAGGGAGAGGGAGAAGCAGACTCCTTGCTGAGCAGGGAGCTTGACCTCAGGCTCACTCCCAGGACCCTGAGATCATGACCTGAGTCGAAGGCAGACGTTTAACTGACTGAGCCACCCAGGTGCCCCTCAATTTTTTATTTATTTGCCTGAGAAAAAAACAGTTCAAAAGTGGCAAAAGAGGTTTGCAAAGAATATCATTTTTGGGGGAAAAAAGACTTAAATAATGTAACTCATTTCGATGCAGATCCTGCACCCATCTGTTAGGGCAGACTTAAGTTTAAGCCACTGAGTTATTGTAGGACTCTTAGAAGTCTCAAAACATTAAATTCATATTTTTGCTAAATTGGACATTTGTCTCAGCCAGTGTTGCAGTTGGTGAGCCTAGCTGTGAAGGTTAACCATTTTGCTTTTGGGGGTGCTGATCTGCCCTGCCTATAGGGCCCTAGCACCTTTCCTAAGGGCCTGATAAAGGACGGTGCATCCTGTGGACTGCTAATAAGCTTGCAAGCCTGCCCAGCAACGGGAGGCCCCACACTGGTCGTTCAGTTCCGGGTGTGCACGTCGCTCATTTGTGGATCTCCGCTGCCGAGCACCGGTTCTCACTGCATTCTGAGAGTAAATCCTGATGATGTGTTTTTATCCTTTAGTCCCCATCTACGTGCCATTCCTCATCGTTGGGTCCGTCTTTGTCGCCTTCATCATCTTGGGGTCGCTTGTGGCCGCTTGTTGCTGCAGATGCCTCCGGCCTAAGCAGGAGCCCCAGCAGAGCCGCGCCCCGGGAGGGAACCGCTTGATGGAGACCATCCCCATGATCCCCAGCGCCAGCACTTCGCGAGGGTCATCCTCCCGCCAGTCCAGCACAGCGGCCAGCTCCAGCTCCAGCGCCAACTCAGGGGCCCGGGCGCCCCCCACAAGGTCCCAGACCAACTGCTGCTTGCCCGAGGGGACCATGAACAACGTGTATGTCAACATGCCCACAAATTTCTCTGTGCTGAACTGTCAGCAGGCCACCCAGATTGTGCCCCATCAAGGGCAGTACCTGCACCCCCCCTATGTGGGGTACACGGTGCAGCACGACTCTGTGCCTATGACTCCCGTGCCCCCTTTCCTGGACAGCCTGCAGACGGGCTACCGGCAGATCCAGGCGCCCTTCCCTCACACTAACAGTGAACAGAAGATGTACCCAGCTGTGACTGTGTAACTCGGGGCGCCGGCCAGGTCCCTTTACGAGACCCAGGAGCCCAGGGAGGCTGTAGACTTGGAAAGGATTCTCTACGAGGAAGTCTGCCTGCCTTGCTGGTGCAGACAGCCCCGTTCTTTTGGATCGCTTCATTTGGCCCCCAAGTGTATGAAAGCGTCTCTTCCCGAATTAGCCTTTCTGGATACGTTTCATCCCAGTGCATGATCGATTTATGATGGAAAAAAAGCATCATTTGGAGATGACTGTGTTGTTGCCCCTGGTTGTGTGACAAATGCTTGAGGCCTTAAGTGCCCTTGAGGCATGGCTGTCAGAAGAATTTTGTAACTGGGTAGACTAAGGTTTTTATTATATCCTTATTAGTGTTTCTTTTTTTGTTTTTTACTGTACAAGATCAGAATACCTATTCCCTCCCTTTGACCTGGGGACGATTTGTATAAGCATCCAAGGTTCAGGGGAAGACGTAAAGAACAGAACTTTGATGAAAGGAAATCCAGTTGGAACTCCCTAGATTAGTCCTCCATCTCAGTGTTTCCTAGGCACATCTTAATTTCATTGTAAAAAGATATATATATTTTGTCTATTTTTGTGCTTTTTTTCTTTTTTGGTCTATTTTGTGCTTTTTTACCTTGTGTAGAGATCTTATTACAAAGTGATTTTCTACATTAAAAAGAGACTGAAAGAAATTGTATAGTTACTTAACTAATGACATTTCAGAACTCTGGGATTATTTTAAGCTTGGAAGTAGCAGGGGTGTAGTAATACTCCATTCATCTCATTCTCTATCGTATCATCTGATTTGCTGACTTTACAGTGACATCTGAGAAGCAGCAAGTAGATGTTTTTATATTGAAATCACAAACTGTCACCTGCTACTTCTCCGGGTTACTTTGAATTTTACCGTGTGGTACGGCTTGGCATTCGTTCTGTTCGGCTTTCGGACCCCATGTCTATACAGCACCGTGTGCAGGTAATTACTGTTACAGATGAAGATCAGCATTACTGCCTAGATCTGATCAAACGTTTTCTTGTTTTCCTATAAAAATTCAAAGAAATGCTTTACAAAGATACTTCGTCTAGCTTCTCAGCCATAATCTGAGACTTGGGATGAAATTTAAACCACAAATAGAATTTCCTTTGCAAATCATAAGGTTTCTTATACTCTTGTTATCAAAATGGCTTATTTTTCAGGCAGTGGGGACTGTTGAGTCAAGAGAAAAGCTTTTCAAAGAGATATTGCCTTTCTTTCCCCACAAAGTTAGTTTTTGTTTTCCTCTCTTAGTCCTCAACAAGCACTGCATTCATTACTAATGTTCTGAATTATGAAATTCGAGTGAGTCCGTGTATCGTTTACTTAAAAGAAATACGTCTAAGTATATGCAAGCAAATTTCCAACTGCTGGCAAAACTGAGGTTTGCAATTGAAACATTGTAAGGTACGGTCTTTCACACGTTTATACCTATATTTATCCGTCCACCCGTTCATCAGCTAGCTGCCGTAGTCTCCTCTCTATATCTGTCCATCATCTCGCGCCCTCTCATGACTGAATGATGGAAAACCATTGTTGGCAAGAGATATCAAGGAAGATGCTCAATCAAATTTTTTTTAAATAACAAAGGCAGGGGAAATCATTTTACTTATTAATAAATATTTTATGGTATGAATTCCAAGGGAGTTGGGTTTTTTGTTTTGTTTTACTTGGTAACTTTTCAGATGATCTATTTAGCCTGTTAGCATCATAAAATTGCTAAAAATGATAAATATTGCTTTCTAGAATCAAGAGCTTACCTTTAAAAGTAATCAATACCTGGGAAGTTTATATTCTAGGAGTGAGTGTTATTTTACGTATTCCATGGGAAGTGTTGACAACACAACGGAGACAGTCGTTTGGGATTATTATACTATGGGGCTAATGCATGTTCCATGCCTTCTCTTTGGGGGAGGAGCCTGATTATCTAAGGAAGTAAAATTCCTAGAAATGTGGAGGTGAAAAGGACCTCAGAGATTACTCAGCCTAGAGATTAGCAAACTTTTTTTTTTTTTTTCTGGGAAGGAGCCAGAGAGTAAATATTTTAGGTTTTGCAGGCCAGATGGTCTCCGCCAGCTACGCAATTCTGCCATTGTCACGCAAAGCTGCCGGAGGGGATACATAAACACATGAGTGTAGCCGGGTTCCAGTAACACCTTACTGATGGACACTAATGTTTGAATTTCATACTATTTTCACATGTCACAAAATACTTGATTTTTTTGTTTGTCTCAACAATTTCAAAATGTAAAAATCATTCTGAACTCTTGGGCCATAAAAACCAGGTAGCGGACCAGATTTGGCCGTTGGTCTTAGCTCACCCATCCCTCATCTAGTCCATCCTTACCTGATGCAGGAGTCCCTCTGTGACATTTTTCACAGCCTTTTCTTAAACATGGAGGGCTGGGAGTACTTGCTTCTCTAAGACTAACTTTTCCTTCTTTTCTCTGTGGTATTAAATATCACGATTAAAGCATAAGGGCACTTTAATAAATGAGCTCTTCACTTAGTGCTACCTGGTCTTTCCAAAAGTATGAATAACATCACTGAAGCACCCTCAGACCTTTTCAATTTTGGTGAAAACTCGAGAAGTTTAACTGCCAAAGTAAAAGTTCAGACAGCTGGTTTAAGGATACCTTCCTTACTATTGTGAAATCAGAATCTGTATGGTGTTTTGTACCCAGTAGGAATATTTTAATGTCTGCTGGAAAAAAAGGAGCAGTTGCAGATGGGAAAATAGTTTGCTGCTGTACATTTTCTTCTGTATCTAAACCTTTTGTTCATGATGGTTCTGGGGATTTCTGTATCCCTCTGTGGGGGGCAGAAAATCAGACCCTCTGGGGCGCCTGGGTAGCGCAGTTGTTAAGCGGCTGCCTTTGGCTCAGGGCGTGATCCCAGCGTTCTGGGATCGAGCCCCACATCAGGCTCCTCTGCTGGGAGCCTGCTTCTTCCTCTCCCACTCCCCCTGCTTGTGTTCCCTCTCTGTCTGGCTGTCTGTCAGATAAATAAATAAAATCTTTAAAAAAAAAAAAAAAGAAAGAAAATCAGACCCTCTGATTGTAAAGAAGAAGAAATTAACCAGCTCTTTCTGTCCATTTAAGGGCCCCTGGGAAACTAAGCATCTCCTATCATTCCTGCTGTGTCTGGAAAAGTTACAATTTCACAGTAATACCAACGTCCAAAGTGGCAAGAAGACCATTAAGACAAATGCATGTGGGTCTGGCCCATCTACTCTGCGATACCCCCGGTTTCAGGCTAGTGCTCCACTTCTGATTACGTTCCTAGATGCATGACTAATACTTCCTGTCTTAAATGTACTTTGAGCTTGTTTTTCTCAAGATTGCACAGTTTTATTTCATGAATTCTATGGCTGATCTTTTCTCCTTGTTTGGATACAAATTCAGATTTCAGGTGCTTTCAGAAGTATTTCTTGAAGAAACCATGACCATCAGAACTAAGTTGGTGAGGAAAGATAGGGCAGAAGTCCACCAATGGACTGGACACAGGGGAGAAAAGTTTCAGTGGTGCTCACGGTTGGGGCAGGGAAGGGCTTGCCCTCAGCACTGCCCCCCCCCCCCAGGGCCTGGTAACAACACTCAAACACTCACACTACTCCCCGTCTTAGTCAGAGGCTCTGTTTCCTGCAAATTCATATTCTGTCTCCCTACCACGCAGACCCTCAGTGATTCATTTAAAAGCCATTTAAATGAATGAGCAGCATGCTGGCTTTCCATTGCTTCAGCTTTTCAAATGCTTAAAAGGAATACGTTTGTTTCTGTTTAAGGGACTTGGGCGTCCAGACTTCTCACTAATTTGGCCTGGGCTCCCACTGCCAGAACTGCCCCATTAAAACGTGTCATGTGTATTTCCCTACACTGTCCACTGCAAACCTCTGCTTGATCTATGCTCTTGGCGGAGCTTGGCGGAATTTGGGGAGAGGGGTTATTATGATGGGCAGAGAAATCCGACTAACCTGTCAGTCATTAGGATGGACAGGGAGTGGCCCAGGAAACTGCCCGCCTTCCTGGACTTGCTGAGTTCCTGCTAAGTAAATAATGGATCAGTGGTTACAGTTAAGGGAACTTTCTAGGATTTTATAATCTGTGATCTCCTCCCCATTCTGCTTCTTTCCCTCGCCTCTTGAGGAGATAAATCAAAGCGTCCGAGCAGGCTGTATAATCTTGAGTGGAGGGAGCTCAAGGCCGGGAGCCGGGCAGTGGGTCTGGACCTGGCCACGGGGGAAGGCAAACCCCTTGTGTTCAACTTTTAGAACCCCTTTCATTTTTAAAAGGAGCAGCCTAAACATTGCAAGGAGGAATAAATCATGCATACAAATGAGAACACCTTTCCTCATCACTCAACCTTAATCCTCCTTTTCTTTTCCTTTTTAGATGCTAGAGCCTTGAGGACAATTCCACCCTGCTACCCCTCGCCCTTTCTCTCTGTTTTTTTAAGAGCCGGAGATCAGCTATTTTCATTCAGCTTATTCATTCCAAAAAACTTATATAGAAAATTTCTTTGCCTTCTGGAGTTTTTTTCTTAAATTGAAAACATGAATGTTCCTGGGCTTCAAGTGCCTTGAAGGGGTTGAGTCGGGGAGAGATGACAAAGAGTTAGAAATTATTAACTTTTTTCCTAAAAATGAAAGATACTCTAGGTCAACATTTTTTAGTTCATGATTTGCATTTGCTTTTCTTTGCCCTCTGTTGTTCCGGATAGAATCCTCTATCAGTGAGAAACGGGAGAATAAAACCCGAGAGAAACAGTGACTCCTGTCGAAGAAGTTCAGTATTTTTGACTGTTAACTATAAGCGCACAGTACCATGACCGCATAACTTTGAGATAACATTACAGTTTTACAGAGGGAGTTGGCAGTGAGGGTCATTGTGCTTTTTACAGTTAAATCTTCAGAATGCCTTCAACATTTGTACCCCAAATTGAAGGAACTAGACTCAAATCGAGAACAAGAAATTTAAGGGGCTCTTCGGTGGCTTAGTCGTTAAGCGTCTGCCTTCGGCTCAGGGCGTGATCCCAGCGTTCTGGGATCGAGCCCCACGTCAGGCTCCTCCGCTGGGAGCCTGCTTCTTCCTCTCCCACTCCCCCTGGTTGTGTTCCCGCTCTCGCTGGCTGTCTCTCTCTCTGTCAAATAAATAAATAAAATCTTTAAAAAAAAAAACGGAACAAGAAATTTAAAGTTAATGCTTTAAAAAAAAAGCTTTTAAATGAGAGATGATAAAAGGGGTAAAAAGTGTATGGTGGCGGCCTTAAGATGGATTTTAAACAGAAAACTTGCATCTCAGTTTCAACCATCTTGAAGTGTAGGGCTTTCCATTTAGAAAAATCATAGGTTGCACAAGACATTATTTACTCAGTAGACATAATAGCTGCAGAAGACTGATTACCATCTGCAACACGTATATAAAATTACCACGTGTGTATACATATGTGTGCAGAATGATCACAGGAAAATTTGAAACAGAAATAACTTATTATATGAGGCTATCTCATCCAAGACTCTCCTATCAATTCTTGACTGATTTTTTTAAAACCGGAGCTGGTTTGCAGCCCTCAGCTGTCCTCGTCTCAGCTGTAACTGGTTGTATCGAACTTCCTCTGGAGTTGGGTGGACCTAAGTTAGAACCCATCTCTGCCAGCGATGGTGTGGCCTTCAACGTGAACTTTCATGTCTCTGAACGTCAGCGTGCCTCTGGGAAAGGGCATCAGCAACACCTACCTCCTCGGGTTGGTGTGGAGAAAAAAGACATAACGTACCGCCCAAGCTAGCAGCGTCTGGTAGGTTTTTATAATACACATATAATTTAATTTCTTTTTTTTTTTTAAGATTTTATTTATTTATGTGACAGAGAGACAGCCAGGGAGAGAGGGAACACAGCAGGGGAGAGGGAGAGGAAGAAGCAGGTTCCCAGCCGAGGAGCCCGATGTGGGACTCGATCCCAGAACGCCAGGATCACGCCCTGAGCCGAAGGCAGAGCTTAACGACTGCGCTACCCAGGCGCCCCTATAATTTAATTTCTTTTCAGATTTTTTTAACCTGCCCGATACAAAGAAATATGTAATTTATATTGACAAAATATGTCAGATATAGATAGATAGAACATTAGGAGGTTTTTCTTTTTTTTGTTTCAATAACTGGTTTTACCTGGGTTAGTCTATATTTCTAGTGTTTTTAGGTTGCCTAAGAGACTTGCATAGAATTGGCTTTCTCTGACGGTGAATCAATACCACTCTTTGTGATGCCCTAGGTGGCCTGTCTGATTCCTCTGCACTCAGGATTTCTCTCCTCTGTCTCCACTGCGTTTGGCTATACCTACGGAGCCTTCCTAGTCTGCCAGTTGGTATCTCTCTGAACCAACTTGTGTTCGGTCAGGAACACACACTGAATCATTTTCTGTGCACAGGAAAGCACACGAATTGTAAATGTACAGCTCAATAAACCATCATCAAGGTCAAGACACAAAGAATCTTGTTGACAGTCCTCTTCAAAGAGAAGGGTTCCGCTGATCTCTCTCGCCGGAGATTAGCTTTGCCTGGTTTTGAACTTCACACAAATGGAATCATACAACATGTAGTCTTCCGTGTCCAGCTTCCCTCACTCCGTGTTGTGATTGCTGTTGAGAGCAGCTGCAGATCCTTTTCATTGCCGTGCAG
This sequence comes from Ursus maritimus, assembly GCF_017311325.1. NCBI lineage: Eukaryota > Metazoa > Chordata > Mammalia > Carnivora > Ursidae > Ursus > Ursus maritimus. The sequence continues at coordinate 6,685,567 of NW_024423344.1, read as the reverse complement.
TATTCCATCATAGAAAAATACCATAAATATACTGTATTTATCCACTCTACTGTTGATGGATGTTTGGGTTACTCTCAGGCTGGGGTGTTAGGAACATCTCTAAACATATATTTTGGTGAACACAGCCCTCAGCTCTCTTGGGTGGAATTCCAGGAGAGGAATTGCTCTAGCCGAGGATATGTGGATGTTTGCCTTAGTAGATATGGCCATTGTCACACCAATTATTTGTAACAGAGAATTTGTAAAAAGCATGGGTTAAACAGGTGTTAGGGAACTGAAACAGCAAAGGGGGAAACTGAGGCAATGCAGAGCTAGTGATTAACTGAGGCAGTTACTACCCCTAGGTTCAAAGGAACAAAGGGAAGAAGTTGGGAGTGTTAGAATCCAGATGCTTGAAGGAAAGGCCCTGTCATGCTTAGAGAGGGGGCACCTGCTGACCGGGACCCCAGGAGGACACAGTGTGGTTGGTTCTGGGAATGCCAAATGTTTTCAAAGCGGGAAACTGGTGCCAACTGCTGCCAGGGTGGAGGTTGTGTCTGTGGACATGGACAGGTCAGGGGACAGACAGGACCTTGCCCTTCTACTCTTCCCGCCTTTCAGGCTCCGTCTAGCGCCCCCTGTTGGCAGAGCCTAGCACGGCCAGCAGGCAAAGGGTAAGGGGCTTGGCTGCCCCACCACAACATCACAGGGCAGGGCCGGAAGCGTGGGGTTGGAAGTCAATAACCGGCATCTTCAAGCTGATACTGTGTTTTGTGATCCCAATGGCTCCTAGGACTTTCCTCTTCTTTCTGACTGTATGTCGCAGATCTGCTAATCTACTCATGACAGTTGTGTATCCAGTGGGTGACTGAATTCGGAGTACTTAAAATGTCTCATTTCAAGGCAAAAATAAAAGCTAAGTGTTCCATCGGAGTTGGGCAGCTGCATTGGTGGGGACTTCGCAGGCGTCTTCTGGGAGACCTGCTTCAGCACAGCCCTTTGAGGTAAATCAAACATGGGCCTGGGAGGAGGTGGGAGTTGGATTCGAGTTCCTCTTCCACCCGTCACAAGCCTATGTGACAAGTCAAGACACCTCTCGGAGCTTCAGTTGGTCAAAATGGGACTCAGCATCACATCCACTCGCGGGCAGTGGTGTGGATTAAGTGACATACTAGGACGGTGGCTACCTCAGCTTTCTCCCAACATGGGACTGGTTCTGTAGGCTGCTTTCCAGCGGCTCGGTTCTATTAAGTGACGGCTTTTTGGCTAAATTTTAAACTATCTTTAAAACCTCACCTTACCACACTCTTTGTTGATCCTTTGTTGTTCCTGTTTTCACGTTCTCCAATAATTCATAGAGACTGGGCTATGGGAACCGAGAGCGGTAGAAACCGGGGAGGGGACAGTGCTGTTCTCTGCTCCTTTCACACACACTGGGTGTGGATTCCTCTTTGTTTTCTACAGCACTTGCTGGCCCCCTTGCGTCGTGGTGCTTGGTGCCGTGTTGAATCGTGTACGTGTCCCCGTCGACGCCGAGTTTCTCAAGGCTAGAGACCAAGACTTCAGCTCTAAACGACGCCTCGGCGCCTAGCACGATGCCTGCGTCCAGTGCGCATGCGCGTGCGCTTTACCTCTGCAGGATAGAAAATGTATTTGGACACAAAGATTCTAAGTATTCAAAAGGAATTTAATAAGAGACGTCCTTAGGCCAAGGCAATGCCACATGTCCTGAAAAGTAGCATCCAAAGAACTTGACATGATGTGGACTAGCACACAGATTTTTCTTCCCTTACAAAAATTTTCAAATAGCCATTCAGTTAACAATGGCCGAGACAGAATAGAAATGTAGTCCTGTTTGCTTTGTTCTTGGACCCTTCTCGTGGTGACCTCTGTAAGAATGATATTTGCTGCTTCTATCTAGATTTTTGTCACAGGTTGACTCCAAATATTTGGCCCAACAGAACTATGTGAGGATAGCAAAGTTTGAAATCACTAGCGCCACCTTAAAACAATTTCTCCTGATAACAAATTGGAAGGCTAAGAATGATCTATAGTGATCACTTTTTTTTTAACCAGTCCAGAATTTCTGTATTAGTTTTAATTTTAAGAAATTTTATATCCAGGGGCGCCTGGGTGGCGCAGTCGTTAAGCGTCTGCCTTGGCTCAGGGCGTGATCCCGGCGTTCTAGGATCCAGCCCCACGTCAGGCTCGAGCCCCAAGTCAGGCTCCTCCGCTATGAACCTGCTTCTTCCTCTCCCGCTCCCCCTGCTTGTGTTCCCTCTCTCACTGGCTGTCTCTATCTCTGTCAAATGAATAAATAAAATCTTAAAAAAAATTTTATATCCAATGAAAAATGTCTTAGAACAGAAAGACTCGTTTGTTGAATATCTAATGATCAATATTCTTTCAGCAATCTTTTATTGAGAAGTATCAGGAACTCATGTGATTCAGTGACTTCTCTTCTTCACAATGTACTTATAAGAAAGCTCTGTGATTGACAAGCAGTATTTAAGCCCACATTCATCTCCACGACTAGTAGAAAGTGAGCTAGAACTATGTTAGAACCTCATGGCTACAATTCACTTTGGAGCGCACTGGCATTCAGTGCGTGTTTGTGGCCTTAATTTGCCGTACAGTGGAATGCAGAGTGAGGGGCCCCACTTGGACATCATCCACAGGGCGCTTGGTTCCCGAAACGCATGCATATCTCTCCACACGTTAGGCTTGCTGCAGTCATTCCTAGGTTATCAGTCAAGAATAGGCTTTCCCCGGACCAAATCAGCAGGCCCCTGATCTTGGTCTTCCAGCCTCCAGATAATGTTTGTTGCTTATAAGCAAAATAAATGTTTGTTGCTTAGAAGCTGCCCAGTCTATGGTACTTTTGCTGTAGCAGACCCAAACTAAGACACCATCTATGCTGCAGGACATGGTGTCAGATTATATGTTCTTTTGTTTATTGTCTGTCTCTCCCACTAGAATATAAGCTTACTCTGTGAGGCGGGGACTTTGGTTCACCTCTACATCTCAACACATCTTCCGTGTTGGAAGATAGCTCGTATTCCAAAGGGCAGTGAGAAAGGGTGCCTGATGCCCTCCCCGCTGAAGCTCCCTGGGATGGGCAGAGCTCAAGATCGTTAGCGGGTCTCCCTTGACGTCAGTCAGCGCAGGACCACACCTGAACTGCACCACCCATTGCTCTTGCACGATGCCGGCCCACGGAGGCCCTGCTTTGGGAGCAGGGACCTTGGCATTTTAGCAGTGAAGGCCCCAGGTTCTCAGACAAATGTTTGGCTATGTGGCCAGGCTGATAGAGCCCTGCCACATTTTCCTTTCAGCGCACACAGTGGCCAGGAGCGGGTTTTCTCCTGTCTTCTAATATAAGAACTGCTTTAAGCCTTATACCCTTTCCATAGCGTTGTTGCAGGTTGCTGCCTTGCGAAGTTCTCGAGGTTAAGAAGGATTTTTTTCTTTTGTGTTCACGTAGCTTTGTGTCTTCTTCTCTCCCACAGAGCTGACGTGTGTGCATGCATGATTGCGCACACATGCGTTTATCCACACACGATTTCAAGGGCCTCCTGCACGTGTGACTGAATCTCCCTCACGCACCAGTGCAGGTGGTTTGGGGGCACCCTCAGCTCCCCGCTCCCCAGTGATTCCCGTCAGCAGCAAGCCTGCCGGGGCTCGTCACTGCATCCACAGAAAGTGGGAATCCATTAGAACATTTTCCAGCTGAAGTATCCAAGAAATTCACTTGGAGGTGGTTTCTTTTACAGCTGAGTAAGGGTCTCCCCCAGCCCCGCTCTTCCCACCCCCATCCAATTTTAAATGTAATCGTGAGACGAATCCAAGGTCTTTTCCTGCAACCATCTTTGTAAGTAATTACAAGAAGCAGGCAGCTTCTCTTAAGGACACGGGGAAGGGGGGAAATGACATTAACAGCTTTGTTTATGGCTGAAGGCTGTTCTATCCACACCCTCCACTCAAAGCCATTTGGAAAGCAACAGGGACAACCATGGGTCCCCCCAGCCACGGGCAAGATGTGTTAGGTCAGCAGAAGAGCTCTAAATCAAATAAAACTTAATATAGGCACAATTGCCATTTTGAAAGTCGGGAGAAAATCAGGAACTTTCTTGGTAATTAGAATATTTCAAATCAAAACACGTTTTCTTTGGAGCAGGGGAGAGAGTACAGGTAGCATTCAATGTCGACAACTCTAATAGCGACTGCCAGGACAGACCCTGCCAATTCACGGCTCAGGCCAAGGCTGTGGCTCTTAGGGTCCTTGTGCAGCTTTCTTTAAACTTCCATCACTCTGCAGTCGAAAGTCAAGGACAGCACAGTTTCTGGAAGAGGCAAATCGCTGAAGGTGGAGCTTTGGGGCCCACCCTCAAGAAATGTAATTTTACTATGTGTATAATAAAATAAAATTGTATTTATGTGTATGGCCTATTTCAAGAAAATGAAAACTTAATGTTTATGAGCTGGACTGTGTGTGTTTGGTGCTTCTAGCCTTGGTGGGTGAAGGGATTTTATTTTGTCCTCTTCTGGGAAAAAATAAAGTGCAGACCTCACCCATAGTCCCAGTTACAGCAACGGCTGGCCTTTTCAACAATTGCTGGAAAGTTCCCTTGAAAGAGTCATATGTGGAATGGAATGTAGGCAGAAGATTAGAGGCTGGAGTGGGTTCCTGTCGTGTGCCCTGTTGCTTTGATATACATTTCAATCCCTCACATTATATATGTCTCTTACACAAACATGTTGAAAATAAATAGTGGAATCTGAATGATTTTTCAAAGAAGCCGGAGTCTTTGTCACAGGGAAAACTATTCTAAAGAGTATTGCTGTAGGCAGAAATGTAGGGTCTGCAAACTGTCTTCAGCTGCTAATGGCCTCTCAATGATTCAAGTTTATTCTGGTGAGCACGAGTGAAGGATGACATCTCAAAAAAATCACTGCCGCAGCAAAGGCAGATTTTGTAGACACGACCAAGAAATGGCAAAGGTTTAGAATATAACACTTTCCTATTGATTGTATTAAATCATTTTCGATTTTGCATGATTTAAGGAAAATAAGGCTGGGCCTATGCAGAGCAGAAGGAAGTCCTTCTCCGTTCTGCCCTAAGCTGCAGAACTCTGCCTGAAATGTGGCCCCGCCTCCTGTCCTTGCCCGCGCCTGCAGGTGTGGCCACCGAGGTCATGACTGCCTTAAAATGGCCAAATTCAGCTGTGATAAGATTATCTGGGAGGAATCAGAGTCAGCTCTGCGAATCTATAGTAAATCTGAAGTGGGCCGTGAAGACATTTTGGGGTTCCAGACGGGTGCCTCTGCAGGGAACGACCTCTCGAAAGCTTTCTTTCCTTTCTGTCCTCCACCCCTGGAGTCTGTCCTCACTGCACACAGCTGAAGGAAGAACTGCCCACACAAAGCCAGGCAAGCAGGTGATACACCAAGCTTGAGGCTGCTTTCCAGTGAGGAAGGGCCCTGCCTCCGTGCTTCCCAGGCCAACGTCTGGGTCCTCCAGCTCCCCTTTTACCCCAGGTGCAATGTGGCCCCTGCCGTGTGACTTGTCTATCCCAGGGAAACTTGACACAGTGGATGCTTACCTAAATGTGACTTAGGGTACCTTCCGGGAACAGGCAGGTGTCCCCTTACTCTCTTTAAAATAACGGAAGGGAGAAGAAACTTCCTTCCTTCTACTAAACTCTTAGGTTCTGTGGCTGGCCTAAGAATTTAATTGACATAAGACAGACTAACAGGAGAAAAACGTACATGTTTATTTAATATTTTTACATGTACATGGGAATCTTCAGAAGGAAGATGAAGACCCCGAGAAGCCATTAGATCTAGAAGCTTATACACCTTTTCACACAAAGAGAGAGAAATTGGGAATGGGACCGGACAAAGGGGCTCTGGCTGGGGCAGTAAACTGTCGGACCGTCCTTGGGAAAGATACAGGGGAAACGAATGGAAGGTCAGGGTTATTTCAGTAGGTTCGTTCGTACAGATCCATCCAGCGTCCACCCCCTCTCTCCAGTGATAAGAACATTCTCTTCCCGGTGCAGGGAGTGTACCTTTCTCAGTGGCAATGTTATGACCTGCTTTTGGGTAGAAGGGGGAGGTCAAAGAGCCGTCCCTGCATCTGCTGTTTCTCAATGGCCTTCAATTCAAAATAATCAATATGTCAGAGAGGCATACTCTGGGTGGCATGTTCGGCACCCCTTCAGGGACGGTGTTGTCATTTCATGCTTGACAATAGAATTTGAACTGTTCACATCTCAGTTTGCAGGGAAACGGAGATAAACCAAGGGGAGTCCAGTAACTGATGGGAGACGCCCTTAGATGCTTGATTCTTTCCATTGTGTGGTCAACCCAAATTCATTGTGGCCTCTTGGACTCTGCTCTCATGAGGGGTCCCGGGACTGGCAGAGCTCATGTTAATCTACAGTGCACATTTTTCTGCGCTCCTCCATTGAACAGCGTTTCCTTGGCCATCGGCTCTTGGGGCAGAGCGTATACGTGGCCTGCACCTGCTGACAGAACCCCTGTATTACGTCCCAAGTCCCTACGGCAGCAACTGCTTATTAGTGCAAGAGAAAATTCCAAAATAAAACACGGTCCAATCATTTACTTTAACAAAAGATTTATTTGAAACAGGTTTGTGCAGACATATACCAGTCAACAGGATTGATCAAAGCCACAAATCACTACATTTTCCAAAACCTCTAAAAATACAAGTAAATGCCCTTCATTTGTATTCACTCCAGGAGGGAACCCAGCTCCGCTGTAACGTGCGGCTGTAATTTAACAACCAGAGGACATTAATAGGACGTGAAAATGGTAACACTTCTAGAGGGAGGGAACAAAAAAACCCACACTCCATAGACGCACTCACTACTCTGCTGGGAGCCAATTAAACGTGCCCCCACAGCCCCGCTTCCCTCTGCATAACCAGATTAAAACCTCCCTGTCGCAAACAATATTTAAGCAATCTGAGCACAGATGTGACAGCAGACAGGAGGGCACACGGCTTTGCTGGCATGAGAAAGACACCAAAAGATGTTGCCTTCAGACAGCAATTCAGTGACCTGCGGGAAGGATGACGCAGGCAGGCTACAGACCTGGCCACTCCTGGCGGAGCCCCCGCGGGCCCCACCCCTGCAGCTGGCTGGGCTGCAGCTGGTAGCAGGGCCCTTCGGAGGGAGGCTTCCTAGGGAAGCAGCCGGGCACACTTCTGAACTCAGCAATCACCGGCAACATGGGAGAAGGATGGTGGAGGAATGCACGTGTCAGCACACACACTCATTTTATTAATGACAAACCTGCAAAGTATCTACTTGTGCAGGGATCTTGTGGGAAGGAGAGAAGCCCTAGGACAGGGCAGATTTTCTTTTTCCACTTTTTAACTGGTGTTTACTGATCCATCTGTAGTTGCGTGGCGGTCTTCGGCGGGGGGGTGGGGCGGCGGGGAATGAATCCAACGTCATCGGAAGGAAGTGGGTTCACATCCTCACCTTCAGGCTGTCCCCCTCCATCTGGCCCCTTCTCTGCCATACGGAAGAGCCTGCCTATAAAAGGCTCTTGATAAGCTCTCTTGACCCCTCAGTTTCCTGGGCAGGGTTATTTGGATAGCGCTATTACCTCAACTTTCTTCTTCCTATTTCTGTCATAAATCAAAGCCACCTGACACTTCGTTCCTGACTTGTAAAAGGAACAGGTCTCCTTTCTTTCTTTAGCCAGGTCAAAAGAAATGCGGATGGGCTAATCTTGGGAGCATGTTTTTCTTGGTCTGGAGCCTGAGAGAAAGAGCAGAGTGGATGTCTCTAAGGCAACTAGGGCAAGAGATTGTCATTGAAAATGAGCCAGCCCGGTGTAAAAGAATCACTCTTTTGTCTCCCCTCACTCAGGGGAGCAGAGGTGTTTGTCAGAGTTAACAGCTATGGATTATGCCCAGGGTGGGGTAACAGGGTGAGCTCGCCCCTCTTTTCTGCCCCTTTTTGTTTCACAGCTTCTGAACACTATGTTGGCTCAGTAGCCTTTTCTTCCCGTTGAAGACTGCATGCCGGTTGGCCACACTCAGACCCAACAAGCTAAGACAGAGCTTTCCACAGAGTGCTAGTGGAGGCTTGGCATTCAATGAAGCTCTTGTAATGTCAAGGGAAATGTGTACTACGGGACAACACGGGTTGCTGAGAAAAACATAAATGAAGAGTACAACACATCAAGGTAGAGTATTTCAGGTCTATTCCTTTCGGGGATACTTATTAATACATTTTGGGGGACCTTGGACTCTCACCTCTACGACCCACGGGAAACCATTCTCACCATCCTCATTGCCCCTGAGGATGGGAAAGTGGCCAGGATGAGGCTAAATACTCTCCTCCAAGGCTGTACTGAGACAACAACTGTCTTCAGCCAATGGAGAACCAGCAACAAAGCCAACTGATGTATGCTTTCCCTCTCAGGGGGGATGGGTGTCCTTTTACAATCTCCATCATTACTAAATTTGCTAATACAAGCATTGGCATGAAGAAAGTATTTAACGAATATGATGGGGGATGCCAACCTTTACCTTGACCTGATAAATTCATTTCTTTGCCAGGTGATTATTTCGGGCTCTGCTTCACCACAGTTTCCCTGTTCCCATTTTTTATGGATCCCTGGAGATGAAGTCTACCTTTCAAATGCTGAGGCTGAATCGCTCCTTGAATTACCTTGGGACATTGACCCTTGGCAGTAAGCCAAATGCCAGCTGAAATGTGTGCATTTCCTTCCCATGTTCAAGACCAAAGACTACCTTATCCTCTTGCAGAGTTTTGCAAACATTCTATTCAACGTATAGTCTAAGACATAAACCCCTAGGAACAGAAATAGGATAAGAAATTCTCTTCAAAAAATGAGATTAAGGGTCATTATTATAACAAACGGAGATTACAGACTATACCTTTCTTTTAAAAATATTCAAACGTAAAGCCTGTAATATATACATCTATATGCATTTTCAGACATTAGTTACTCATACTCTTTTTTTTCATTATTCACTGCTTCTTGACAAGTTATCACTGATTTTTACTGCCAGCTCCCTACAGCAAGACTTGAAGCCTTGTCAAGGAAAAGAAAATGTCAACGGAGTTCCCAGCCATGCTCTGCCAAAACTCAGGTTCACGTTTTAGGATATGACTCCACGAATGTTAAAGCAACAGCATATCCTTTCTCCAAAGCACAGGTTTTATATGCTCTACTGACCCCCCCCCCCAAGATGATCATACGTGTGCCAGGAGATGGCAGAACGTAACATGGTCAGGAAGTCCTGAATATTCCACAGATAGGCAGGATGGACACATCAGCCACACCCCAAAATTATGACCAAGCCCATTCTGATCAGCAACGAAGCGCTAACCTGGACAACCAGGCAGAAATGGTTGGTTTATTCTGTTCTCCAATCCCGCCTTTTCAATGAGCACTTCCACGGCCCCCCTTGATCATCCGTGCTGGCGTGTAGTGGAACTCAGAGCTAACGCACGGAAGGGCTGCTCTTTTCCTTCTACAGACTCGGCGAGAACGGAACACACTCTCTTAAATAAGAGTCGGCAGGCCTCAGCGGAGTCCGCTACGTTTGCCCAATCCAGAGGCCGGCCCTATAGTGCTGACCAAGTATGGCCTGCTAGCCTGTATGTCACTTACCATGAGGCAGAGTGACATGTCCCATGTGGCATTTCCACAGAGCTGACAGCCAGAGTATGCAACTTACTCCAGTCCACCTTGCTCCCTGGGGAGGGGCCTGTGTGACACTCTGACCTCAGTTTGAAGATAGGACAAATGACACAGCCCCTGAGTTGGCCACGGCTAAATATCATACATCACACACAGTGACAGCTGCTCCTCCTTGAAGCCCAATTTAGTCATTTGGCCATCAGATAGCTTAATCGCATACGAGAATTGATAGAATAGAAAGGTATCCCATCTAATGTTTTCTTCTGTGTGCACATTTCATTATTGTAAACACTGTTAAGTCCAGTTGTCAAAAGAATCGGAAATTATACTTGAATCTCAGAAAATGTGAACTGTATTTTAATGTAAAAAATAAACTAAAAAATGAAAAGCCCCAAACAAAACATACGCAGACTGTAATTCACAAATCTAATTCAGAAGGCTTCAAGTTTAAGAAAGAGCTAAGTGTCTGACAAAGAATGAGTTTGAGTCCCCTTTGCAGAGGCTTAGTTCCAAACGAAACCAAAGAGTCAGGATGCCTAATCCACATTCAATTCAAATTTTCATCTCTCCTCTATATTTAGGACATCTTCTCTCTGGGTGTCCAATGAAGACCTCGGTCTGGTGTGTTAATTCCAGGCACATTCCAGGGGGTTGTAATTCCCACATGATGGTCCTTCAGGGATTCATCTCACCGGGTACTCTAGTATTTAAAAATGGTTTACCACCTCGGGGAGGAAGGAATGGGAATTTTCTAAGCCTCACCTGTTCACTGCATTATTCTGCTTCCCCTTAAGCCCTCCCTGGATCCTGGTCACATCATAAGTAAAGGATTAGTTTTCTTTGTCAATGCAAAACACAGTTTCAGTTATTACAATGCCCAGTGAGATGTGGATGCTCCAAAAATAAAGGATAAGGAAGGAAAGTGCACTATTGTTTTATTTCCCAATTTAGTGCAGCCATCCCCCAGAACTGTGCCATTTTAAGCAGTAACAGCTGTCCAGAAGTATTCATGTTAAGCCATCCAAAAATCTGGTTTGGCAACCAAAGCCGAGAGGAGAGAACGTGCCTCCAGGCTGGCCATTTATTAAGGGCTCCAGGTGCTCATATTCACGCCCGAGGGCACACAAGTTCCGTCCAAATTTGGAAGGTGGGACTCCGCAGTTTGGGAAGTCAGTGACACAGCACTTCTCCTCCATGTCTTAGAGTCAGGACACTTTCTTTTCAGAGGTGCCTGTGTCTCCCACTGACTGGATAAGAATGGAAACCTCATCCATATAGAAAAGGGCATTTTGTTGAAATGTCTGGAATTCTTGCTGATTAAAACTGCATGTCAAAGTCTTGTCTAGCCTCCCACGGGCATTCTCACAAGTGCCTGGGCTTCCGGGCTTGATTTCAGTATCTACTGGGGAGACTTGGCTAACATGTCCTCTCTGTCCTCCTCCCCGGGTCTCCGTGTTCCTCGTCTCTCGCTGTCCCCTTCGATGGTCATCTTCCTCCACCAGCCTCAGGGGCCCCTCCTCTCCTACTGGGTACACTCATTCTGCCTGATTTTAGAGTTACAGAGTGACAGGTGTGTCCCTTCGCTAGGGAGACATGCTATCTGTTCACTGGTTTCCCACAATGAAAATCCAAAATGGGCTTTGAACTCCCGCACAAACACGTGTGGGTCTCACTGAACTAAATGCCCAAGGTCCAGTGGCCTGGAGGATGGGGAATGAGTATTGAGAGCCTGACCAGAGTGGAGCGCCGACGCGAACTACCACACACTGACCTTCAGGCTTCTCTGTGGTCAGGAAGAGGCAGCTCGAATAGCTATGCTTCTTTTCCTTAGTCACGGGAGGAGAAGGGCGGTGGTAGAGGGGATATCTCGCATCATATCTGAATCTGTGTTAGGACAAGAAATCATGCACGTTTGGGTAGTTGCCCACCAGCTGCCATGCGCTGAGCACAGCGGTCAGCCATGCAGAAGGTCTGAGACGAGGGAAGCCCGACAGCCCGGAAGGCACCTGGGAAGAGTGCAGGAGAATGCTAGAACACGGACCCGCCTGCCGGGAGTGTGGCTAAGAGGTTCAGAGACGCATTCTCAGGGTTACCACCCTGATGATAGACATTTTTGTGATTTCACTGCAATCAAGAAGTTTATGTCCACTTCGTACAAACAAGACAGGAATCAAAGCAAGGTGTCAACCTGCCTACAACGGAGTTCACATGCAGCTGGTGGACTTCATCTGTGAGCGAACGAAACAGGAAGGAAGCCTGCCCCCACTCCAATTCCACAAGATGGGTTTCTCACGCAACATAAAACTCCCTTACCTTTCTCCCAGAACAACTAGTACGGATGTTTAAATATTGATGAAACAGAGCGTTTTTAATTTCACACCTCACAGAGCACAGTTGAATGCTTCATAACAACGTAAACAGAAGTTAGGCCAAGCACTGCGGACGGACCGGAAGGGGCAGAACAGCTTCCCCTGCGGCATCTACTCCAGGTTTGCGGGGGAATGTGTAACTAACCGGTTGGCTAAGGCCACAGAACTGGGTTTTATGGTGTTTTGGCTGCTGACACCAGTCTCTTCTGACAGAGATGTGTTAACACTGGGTGCAACAAACCGCATCTCTTTCCTGGGACCAATCAGGACGACTCCCGTCTTATTTCTTCCTCGATTTCTTTTTGGTGGTGTCATAAGCACGGACTATTTCTTCCTGAGTAACAGCTCCATGCTCTTCTTGAGAGAAGGCATACCCATCTGCAAGAGGAGCACACACGGGGGTTGGTAAGGAGGAGAATCAGGGAGCATGGGGGGTTTAGAAGAAAACGCTTTTGTGGGAGATGGCAGCTGACCTTTGCCACACTGGGCTCACCAGCCTCAGGCAGGTGGGGACCCGGGACGGACCTGTGGCTTGGAAGGGAAACGTGGGCAGAGTGTGGGGTGGAGCAGGACAAGGCCTGACCAGACAGGGCCTGACGGGTTCTGGCTGCTGATGCCGAGGCTGGGATGGGAGGGGTTTGGCCACCCTGCCGCTGAGCTCAGCCTGGGAAGTGTAAACAGTGGGTCACTGGTACATGTCTGTACTTTCCCAGTGCCCATCAAGAGGGAAGGCGACTTGCTCTGCTCCAGAAGTGTCTCAAGCTGCCTGAAACTGCAGGCTGGCTGGGCAATTGATGAAGCTATAAACAGGCCTGGGAACACACACGCAACCCTAGTAGGGAAAACTGGCCATGGGAACGTGATGCTTTTACATGGGACTGATGTGGACGGGTAATCAGAAATTACAGAGGGTTTATTTTTGTAGAAATAAAGGAAAAGTTCACAAAATAAAGTCAAGAGGCCACAGGAAGGCCAGTTCTTATAATCAGTTCCAATAATAAGAATAATACTAGCGGCAGCCGCCAACCACGATCAAATGCTCTGTGTATTGGGCCTGTTCTATGTACGATGCACAAACAGCTCATTCGTTCCCCCCAACAGCCCCATGAGACAGGTGATAGTATTCTTCCCATTTCACAGATGGGGAAATTGAGGCAGGGGTGATCCCCACCCCCATGACTTGCCCAAGTTCACAGACCTAGTGAGTGGTAGAGCTGGGAGCCAAACCCAGGCAGTGCTTTTTCAGGACCCACACTCTTCCTAAATCTCTAGTTTGAGGGAGAGGTTCAACATTCAAAAACCCAAAGTAGGGCCCTCCTTCCTATCTGGTCCTTCCCACCGAAGGAGCATTTACAAGACTCTCTCTCTGTTGGCTAACCTTTCTGGGTCTGGGGTATGGAAAAGTCCCACAGCTGGATTCGACTTTCTGACCCAAAGACAACCACAGTAACATGTCTGACAAGGGTAACTCCCATCCACGTGTATATATGACTAGTCAACGGACAGGTTAGTTCACCGTCACATTCTTTAAAGAGGAAAAAGAAATCAGAAATTGTGCCCATGTATCACCTCCTGGATTGCTAATTATTTTACTCAGACACTTGGCTCACAAAGGAAAGTTCCTGAACTATAAAGACATAGAACAGCCACGTGGAACGGAGTCTTGGTGGGGGTTGCAGAGAAGAGGCCCTGGTAGAAGACGCTCAGGGTGACTTTGCATCCCGCATAGGCTTGTAACCCAGAGTCTCTGACCCAGGGCTGGCGACCCCGCTCTCCTGGCCACCGCCTGAGGAAACCCCGGGGCTCAGGAGGGCCACACTGGGAGGCGAGGGTTTGTCTGCGCAGCCGGCCTGGGAGGCAATGAAGGATCTGGGCTAGATAGCAGGGGCTGGTGGGAGCGAAGAAAGAACTAGTGAAGGATTAGGACAGAAAGGAGTCTTCCACAGGGAGATCTCCGTCTACTGGCTCACCACCATCTCTAACAAAACCAAATTCACCAATCAAAACATTGCACTGTGTGGCAGCTGGCAGTTGTGGTGCAGTCTGGCTGCCTCCAGGAGCCCGCAGTGTCCCTGGGCTGCGATGTAGGAACAGGCCCAGAGAGGGAGGCCCTGAGGGTGCTGGGTGAGGGGCACTTGAACTTCCTTGTGATGGCTTTCCACACAAGGAGCCTTCAGAGGCTTCACGGGATCTGAGGAGGAAATGCCTCCTTTCTCCTCCGTTCCTCTGAGAGCTTTTAGATTTTCCCGGGATGAGTTGATCAGTGAGGCCCCGGGGACAAGGAGCCGTCCTTTGTCTGGCTTCTGAGGGGCGGCTCCCTCCCTCGCCTGTGCTGTGGTGGCCCCTCTAAGACAAGGTGCTCTTTGTGCAGCTTTTTGACTGCAGTCCAAGACCAGACGCCTTTCCTTGGGATGTTTCAAAGCAGAATCTAGCAAACCACACTGTTTCCTCCAGTCACAAGGCTGTGTTCTGTGGTCAATGTGCATAATCTTTATTCTTTGGTCTTTAAAGGGAACATTTCTAGTAAACATTTGATGTTTTCCTGTGGGGGCCACGCAGTGGTTGTCCTGTGGCCTGCAGTACCACCCCAGGTGGATGTGGCTCTGATCTCAAGCAGGGGGGCCCCTTCTACATGCTCTCCAGGAGCCTTTCTGGTGGCAGGCTGAGGACTAGTGAGCTCTCCACCCTGAAGGCGGCGTTCTCCTCCTGCTTTGCTTCCATCTTGGATCCAGGGGCCCAGAGTCTGAGGCAAGAAGTATGCTTCTATTCCTTGCCTGGCAGTAACTTGGCCACAGGACCATGGGTTCTTTAAGTTCTTTGGGTCTTCTTAGTTTACTGTTCTGTGAAACAAAGGGCCTGGGACCAGGTGAGGTCCAAGTTCCCTCAGAGCTCCCGCCCACCCAACGGGCACCAGGTTTCTCCATGGCTAACTATACCCAGGCCATAGAACCCTCTCCTTCATTCAGGGGTGATTCACACTCAGCACCAAAGGAAGAAGCCTCTACCTCCATACCAAAGAAGAAGGGCATCTGTCACAACAACCCATCCAAATAGAATAGCTGCTACCTATCTTTTTTAGTGGGCTTTTGGAGGGGGTCCTGGTGGAGAGGAAGAAATGAAGGGGACTTGTTGAGACAAAAAAAAAAAAAAAAAAAGAAAAGAAACATTTTTTGGGAGTTTCCTTTTGGGAAAGTTAGCTTAGCATGTAGAATTTCCTACTTCTCGGTCAAGTGGAAGGAGCAAAAGCCTTGTCTTGCTTCTTCTGTTTTTCATTTGCATCCCGCCTATGCCTACTGGGACAGAGACACAGCTGATAGCTGGAAGGCATCTGTGGCTTGTATTTGTCCCACTGTCACAAGGGTCTTCTGCTGGATTACTCAGCCACTCCAGACTGGGAAGGGTTTCTGGGTATCTACTTGAGAGGACTTTCCCAATACCAAATCTCTCCTCTCAGGGTAAGCTGAGTACCCTGGGGTCACGACCAAAGGGCTTGTCCCGCAGTTCCCATTGGTTGCATCCACCATCTTGTTTCCAGAATGTTATGCATTAAGACTTTCCTCACTAGACTTTCTTAGCCTCCACCAAGACTTGAAGTGAACTCTGCAACTCATGAGGAAAGGAGGATGGCTTGGTAGGGTTATATTGGAGCAGGCGTATCTCCCTGGTTCAGATACAATATTTTCCTCTCAGAAACTGGGCCTGGTGGGCGTTAGGGCTGTAATGGGAAAAGCTTCAGTGGGGCAAGAGAGACTCTAACCACCCAACTAGCCTCCACTTGTCCAGCCTACACCCCCAGCCTGACAAAGATGCACCATCAGGTCACCAGCTTCTGCCTGATGAACATTTAGCCACCATTTGCATCCAAATGGGGAGCTCAGAGGAAGCCTCCAGCTCTTAGCCTTTCCCACTTTCATTCATCTTTCAGGAAGTCCTGACAGCCAGAAAGTAATGGTGGGGGCCTGGGAAAGCCGTCCATGGACCCAACTCCTGAACTTCCCCAGGCTGGCTTCCCAGTGTATCTGCTTCCTAAATGCTCAGCTGCAGCTGGAATCTGGGGGCAGAATGGGGGTAGGTGAAAGGAGATGGAGGGGAGGGGAGTGTCTTAGTTGTTTTGTGTTCTCCTGATAGAACATTTGGTGAAGTCCATAAAACCATGTCATTTTTTCCCCCATTATTTTGTAATAGAACTCTCCTTAAGAAGCTCTGATAACATCTTCATGAGAGTTGAAGTTTCCTGTCTGGAAAAAGATTCCTGAGCAACAGAAATGGGGACGACCATGAGGACAACAAGGAAATGAGACTGTAGGAAATGCTGATCTCATTTATGAATACTGTGTGTTGGTGTCCTGTAAGGAACTAAAAATGCTGCCAAGATGACAGATTTCCTTCCAGTTTCCTGGGAAGACAGGCTCAGGACAGCGGAAGGACAGACCCAGAAGGATAGCTAGGCGGAAGCTGAGAGGAGAACGCAGAACTTCTCACAGACCAGGACCACTCTGGTTGCTCCACGGCCTTCTCTGGTTGTTACTGACAGAACGTTTGGTTATCGATCGGTTTCTATTCTATTCTATTCTATTCTATTCTATTCTATTCTATTCTATTCAACTATTAGTTGATGGGTATTTTTAAAATCTGGTGTGATTTTAGAGGTTTTTTAATTTCTTGTACTTATTCATTCTAATTTTCTTTTGTCCTTCAAAATCCCAAGTTTACAAAATTTTTTTAGTAGTTGTTTTAAGACATTTTATGACTCTCCTGTAAAAGTTCTTACTCGGTCTTTGATCTTAATATATGTATCTTATATATTCTTTCTAGGGTTATTATGAAATATTTATTTGAGAAGCAGCAGGGCTCCATGGCATGAACCTCACTGTTTACAGAATCAGTACTCATTTTCTCTGTGTCTGCTAGAAAGAAGCACTTTATATACATTGTCTTGAAGCCTCACAAAGACTGTGTAAGATGTGTACTATTTTTTTCCTTTTAGATGTATATTATTAGATTTCTTTTTTTCTCCCAGTGGAGGAAACAGAAATTTAGAGAAATATATACATCACCCAAAGTTACTCAACTAGTGGCAGAAAAAAACCAGTAATACCTCACATTTATTGGACTCCATTATCATCAGGTACTATTCTAGGCTCTTTGTATAAATGATCTAATTTAATTCTACCCAAAAACCCAGTTCTTACATCATCTCCATTTTACCTATATAGAAACAGAGAGGTTAACTTACCTAAGTGCACAAAAAAAGTGACAGAGCTGGAAGAGGACCCCCAGGCAGCCCAGCTCCAGAAGTGGGGCCCCACAGACCTCGCTCCCTGGACTGCACCATCAAGCCTCATGACTGGACCTCTCTCCTGGCTCAGAGAGACCATGGCTGCGAGGCAGATCACTGGGCCCCACTGGGCCAGTTACTATAGTGACCTGAGCCTCTGCCAGGTGCTCTTGGGGCTGAAACCTCCTACTCCCAGGAACGGCACACAAAGCATGTGAGGCATCACATGGAGCTGTCTGCCATGTTGGTATTCCATGTGGGGAAGCGAGGAGAGGGAGTACACCCCTTTCCTTCTCTCTTAGAAAATCTGTGAAGATCTATTGCTGGGAGGGGCTCAACTGAACCTGACACAGACCCCTCAATGCCTGTACTATGGATACAAAGATTCCTCACTTCTCCTAAACTGTTCTTGTTTCCTTCTGAACACCTCAAGGAGAGAAAGGGAAGTAGGAAGCAGTGTTGTTGAAGAGATGTGACATGCGTGTGTAAGAGAGGGGATTCTGGAAAAAGAGGTGGGATTTGGAGGGGCAGAAGCAGGTGACAGATGATGACATGCCAACAGGCCTCACCTTGGGGAAGGCAGATGACCCCCTCCTGAAGGAAACCTATGCTAACAATGCTCCCCCCTCCCAAGCAGGGATTCAAGTGGCTGAATTGCTGAAATAGCCCCACAACCTCATGAGCTCTGCCACCATCTCTCTCTCATGGCCTCCTGCCCGCTCCCCTGGGTCTGGCGCAATTCCACTGACCCTGGCTTAGGTCTGGTCCCTTCAGCAGAAACCAGGCCTGGCCTCTGGTGTTGAGTGGGGCACCAATGCTAGATGTGGGGCAGCCTTCCTGGGAAAAGTACAGAGATTTTTTTCCCCCAGTGATTGTCATTGTTTTAATTAATAAGCTTATATTAACTAAAACAGTGCATATTGCTATCTTTGGGGGCAATAATCTAAAAGTACGATCATTTCAGCCTTAGAACAAAATCCTATTGGAAGGCTGACAGAAGGATCTCAACTACATCAGGATTTTAAGTTTCAGGATTTTTGTCATTCAGGCATTTGATGGGGTCCCAGGGAATTACCTACACTCAAGCCACGTTCGCATCGGGCCAAATACACAAATTCCCCTTCCAAATGTAGCACTCTGGCTTGGCAGCGGTTGGGGTCCAGCCCTGTCAGCACCGGCGTGCTTTAACGAAGCCACGGCCTTCCCTGCGTGCCCGGGGTCGGCCTGACAGAACGTGACCAGGGCTACTTACGGGGGACACACTGCTGGATGGAGCCTCCCCGGAAGAGAGTGGGCGGCGTCTTCCTGCTGAGCCTCTTCAGTAGGCGGTCACGTTCATTCATCCTGTAGGCAGATCAAACGCAGTCAGTCCCGGTTCATGTGCACACCTCTCAAAGGGCCTCACCCAGTGACTTGAGGTTGCAAAAATAAAATAGACAGGGGAAAAAGGCTTCCTCATGTCAGGAAAAATGTCCAGGTTGGCAAGCAGCTCTATTATGTACAGTAGATGCTATCTCGACACCTTGAGTGCGCTGCTCCCTCTTCTAAAAGGCGCTCTGTTTCCAGTCTGTCCTGTACAGAATGCCTCTCAACGCTGCCTTCCTCTTAATTGAAATGCACTACAAGTGCCCTTTCATACCAGTCACACCCTTGGCTTTCCAGAAGGCTTCTGCAAGCAGTGATCTGTTTCTAGGGTAAATGTCTTAAAGCCTCCGTTCCACCTGCAGCTGCCTCTTCCTGAGCCAATAAATTACCAAGGGCAAGAGCCTTGGGTCTCCAGCAAGAGACCGATTTCTTTCTGCACAACCTGACTGTTATTTTCAAACAGTTAAAATCAAGGTGAGTTTTCTTAGAAAACACAAGGATTAGGAGCTCTTCTTGCCTTTCCTGGAAATGGTTCCCATCAAGTTTGCCACTACCGTAATGAAATATGGCACACAGCCACTGTTTATTCCTATAAAGCAGAAAGGGAGTGGTTCAACATTTGCAAATCTATCGGTGTCTTAGATTTTATCCAGAAAGAAAAAATCAAAAATCATATTATTCTCTCAATAGATGCAGAAAAAGCATTTGACAAAATACAGCATCCTTTCCTGATTAAAACTCTTCAGAGTGTAGGGATAGAGGGTACATTCCTCAATCTCATAAAAACCATCTATGAAAAGCCTACAGCAAATATCATTCTCTATGGGGAAAAGCTGGAAGCCTTTCCCTTAAAATCAGGAACACGACAAGGATGCCCACTCTCGCCACTATTATTCAACATAGTACTAGAAGTCCTGGCAACAGCAATCAGACAACAAAAAGGGATCAAAGGTATCCAAATCGGCAGAGAAGAAGTCAAAATGTCTCTCTTCGCAGATGACATGATACTCTATATGGAAAACCCAAAAGAAGCCACTCCCAAACTATTAGAAGTTATAGAGCAATTCAGTAATGTGGCGGGATACAAAATCAATGCTCAGAAATCAGTTGCATTTCTATACACGAATAATGAGACTGAAGAAAGAGAAATTAGGGAATCCATCCCATTTACAATAGCACCAAAAACCATATGTTACCTTGGAATTAATTTAACCAGAGACGTAAAGAACCTATATTCTAGAAACTATAAATCACTCTTGAAAGACATTGAGGAAGACACAAAAAGATGGAAAAATATTCCATGCTCATGGATTGGAAGAATTAACATAGTTAAAAATGTCCATGCTACCCAGAGCAATCTACACTTTCAATGCTATCCCGATCAAATACCGATGACATTTTTCAAAGAACTGGAACAAATAGTCCTTAAATTTGTATGGAACCAGAAAAGGCCCCGAATCTCCAAGGAATTGTTGAAAAGGAAAAACAAAGCTGGGGGCATCACAATGCTGGATTTCGAGCTGTACTACAAAGCTGTGATCACAAAGACAGCATGGTACTGGCACAAAACTAGACACTTAGACCAATGGGACAGAATAGAGAACCCAGAAATGGACCCTCGGCTCTTTGGGCAACTAATCTTTGATAAAGCAAGAAAAAACATCCGGTGGAAAAAAGACAGTCTCTTCAATAAATGGCGCTGGGAAAATTGGACAGCTGCATGCAAAAGAATGAAACTTGACCACTCTCTCACACCATACACAAAGATAAACTCCAAATGGATGAAAGACCTCGATGTGAGACAGGAATCCATCAAAATCCTAGAGGAGAACATAGGCAGCAACCTATACGACATCGGCCAAAGTAACCTTTTTCATGACACATCTCCAAAGGCAAGAGAAACAAAAGATAGAATGAACTTGTGGGACTTCATCAAGATAAAAAGCTTCTGCACAGCCAAGGAAACAGTCAAAAAACCTAAGAGGCAGCCCACGGAAAAGGAGAAGATATTTGCAAATGATGCTACAAAGACTGGTATCCAAGATCTACAAAGAACTTCTCAAACTCAATACATGAGAAACAAATAAACAAATCATAAAATGGGCAGAAGATATGAACAGACACTTTTTCAATGAAGACATACAAATGGCTAACAGACACATGAAAAAATGTTCAAAATCATTAGCCATCAGGGAAATTCAAATCAAAACTACACTAAGATACCACCTTACGCCAGTTAGAATGGCAAAAATTGACAAGGCAAAAAAACAACAATTGCTGGAGAGGATGTGGAGAAAGGGGATCCCTCCTACATTGTTGGTGGGAATGCAAGTTGGTACAGCCACTCTGGAAAACAGTGTGGAGGTCCCTTAAAAAGTTAAAAATTGAGCTACCCTATGACCCAGCCATTGCACTACTGGGTATTTACCACAAAGATACAGACGTAGTGAAGAGAAGGGCCATATGCACCCCAATGTTCATAGCAGCATTGTCCACAATAGCTAAATCGTGGAAGGAACCGAGATGCCCTTCAACAGATGACTGGATTAAGAAGTTGTGGTCCATATATACAACGGAATATTACTCAGCTATCAGAAAGAACGAGTTGTCAACATTTGCTGCAACATGGACGGCACTGGAGGAGATAATGCTAAGTGAAATAAGTCAAGCAGAGAAAGACAACTATCATATAATTTCTCTCATCTATGGAACATAAGAACTAGGAAGATCGGTAGGGGAAGAAAGGGATAAAGAAAGGGGGGATAATCAGAAGAGGGAATGAAGCATGAGAGACTATGGACTCTGAGAAACAAACTGAGGGCTTCAGAGGGGAGGGGGGTGGGGGAATGGGATAGGCTGGTGATGGGTAGTAAGGAGGGCATGTATTGCATGGTGCACTGGGTGTTATATGCAACTAATGAATCATCGAACTTTACATCAGAAATCAGGGATGTACTGTATGGTGACTAACATAATAAAAAAACATAAAAAAAAAAAAAGCAGAAAGCGGGGGTGCTTTAAAATTGCCCAGGTAGGCCAGAGGGCTTTGATTTCTTATCATTATGACATCACTTTGCTTGCCACAGGAGATTCCTGGTGTGTGGGAGTTTGCCAATGCCCTCTGATACGGGCTGAACTGTGTTCCCTCCAAATTCATATGTTGAAGTCTTAACCTCCAGTTACCTCAGAATGAGATTGTATTTGAAAATGGGGCCTTTAAAGAGGTAGTTAAGTTAAATGAGGTCATTAGGGTGGGTCTTAATGCAAGATGACTGGTGTCCTCTTGAGGAGAGGGGATTAGGACACAGACACGCATGGAAGGAAGACCATATGAAGACTAAGAAGACTATCAGCCTCAGAAAGAACCAACACTGCCAACACCTTGGTCTTGGACTGCCAGCATCCAGAAGTGTGAGAAAATAAATCCCTGCTAAGTCACTCAGTCTGTGGTACTTTGCAATGGCAGCCATGGCAGACAAATCCATGATCTGCTGTTTGTGGGAACATGAGGGCACAGAAGCTGCAGTTGCCTGCTGTCCCGAGCACCTCCCCCTGTCCCATGTCTGCAGGCCTTGAGCTCCTGACCGGAATTCACTTCCCAGCAACCTCAAGAGCCTCGAAAGAAGAACGGGGCCCAAGGTATTCTCGATATTCTCTGAGCAGAAGTTCACTTTGCACTTGAATTTCCAGAACATTTTCTGATTATGTTGGTTGAAAGGACAATGTTTAATTCATCACCAATTAAAGGTGAGCCTCAGCTAGCTAAGCTTGGCAAAATGTCTGAGGGCTGATGAGGAAAAACACTTTCTCTATCCCTTCACACTGGCTTTCCCTTCTCCCTCATGTCTTTTTCTTCCACGGGCTAAATTAATCTCACTGGGCCCTGCTGAGCAACTGCCCTGGCCAGCAGGCAGACAGGAGCAGATGAACGAGGAGGAGCCTGTAAGTGTGCCGTGTGCCGTCCCTCGGGGAGTTCGCTGCCCCCTGACAGGCTGGGGCTCCCTGTGCTGGCTGCTCTTAGCACATGGGGAAGGTAATGAAGGGCTCTGCTCCCTGTGTGACCCAGCGCTGGTCAGGATGCCTCCATGGAAGGCACTTCCAGGTTCTGCCCAGGGTGTGTGTGAAGCGGGGGCTCCTGAGGGCTGGGCTGCAGCTCCCTAGGACAGGCTTTCCAGCCAGGTTGTGGTCAGGGAAAGGCACTCCCTCCCCAGGAACCTAGAGGACAGTCTCAGCCTAGGCTCTTCTAGCACACCACTCCTCTCCCTGGCCATCCCTGTCCCTCCACACTCAGGTCCAGAAGCTCTGCTTAGGGGTGGGGCGAATGAGAACTTCACAGGACCACACAAGTGGGAAATCACACATCTTGGTCTCTCAATGGGCAGGTGAGGAAACAGATATTCCGTTGTACCAAACACAGGGTGCCTTACTGGCACTGTTCCTGCCCCTGCCTTTGTGCTGGGCAGATGTCCTTATCCTTCATGAAATGATGGATGCTTCTCTCTTTTTTAAGATGAAACACTCCAAACACATAGAAACTAGTACAGTGCATGTCCACTAACCTGCTGAGCATTAGCAAATGGTAGCTCCACCATTTGACCCCTTATTTTAGAGGGACCCACTCTGTCCTGCAGCCCTTCCTTCCATGTGGCAAAGGGTACCTAGGGCCAAGGAGATATGTCCACCCAGAGCCCATGTCTGTCCCCCAGCCCAGGTATTTGGGATGCCAGAAGTCCCTGTTGAGTGATACCTCTCCAAGCTAGCATCCAAGGCCAACCTGATCTCCTCACTAGCTCTATTTTCCTAAGAGCAGACCCTATAGCCAGTGTGCACTCTCCTAGGCTTGTGGGTGGCCAATGAGTGGTTTTTTGCATGGGATATGTATGGATGGGGATGTCCAAACACATGTGTGCAAACTCCCTCACAGTGTATACAAAGCGGGGATCTGCCAACTCTTCTCCATGGCACCACTTTCTGGCTCCTACCCCCAGAGAATCTGGGAATCACAAAGCACCACAGTCATTTTGAAGGTATGTTAATCAAGGTATATGGCTATTTGTTAGCTTGACTTATAACTTCCACATAATCAGGCGTGGGACTTGGTTTCCATTTGCACTCTTGCACCAAGTCCTGTCCTGGTTGTGAGAATTACTTCAAAAAGATATTTAAATGTATTTATTTATTTATTTACTTTTTGTAATCTCTATACCCAATGTGTGGCTTGAACTCATGACCTTGAGATCAAGGGTCACACGCTCCTCTACTGAGCCAGCCAGGCACCCCTACTTCAAATTTTAACAAAACAATAAAAGCTCAAATATAAAGTCCCTATATTCCTCTCAGATCTCATTCTTTTCCCTTCGAGTATAATAAGGTTAGAAATAATCTTCCATCTATATGTCATACTTTTGTTTTACATATATAAGCAACACAAGTAATACTTAATCATGTTCTAAAATATGTTTAGGTAGTATCGTTTATTTTATGTTTCTTGTGTATCACATTTTTCTTTGCTCCTTTTCTTCTTTCTTATATTCTTTTTAATTATCTACTCATTTAGAGGACGAGTTCTTTGCAGGTAATCTGTCTTTCTCCTTCTAGATATTTTTATAATTACTCTGTCTTTGGTGTTCTGCAGTTTTGTTACAACACTTAGTGTGACGAGGTGTAGATTTGGTTTTATATCCTGCTCAGCTGCTCAGACCTGGAAAGTCACTATAACTTGAAAGTTTATTTTCACGTATGGAAAACACTCTGAATGCTGCCTGTCCCCAGTTCTCTGTTTTTTCTTATTCAGGGGCTTCTTACAAATAAAATTCTATCTTCCACATCCCTACATCTCTACATTTTCCATTTCCTTTCTTTCTTTGGCTTTATCTAAACTATTATTCAGCTGACTGGCATGCTTTAATTTAAATTAGTACCCTTTTCATGTTTATCTTCCAGACCCACCTGTTTTTACATACTGCCTTACTCTTTGCTTTTTGATTTCTGTATCTTCTTTCTTCAGTATTTTATAGATTCTTTCAGACATCCCTTGCATCTCCTGTTCTTGTGGGGGTGGGGGGGCGGCGACTAATAAATGTCTGCAGTATTCCATGACTCTCCTTCACTGTGGTTCATTTACTGTGTGTATTCTAGTTATGAAATCATTCTTCAGAATGATTTTCTTTTGCCTCTGCCAGGATCCTATGGGTTACATCAATTTTTATATTATCTTAGCTTAGTTCCTATAGCATTGGGAGTAGTCTAAAATTGGACCTCATGCATAAGCATGGGCTTCCAGTTTCTAGTGGGTAATTCTTTCCTCTGCATTGCTGCTTTGTCAATCTACTGAGTAAAACGTTTCTAGTTTCTGTTTCATTAAAATAGCAGCCGAACCAAATTTGCAGCATTATGCATAGGGTTCTCTTCTATCTCATGTGGGACTGACGTTTTATCTCCTCTCCCTGCATTAATCTCTGAACCATCAGTCGCCGAGCCTCTTATGTGCTCTGATGTCCCTTCTTCAGCTTCATCTCCCTCTTAGCCCACTGGCTTTTGTGTCCTTCCATTTTTGGCACCTAGGTTTCTGTGTGTTTCTTTTGAACTTGTTACATACTAAAAGCCTTTCTTTGTTCATATTTCACTGAGCATTTCTATGCATCTGGAAAAGTTCTGAATCAGTCTACCATATTGACTTTATCTGGTTTCTGTGAATAATTTATATTCCCCTGACCCAATTACTGGAAAACATTATGGCTACAAAACAAAGTCATAGAACTGTTCTTTCTCAAGTCTTGCCATCCTTAGAAAC
This sequence comes from Ursus maritimus, assembly GCF_017311325.1. Classification (NCBI taxonomy): domain Eukaryota; kingdom Metazoa; phylum Chordata; class Mammalia; order Carnivora; family Ursidae; genus Ursus; species Ursus maritimus. The sequence continues at coordinate 6,660,072 of NW_024423344.1, read as the reverse complement.
AACTCTTTCTGGAGACCTTTAAATAGCAACACGTTTGACAAAGCTTTTTAATAAAAAGCGTCCTGGAGCTTATGAAACACTGAAGTGGAGATGTTTGAGCCACTGGCTTCTCTATGTGTTCCAATGTCAAAAATGCAAAGGAATATTATGGGGCGCCTGGGTGGCACAGCGGTTAAGCGTCTGCCTTTGGCTCAGGGTGTGATCCTGGCATTATGGGATCGAGCCCCACATCAGGCTCCTCCGCTATGAGCCTGCTTCTTTCTCTCCCACTCCCCCTGCTTGTGTTCCCTCTCTCTCTGGCTGTCTCTATTGCCTGCTTCTTCCTCTCCCACTCCCCCTACTTGTGTTCCCTCTCTCGCTGGCTGTCTCTATCTCTGTCGAATAAATAAATAAAATCTTTAAAAAAAATGCAAAGGAATATTATTTTCCCAATTTCCCTTTTTCTTCTCTGTGGAAGAAAAAAAGCATTATGAATGAATATTATTAAAATTTCTCATGAATGATAATATTGAAAAAGCTCAAGATAGAAAGGGGTGATAATAACATTTGCCCTTCATAGTATTCTGTAATCTACATATGTTTTGGAAGCTTTCTACTCACAAAGACATAGGAAAAAAGGTGAAGGAAATACAACCAAATATTTGGTTAATTTTGAATAATGTTCGGAAGAAGAGAATAAAGGAGTATATATTAGCACAGGGGAGGACTATTTAAATCTATGAGATTTTAGTTTAAAAAAGGAGAGAGAATCCTCAAGAAACTACTGGCAAACGGAATTCAGCAGTATAATAAAAGGATTATACACCAGGACCAAATAGGATTTATCCCAGCAATGCAAGGATGGTTCAACATACAGAAATCAATCAATGTAATATAAGACACATTAACAGAATGAAAGAAAAATATCACATGATCATCTCAATTGATGCAGAAAAAGCATTTGACAAAATCCAACACTCCTTCATGATAAAAATACTCAGCAAACAAAGGATAGAAGAGAAATTCCTCAACACAGCACAGGTCATTTATGAAAGACCCATAGCTAGCACCATATCCAGTGGTGAAAGACTGAAAGTCACATCTCTATAATTAGGAACAAGACAAAGGAAGCCTGCTTTCACCACTTCTGTTCGATGAATTTGTTGGAAATTTTAATCAAAGTAGTTAGACAAAAATCCCAATAGTCTTTTTTGCAAAAATGGAAAAACTTATCCTAAGATTCATAGGGAACTGTAAGGGACCCCCAAATTGCCAAAATAATCTTGAAAAAAGAACAAAGTTATAGGATGCATACTTCCTGATTTCAAAACTTAATACAAAACTATGGTAATAAAAACAGTATGGCACTGGCATAAAGCTAGACATATAAATCAATGTAATGTGATTAAGAGCCTAGAAATAAACTCATGTATATCTATGGTCAAGGTTAGTTGGGTTTGGTTTGGTTAGGTGACCAAAATCATTTTATGAGGAAAGAATAGTCTGTTCAGCAAATGGTGTTGGGAACAACTGGATTTCCAAATCAAAAGAATGAAGTTGGGCCCTTACCTGCAATCATATACAAAAATTAACTAAATATGGATAAAAGATTGAAACATAAGAGTTGAAACTATATAAACCTTAGAAGAAAACAAAGGAGTTGTTTAATCTTTATAAACAACTACACATCTTTATAACCTTGGATTTGGCAATGGTTTCAGAAATATGACACCCAAAGCAAAGGCAACAAAAGAAAAAACACACTGGATTTCATCAAAATTAAAAACTTTTGCTCATCAAAGGACATTATCAAGAAAGTAGAAAGGCAACCACAAAATGAGAGAAACTATTTGCAAATCACTTATCAGATAAGGGTCTAGTATTCTGAATATATCAATAATCCCCAAAATTTAACAACAAAAAAGACAAACAACCCAGTGCAAAAATGGGCAAAAGACTTACATAGACATTGATCCAAAGAATAAACATGATGGTCAACAAGCACATGAAAAGATATTCAACATCATTGGTCATTAGGGAAACACAAATCAAACCACAAAGAGACAGCACTTAACATCTACGAGGATGGCCATAATTTAAAAACAAACAAAAAACAGAAAATAACAAGTGGAGAGGATGTGGAGAACGTGGAAGCCCAGCACGTTACTGGTGAGATTATAAAGTGGTGCAGCCACTGTTCCTCAATAAATTCCACACAGAATACTGCACCACCCAGCCATTCCACTCCAAGGTGTACATCCCAAAAAAATGGAAAATGGTCTCAAATAGATACTTGTGCAGCAGTATCTATAGCAGCATTACTCACAAGAGCCAAAAGATGAAAACAATCCAGATGTCTATCAACTGATGAATGGAAATAAACGTGTATATTCCATACAGTGGACTATTACTCAGCCATGAAAAGGAAACAAATACTGAGATGTCCTACAACATGGATAAGCCTTGAAAACATTATGGCAAGTGAAAGAAGCCAAACCCCAAAGGCCATGTATTACATGATTATATGAAATGTCCAGAATCGACAAATACGTAAACAGAAAAAAGAGTAGTGGTTGCCAGGAACTCTAGGCTGGGTAGGTGGAGAAGGGAAATGGGAAATGACTGCTTAAAGCATATGAGGTTTCCTTTGGGGAGGTGAAAATGTTCTGGATGTAGACAGAGGTGATGGTTGCACAACATTGTAAATGTATTAAATGCCACTGAATTGTACACTTTAAGATGGTTAAGTGTGGGGCGCCTATCTGGCTCAGTTGGTAGGGATGCAACTCTTGACATCGGGGTCATGAGTTCAAGCCCCATGTTGGGTGTAGAGATTATGTAAAATAGTTAAGTTTCACACGATGTGAATTTTCCCACAATTTAAACGAAAGAAAACTCAAGTAAGCAGAAAGGAGAGGGAATGGGTCCTGAATTGAAGTAAATTCCCTCCCATAGCCTGAACTGTTGCTAATGATGCCATCTTCACATTTTACTTCTCTAACGGTGGGGGATGCTGGAAATAACTTTGATTGTGTCCTATCCTAGCTGAAGTATGCATGCCAACTGTGACCTACTGATATGAAAGGTAGATACAGCATACATTCACTAAATGTACGTGCACTCTGGGTGCCTCCCCAGTAATGACAGTGAAACTTAATATCATAGAACTCCATACAAGCCAGCTCTATTAAGAATCTGACATACCCTAAAGGTAGTGGTGCGCTCCTGTCTCAAAGATTGAGCAGTTTAGGAAGGAGTGGGGAGCTGAGAAGCATTATGTTGGGGAATAAATAATAAACTCATGTCCACATTACTGTCAGGAGGCTCTTCCTGCAAAAATCACATATGCATAGCTGCCAAAGAGCAGGAACATGGAGAAGATAGCAAATAATTGCAAATCTGTTTTTAGATCTTGTCAGTAGTTACAGCTGCTGGGAATCACAGCTGACATACAAAGCCAAAAACAAATAGGTATTTTTAGAAACTTATTTTTCATTTACTGCTGGACCATATTCAAAACATAAATCTGACAGTTTCCTCTAGGAAAAAGCTAGTCCAAAGTTCCTTTCCTTCAGGTAAGGCTAAACATCTACCAATCTATCAGACTACTGAAATTCTAACCTATTTTTAAGGATCCCTAGAGAATGAGATTTCATAGCCTCAATTGGTAACTTATTTTACGCCTTATAATCTGAACATCAGAAACTGAGAAGCTTGCAGGCTCAAGTGCATTCCAGACCTACCTAGACCTTTGTAGGATCAAAAACTTTGCCTTAGTTAAACAGACTAACACAATGAGGGAAAATAATAAGAATAAAAACAAAATAGGTTTTCTAGCCTAAAATTCCAATAAGACAGGAGTTATGACCCTGGAGCTAGAAGCCCTTCATAAATTCTGTTTCATTAAATGGCAGTAATTATTCTCTTTTTTCCTTTCTGCCAATCCATACACATTCTGCTTTTAAAACATGACTTCCTTTCATTCAGCAATTCTGCTGCACCTGTTATATGGGAGATCCAGTGCTGTTTCTGCCCTTATGAAGCTCATAGTTTCTGAGGTGATCTTAGTGTGTAGACACATATCATGGCAAAGGTGATGAGTGCCATGATGAGAATACATGGGCCTCAAAAGTGATCAAACTGAGGGGTGAAAACTCGGAGAAAGCTCAGGAAGGCTTCAAGAAGAAATCGCCACTGAAGCTGCATCCTGAACAACGGATAAGTCCTTGTCGATCATCCAGATGGAAACACAGAAGAATAGATTTAGTGGGAAAGACAATGAGTCCAGTTTAGGATGTGAGGCTTTGAGTTGCCTCTGGGACATTCAGAAGGCCATGGGATATTGGGTTCTAGAGAGGTCCAAGCCAGAGATGCCACTTTGGATTCCTCAGGCTGTAGGAACCCACGGAGACCAGGGAGGGTGAGGGGGCACCATGAGGGGTGACTCCTAGAAGCACAAACATGCCACCTGAGTGTTCAACCAGAGGGTTGTTCTCTCAGGGACCAAGTCATACTGTCTCTGCATTCTGCACAGTACCCACCCAGGGCTGAGAACAGAGGATGTGATTACATACATAAAATTGCATTTGTGCTCTGTATTTACTGATTTGGGATGTTTTATTCTATCTTATTCTCGTGTGTCTCCACAGCCTGATTCTGCCATCATTTGTCTCTGTATCTGTCCCAATGGCCAACACTGGGCTAGGACACAGTGGGCTTTGTAATAGCAGTCAAGATGAATTCCTCTGTATTATTCTTTACAGATGACAGAATAGGGACATCATCTCAATTCTCTTCCAGAGGAGGAAACCTCCCTCCAAACTCTAGAAGAGACTGTGAGAAACAAAACCTAACAAAACAACTCTGTGGCCTTTATAGGTATAAGACATTGTATTTTGTTAAGAATTCAGATTACATGGAATAGTTGAAAGACAGTCTGGCTGAAGACTCAAGGTTAACTAACTTAATACAAATTTCATTAAAAAAAAAAAGATAGGTCCCTCCAGTCCTCCCTGGTCTCAAGTCTCCTCTGACCATCACAACTGGGAATGGGGGGAAGAAAGGCTTATACTAGCAAATGTGCTTATGTTCTTCTGTCCAGACAAAGTTTTGGAAAGGGGTAAGGGGTAAGCGGACTGTTCTGGGTGTTGGAAGAAATGTCATTCTCTTATAATGTGGATTAGGTGATTTCCTATCAAAAAGACAAGTTTGTCCTCCAAGGAGTTGTAGTACCAAATTAAGCAGTGAATTTGCAAGAGGAAAAAGCAGATTTGCAGCCTCAAGATAGATGGGATCTGTCTGTTGACAACCACCCTGGGTCAGAACATAGGTGATCCACATAAGCCAACCCTGCTGACGGACAGAACTGCAAGCCTTTAACAAAAAGAGGGGCAGCTGACATTGAAAAGATTTAAAAGCAAAAACAGATAACACGTGATTCTTTTCTAATTTGTCTGCTAGCAGGAGTGATAACTTAAATAAACCAATGCAGTTGGGAGGAAAGTTCAAGAAGAAATAGAAACTAGCAGCTGGCAACCACATTGTCCTTTCACCTAAAACAGCAACTTGGATGAAATTGGTAAAAATGGCTTCTCCTGAAAATTAGTACTGCATCACCATATCCCACTGACGTTTAAAAAGTTTTTTTTTAAACCATTTAAAAGACATTTTTGTCTAGAGAGACTTCTGCTTTTAGGAAGATGGGATAGATGTATTTTCCCTGTTCCTCTTGCTAAGCACAGCTGACAACCCTGGACATTATATATAAAATGAATAGAAGACACTAAAAAGTGGAGAGAAGAAGGAACCTCAGAGCATGAGAAACCTCAGTTTTCTTTTGGCTTCACAGATCCCAGACTTGGAACTGAAAAGCCTGGCAACCCAGAAATGCCATTGGGTGCAACCAAAAAAGCCCAGAAAAAAGCCCGTTTTCTCTAGCCAGAGGAACAGGAAAGGGGCAGCCTAGCAAAACAAAAAAACTTTTAGAACATAATCACGCTACCCCACCCTAACACCACAGAAAAAAACCAAAAACCAAAATACAAAAAAACAAAACCAACTGTGGCTCCACTCCCACTCATGCCAGCAAAGACCAAGTGGTGAGCCTAGACTTCCACTCTTATGAGGCTGCAACCAGGCACCTCATAGCCCTACTGAGGTGGTGACAGAGGAGACCAAGTAGGGACCTGGGATTCGCATCCTCACCAGCTGATAATGAGGTCTCTGGCCCCCTGTGGTGTCTGGAGAGACAACATAGGAAGAATGATCTTCTATCCCCCACCCAATGAAAGGAAGCATTCCTTCTCCTTCTCCTCAGCGTGGTGTCAGAAGAGGCCTAATAGAGAATCAGGACTTTCATCAGGGCCCAGTAGTAACAAGGACATACCCCTGCCTCTTGCCCTGTGTCCCACCTAACTACCCCAGCAGTGTCAGTGGAGATCGTGTGGACAGCAGGAACTCCCATCCTCAACTAGCAGGCTTCAGTGGAGATCAAGTAGGAGATCTGGATGACTTTTACTTGGCAGGATCCAGAGTCAGATAACATAACATCTAAGATGTCCACGTTTCATTTAAAAGTGACTTGTTGGGGCGCCTGGGTGGCACAGCAGTTAAGCGTCTGCCTTCGGCTCAGGGCGTGATCCCAGCGTTATGGGATCGAGCCCCACATCAGGCTCCTCCGCTATGAGCCTGCTTCTTCCTCTCCCACTCCCCCTGCTTGTGTTCCCTCTCTCGCTGGCTGTCTCTATCTCTGTCGAATAAATAAATAAAAAATCTAAAAAAATAAAATAAAAAAATAAAAGTGACTTGTCATAAGAACACCAGGAAGATGTCCAAATGAATGAAAAAAGATCAACTGATGCCAACACCAAGATGACAGAGATGGTGGTATCATCTGACAAAGATATTAAAGCAGTCATGATTAAAAATGCTTCAATATGCAGTTAGAAATATGCTTAAAACAAATGAAAACAAAAGAAGCAAGCCTCAAAAAAAGAAATAGAGGATATAAAGAAGAACCAGTTGTAAATTTCAGAACTCAAAAAAAAAAAAAACAATAACAAATAAAAAGCTTGGTGAATGGGCTCAACAACAGGACAGAGAGGACAGAAGAAACAATTAGTAAACAGGAAGACAGAACAGTGGCAATGATTGAGTCTGAACAACAGACAAAATAGACTGAGGAAAAAACTAAGAGTCTCAGGGACCTGTGGGAATAAAAGAAGATATAACATTCATGTCTCCCAGAAGGAGAGGAGAAAGAAAAAGCACTCAAAGAAATAAAGGCTGAAAACTTCCCAAATTGGTGAGAGACATAAACCTGTAGATTCAAGAAGCTGCACAAATTCTAAATAAGATAAGCCCAGAGAAATCCAGCCCAAGATAGATTATAATTAAATTTCTGGAAACTAAAGACAAGGAAAAGATCTCAAAAGCAGCCAACAATAAATAATAATTTACCTGCAGGGAAAACCAATTGGAATGACATTGGGTTTCTCATCAGAAACTACTGAGGCCACAAGAGGCATAATATTTTTCAAATGCTGAAAGAAAAGAACTGTCCACTCAGTGGAAATATCTTTCTGGAATGAAGAAATCAAGAGATTTTCAAATGGAAGGACCTAAGAGAATTTGTCATCATCAGAACTGCCCTACAAAAATAGCTAACAGAAGTTTTAGAAACAAAAAGGACATGATAAAAGAAAGAACATGGTAAGCAAAAATATGGGTACATACAATGGGCTTTTCCTTTCCTTCTGAAGTCCCCAAATTATGGTTGACTAAGTTAAAGCAAAAATTATAGACGGTCTGATGTGGCTCTAAATGTATATAGAGAAAATATTTAAGAAAAGTATATGTGGTGGTGGGTTAAGAAATGAAAAGGGGGTAAGCTTTCTGTACTTCACTCAGACTGGTAAAATAATAATACCAGTAGACTATGATTAGTTATATATATAATACATAGAACAGTAAAAAAAAAAAGGTATACTGTGAGGCACTTTCAAAAATATAATAGATAAATCAAAAAGGAATTCTAAAAAATGTTCTCATAACCCACAAGAAGGAAGGAAAACAAAACAGAGAAATGAAAACCAGAACAAACAGAGGACAAAAGATAAAATGGAAAATTCTACTGGATTCTATTCTCTCTGGAGAATTCTACCAAATACATTTAAAGAAGACTTAACACCAATTCTACACAATCTTTTCCAAAAAATCAAACAAGAAAGGACATTTTCCAATTAATTTATGAAACTAGTATTACCCTGATAGCAAAACCATTTAAAGACATTAAAAAAAAAAGAAAACCATAGCCAATACTCCTCATGAATATAGATGCAAAATTAAATGCAATTCAGCAATAGATAACACTAGCAACACCACATGAATAAGTGGGCTTTACTCCAGGGATACAACACTGGTTCAATATACAAAAATCAATCAATATAATCCATCGTACTAACGGGCTAAAGAGGGAAAAAAGCACATGATTGTATCAGTTGCTACAGTAAAACACTTTATAAGATTCAACACCCATTCATGCTTAAAAAAAAAAAAAAGTAAAACCTCCTAGCAAATCAGGAATAAAGGGGAACTTCCTCAACCTGACAAAGAACATCTATGAAAACCCCACATCTAACACCATACTTTATGATGAAAGACTGATACTTTCTCCCTAAGATAGGGAGCAAGGCAAGGTTGTCCATTCCTACCACTCTTATTCAGCATGGTGCTGAAAGTTATAGCCAGTGCAATATGGCAAGAAAAGGAAATAAAAGGAATATGGGTCAGAGAGGAAGTAATAAAAATGTTTCCATTTGCAGATGAAGTGATGGTCTAGAAAATCCCAAGAAATATAAATATAAATAAGAAAATACCAACACACACACACACACGCACACACACACACACGCATATAAAACTCCCAGAACTAATAAGTGAGCTCAGCAAGGTTGCATGCTATAAGACCAACATACAAAAGTAGGTTGTATTTCTATGTACTAGCAATGAATTCATAAATCCTGAAATGAAAAATATGATGCAATTTATGATTGCTAAAAATACAAAATACTTAGGTGTAAATCTAGCAAAATATATACAGGACTTATACACTGAAAACAACATAATGTTGACAAAAGAAAGATCTAAATAAATGGAGAGACATGTCATTTTCATGGATTGGAAGACTCAACATAATAAAAATACTAATTCTTCCCAAATTCATATATAGGTTTAATGCAATTCCTATCAAAATCCCAACAAAATATTTTGTAGGTATAAACAAGACAACTCCAAAAAATATACAGAAAAGCAAAGGAGCTAGAGTAGCTAAAACAATTTTGAAAAAGAATAAAATGGAGGGGCGCCTGGGTGGCACAGCGGTTAATCATCTGCCTTCAGCTCAGGGCGTGATCCCGGCGTTACGGGATCGAGTCCCACATCAGGCTCTTCCGCTATGAGCCTGCTTCTTCCTCTCCCACTCCCCCTGCTTGTGTTCCCTCTCTCGCTGGCTGTCTCTCTCTGTCGAATAAATAAATAAAATCTTTAAAAAAAAAAAAAGAATAAAATGGAATGGCTCAGTCTACCTGATTTCAAGGCCTAGGATATGGTAATCAAGACAGGCTGGCATTGGTTGAGGGAAAGACACAGACATTAATAGACTAGAACAGAGAACCCAGGAAAAAGACCACAAAGACCTACCTAATTTTGGACAAAGGTGTAAAAGCAATTCAATAAAAGATACTCTTTTCCACAAATGATACAGGAGCAACTATGCATACATAGGGAAAAAGCAAACTCTCTATATAGGTTTCCCCCCTTTTACAAAAATTAAGTCAATATGAATCACAGACTTAAGAACAAAATATACAACTATACAACTTGTAGGAAAAAAAATCAGACAATATATTTGGGATCTAGGACTAGGCAAAAAGTTCTTGGACTTGACACCAAAAGCAAAATCCATAAAGAAAAATTCATTTGGGCTTAAACCCCCCCCCTTTTTTCCCCCTGAGAAAGATTCTGTTCCAGAGGCCAAAAGGACAACCTATAGAGTGGCAGAAAATATTTGTCAACCACATATCTGACAAAGGACTAACAGTCTAGAGTATGTAAAGAACTCTCAAAACACAACAGAAAAAATCCCCAAGGAATCCAATAGAAAATGGGCAAAAGACACAAAGAGACATTTCATCACAAAGGATATACAGATGGCAAGTGAGCACATGTAGGGAAATGCAAATTAAAACCACAACAAGCTATTACTACACACTTACCACAATGGCTAACATAAAAAAATAGTGACAAAAATGCTGGCAAGGATGTGGAAAAATTGGATCACTCATACATTGCTGGTGGGAATATAAAATGGTATGGCCACTCTAAAAAACAGTTTGGCATTTTCTTAAAAAAACAAACACATCACAACCTTGTGAATAAACTAAAAACCACTGAACTATATACTATAAAAAGGTAAAGTTTCTGTATTTGAATTATACGTAAAAAGAAAAAATAAGATCAGATAAACCTGAGCTAATGCGCAGCCCAAATTACCACCCCACAGAATGGAAGCTAAAAAATGGTTCTTATTTTAAAAAAGAAAAAAAAAACTTACCTAAATATGCAAAGACCACAAACCCAGCAGTTGCACTCCTGGACACTTATCCCAGAGAAATAAGGACTTACGTTCACACAGAAACCTGTAAACGAGTGTTTACAGGAACTTTCCTCGTAACAGCCCCAAGCTGGAAACCCAGATATCCTTCAACAGGTGAATGGTTTAACAAAGTGTGGTACAGCCATACCATGAAATACTACTCAGCAAGAAAGAGGAAGAAATCATTGATAATGGGTAAGAACCTGGATGAGTCCCCCGAGAATTATGCTAAGTGAAAAAAGGTCACTCCACATTGTAAGACTCATGTATTAACATTCTTGAGATGACAAAATCATGGAAGTAGAGAACAGATTAGATTAACAGCTGCCCGTAGCTAAGGAGAGGGTAGAAGGTAGATTTGGCTATAAAAAGATGTGAAGATCCTTGTGGTGACGAAATGTTTCCTATTTTGACTGCATCAGTGTGGCTTCCCTGGCCATGATACTGTTCTATAGTTTTGTAAGATGAGGGAAACTGAGTAAAGGCTACAAGGGATCTCTCTGTATTATTTCTTAAAACCACATGTGAAGCTGCAATTATCTCAAAAAGGTTTGAACAAACCAAAAAATGTATGCATGTCCTCCTATTTTGTGTTTCTCTGCAGTGTGAGGAAATGCTACCTCGCTGGGCTCCCCGAAAGGGGGTGGGAGACTCTTATCCTTCTCCCGCTGCCGCCTACCCCAGGGAGAGGCAGTCCACCCCAGGCGGAGCCGTCTGACCTGATTACCAGAGCAGGCGAAGTCCAATTTGAATGACAGCCCTGGCACATATGGAAACCATTACCTCATTTTGCAACTTGTAACGAGGTAGTGAGGCTCCCCTTATACAAGGCTGAGTTCCGTAGTCCAGTCTGAAAGCCTCTGAAAAGGTCAGGTCAGAGTCACGGGGCTGTTAGGAACAGATAAATTATCAGGGCACCTGGCTGACCCAGCGAGGCCCTGGTGAAATGCTGGGTGGGGGGCTGAAAAGCCCCCAGTGCGCAGCAGCAAGTGAGGAGTGGTTTAGGCTCCGTGCGTTTCCTGATGGGGCATTTGGGAAAGGACAAGGCCGAAGAACTCAGGGGTGATGTGCCAAACTGGCCAGGAAGAGGCAACTTACCAGGCATAAAGTTCTGTGAAAGTTCTATTTCTACCCATTGGACCTTGCCATTTCCCTGTTCCAAATCATACACTAAATGCAAGACCCTGGCTTCTTCTCAAGCCCAATCCCCTACTATGCTTCCCCTCCCTCCCTCTGCCCCAGCCACATGGCCCTTCTTGTTTCTTGCCATTCCCAGAACACTAAATCGCTTCCCACGTCAGGGTCTTTGCACTTGGCTGTCTCTCAGTCTGGGATGTTCTTCCCACGGTAGCTCTGGCCTCCAGAGCAGCCTTCCTCCGAGCAGCTTGCTGTAAAACCTCCCTGCCTCCTCACTCCCCACACCTACACCTTGCTTTCTTTGTCTTTGTCTCCCTTTTCACTCCAGAGTTTGTGTCGACTTTCAGTGCCCCACTAGAAGGTATGTTCTCGGAGGGTCAGTTCTAGCTATGTCTTTCGTTCACCAAAACCAGGGCCCAGCACAAGGAAGATGCTCAAGGACCATTTGTGGAAGGACTAGAGGGATGAGGAGATGAAGAATAAATGCAGGTGGGCCAAAGTACAAAAGCAAAGACAAAGATGAAAATGGCCAGGCCACAGGGCCCTCCAGTCTTTCTCCTTCCAAAGGCCGTGCGGGCACATTGTCATCCTGGGGAGGGGGGGGGAGAAGCTGGTGTGACCTGCCAGGATCTCGTCAAAAGGAGAGCTTCGCTGTAAAGAAGAGCGTTTCCAGGGCCACAGGACTACCAAGTCGACATTCTCATTCTGCCAAAGAAGGGTCAACACTTCTCAGACAAACAAGACCAGCCGAGAGTTACTTTCTTGTACAGTGGAAACGGTGCATTTCAGCTCAGGTCCAAAGTGCACCCTCACGTGAAGTCTGAAAACAATGGCCTCATTTAAGGGTGTTAAATTAATGAAACAAGGAGGCCCTTAGACTGATGTGGTTTTAATGCCACAGTGGCCTATGTAGGCAAACCAACATCTAAGCTTGTAAATACTTCATGGTTATGAAATTGAAACCTAAGGACAACCAATCACAAATCCAACTTGGCCTTAGGCGATAGCCAATCCATAATTTCCTTCATTTGCAGCTGCCTTGTCTCTACAAAACTCTCTCCCTGAGCTCCTTCCTGTTGGTGGAGGGCTCCTAAAACCACGTCTGGTTTGTTGCTTCTGATTCAAATTGATATTTGCTCAAATAGACTCTCTCAATTTTAAATATGTCTCAGTTTATCTTTTAACAAGGGTCAAGTATGTAAATGTGGCGAAAGAGGGAAGACACGTGCTTGGAAGGGTGGAAAGAATATTTATAAAAAGGCGATGATTTTTAAAGGGCTTGATGCTTATAGATAATAGCTGGAAATAGCACAGGGTGCTGGGAAGAAGCAGAGGGAAATTTACGCCAGGTATTAAGGACAGTTTTTTAACAATGAAACCTACTGGGTGAGAATATAGTTAACAGCTTGAAAATCAGCTGTGACTTGACAGAACATCTAATATTTGACATGAGGATAATGACTTGATAACAGAATTTAAACAATTAAATTCCTTGAATGTGAATTTGCCTTTATATGTAAAATGACACAAGTTTGCCTATTTGAGCTGAAGAAGATTTGGGTCAAGTTTGAAACCATTGAGATTGTTCATAAATATTAGTTTCTTTTAAAATAGCAAACTTTCTAGTTGGCCCATTAAGCTGCAAATTAATTACAGTAAAAGTAACCATCCCCACACTTTGCTCCTTCTCTCCTAGGACCCCTCCAACACACACAGCGTCTGGGGCTGGGCAATAACGTTTGACTTTACCAATTCAAGTAAGAATGCAAACAGACAATTCACAGTTGGCCCCAGGGCCCCCCTGACTCAACTGTCGAAGTAAGGAAAGGTAAGCTTCACTACCGATTAACCTCCTAAACACTAATTAAAGATAATGAGGGATCAAGGTACCTGGCACAGCCTGACCTCTGTGTTCTCCCACAATTCACAAGAGTCTGATGGTCTGTGTGAGACTCACAGAGAGGAAAAGCGTAAAGTGGAAGCAGGTGTCTCCATCATACAGTCTCCCTGGGAAAAGTGCATGGCCCAATTGGTGGGGAATACAATAAACTCTTTTTATGAGAATTACATAGAGGAAAATATGCAGATTTTGGCCGAGGGTATTTGTTGATAGGACTTCAGACCATGAGTGAGTCACTCAAAGTTTGGCCCAGCCCTTGGAGAGAGCTAGAGGCCTTCAACAAATTATCTTTCAAATTAGAACACTTGATTCACGTTTTTGAGGGGCTTAAAGTCCATTCTGGAACAAGGTGAGGTGTGCGTAAGTAAAACATTATAAAGGGGTGAATGAACCCATGATCATCTATACTCTGGAGTACAGCCATGCCACCACCACCATTTGCAAGTATTCTCCTCTACCCTTCTTCTACCTCATTCCACGTGGAGCAGTGTAATATTATCATTTAAGTCCCAGGCAGAGGCAGACAAAGCCACTGGAAAAAGTAATCTCTGTGCATCTGAGCTTCTTTCCCTTTTCCAGTGAGTGTGTGGTAAGTAGAATGTAGCACGGGGCCTAGCCCTTCCTACCTGTGTGTGGCTGTCATTCTCATCACTCGTGAGTTAATGCCTTTTCCCAGCTCTGCATGCAGGCGCTCAAGGCCAGTGTCTTCATTCTCAGGGCAGAGATGGCCTCTGAGTCATGGGACACCGCAGGACAGATGGCCACCACAGCCCCTGAGGCTGGCACCCACGCTGAGTTAGCCAGTGCTGGATAGTCAGGGGGTTCAGCTGGGCCCTCCTCAGTCACTAACCTGAGTCAGGTCTCCATTAACTAGCTGAGCTGCTTTGGAGTCAGAGCTAAAATCTCGTTTTCCATAATCCTTTATGGATACTTACAATTCTGTTTCCTGTGGCCAAGTGGTCAGGCTAAGTACCTAAAAGTGTCTCTTGAAAAATGTCTGCTTCATCCCCCCCCCCCAAAAAAATTAACCCACATTCTTCAGCAGAAAGTGTCTATAAACAGTGGGTTTTCAAATCAGCAATTTCCAGAGAACAAGTGTGCAATAATTGTTCAAGTGAGGCCACACCTGCCGGAAAACTCTATGTGCAACAAGCAGGAACCATACCACAGCTACCTTTTAAAATTTGTGTGTTGATTGTTAAGGTAAACAGAAAAGGAAAATTAACATTCAGTTATCTGGTGTCCTTTGAAGGCTGTCCAGATTGAGAACCAGACCTGGGCTGCAGAGGGCTGGGAAATGTGACCCCCAGCTCTACTTGGCTGGTGGCCATGGATTGTCTTGGCAACCCATTGAATCCTCTCTGGGTCTCCTCTTTAAAGAAGCGTCTTCAGAGTGAACATGAGGAGTGAGGCAACATTACACAGACTTGGCCAGGGTCTTCTTTCATTACTTCTAAAGCAGGATTTACTGAAAACTGATAAGCGTATGGATAGACAAGGCTGAAGGAGCTCTCCAGGGGTCAGGTCCTTGCCTTCTTCCAGGTAGAACAGCTGTTAAAGCTGCCTTGTATTTCTGGCAAACCATTTCTTTTCAAATTTCAAAATAAGGCGATTGTCCACGTCATTGCTTGCTCATGTTTTCCAGGTTAGAGAAGAGCTCTCATTGAAAAGGCTCACCTGGATCCCACACTGTGTAGCTGTTCTGACAGGTCTGGCCAGATTACCTTACTCTTGCTTCCTAGCAGTCTGTGGAAAGATTCATGGCAACGGATGTTGGGATAGCATTAAGAAAGATGTGGTAGAAAATAAAACTACATGGGGCACAGGACAAGGAAAATATGTTTTCCTTCTCTTTCCCAGTGGGGAAAAAACCTGTGGATTATGAATTTTTTAAAGAATGAATTGGATGTTTGCAATTAATTATTCATGTGTTATTACTTAGCCTCTCTCTGGATCATCCATGAAAATTGTGAAATAGTGAATTAAAACAATAATTTATCTCCAGTGTTAGATGGTGTGATTCCAGAATGGAGAAAGAGCACAGGACAACGCCAAAATCTAAGAGAAAGTTGTATCTCTGCTCTGGAAGCGATGTCATTTTTCTGAGATGAAGAACAACAGTCTTCAGGGCATTAGCGAATCCCCTAAAAATCGAACGCAAAATTGACATGTAGAGGGATGGGGCATAGCTTTCATCAGATGATCAGGAGCCTGACGTGGACATGTGACTGTTTCTACCAACAACCACGTCTTTCCTCCCTTGCTGAGGAGCACGCCTCACCAGAGTGACACCCTGCTACCCCAACATTCCCACATGGATGGGTTCTGGTAATCCAAACCTAAACCAAGCCCCCGTGGCATTTCTCCTACTGTAAGGATTTGCACAGGATGGCCCCTTCCCCTTGTAGAAAAACAGAAACTTGTGAACTGCTGGTCAGGGGCCAACTCTCCTTCCAATGGTGTGACCAAGGTTCATGTAGGGTGACTTCCCCAGGATCATCACAGGGGCTGAAGCAGACTTCGTATCGAGTGTTGGAGCAAAGTGAAAAGGCAGAAGGACACTGGGTCCTGGTGACGTTCCTGGCCAGGGATGCATCAACCATGACTGCTCTCCAGCAGGAGGTTCAAATTGGATAAGCTGGGACCTCTCATGACCTGAGGGGTGGTTTGAATTGGGGCCTGTTTTATTTGCAACAGGAAGCAGCCTCTACGGATACGAGATTTCTTGTTCCAAAACAATTACTAGCCATTGGCCCAAGGACAGACTTTAAGAAACCGAGAGTGTACGCCCAGGAGAGCAACAGGGACAGTAACCTGAAAGGGTAAGGAGAGGATGCGATGGGACTTGGCTATTTATTCTTGGCCTTGGGGCCTCGAGGTACATCTTGCAGTTATTTGTTGAAATACAGTTTTGGGATATAATTCATAACAGTAATCTAGGTTTTACCATCTTTTTCATTCTTAAAACCAGTATCTGTTATTTATAGCTGGTATGTTATAGGACAAATAAATCTATGTCATGTAAACAGCTACCCATTAGGTCTTGTGCGAGAAACTGCATTCCCCACATAAGCAGTGCCAGGAAGTCCCCAGGGCTGGAGGTCAGCCCAAGGGAGCATTACCCTAAATTTGCATATTTGGTTCCTGGTGCTGCTCTGCCAGGCAGTTAGTAACCTACAATTTCCTTTTCTCCTTAAAAAGGGTGTGAAACCACTATAAGAAAGCTTTCTTGTAATGTAAATCGTCCTAGAGCAGGGGATCAAATATGCATGTCCTGGCACGGTCCCTGTGGGACAGAGGCATTCTGGGGACAGCTATACGTCATTTTTGCACAAACTGTAGAGACCTTGGTGAAGAAAGGCCAAGTGGCTCTTTTTAATATTCTCTACTCATGAGATCTCATTCGATAGCTATTTCTAATTAGTCAGGCTTTTAATGGCTCCCTGTGGCTCACAGAATAAAGCCCCAGCCTCATCACGGGTCATATGATTTGGTCCTTACCTATTTGTCCAACCTAACCTTTCACCACCATGCTGGACTCCCGGCCCACCATACTGAACTTTTCATTGTGCTGGGAGAACTCTGCAGTTATTCCAGCAGCCAGAATCCCCTTTCCCTGCCTCGCTCCCTGCGAACAAATTCTAATTTGCACTGGGCTCTCCCCTCCCGACAGTCTCTCCATCATTTTCTTAAAGCACTTTGCACACTGTATTCCCATTCTCTATCTACTCATCTGACATCATCGCTTTACTCTTTTCCTGTTCATCACCTAGCATGATCTCTCGCAAAATGCAAGGCTCAATACATATTCTTGCCTGGGTTAGCATCACCACAAAGGTTGACAAAGGACTGACATCTCTGAGTGATTGAATACATATGAGCAACCATGTGTGGAAAATTCTCAGAAATTCCACTTTTATTCAGGCTGACCCCTGATGCTTAGGAAGAGAATGCACCAAGGTTCTGTCAGAGAAATCTACTTTTATAATGTAACCTTCAACAACAGGATATGCCCACTCACAGACATTTAAAAAAGTCATGATACTACTTGTCAGCAGTTTTGTACAAAATGTAAGAGTTTGGATATAAATGGGTAATGGTTTATGGAAAAAGAAATAGGGGCACTTGGGTGGCTCAGTCAGCTAAGCGTCAGGCTCGGTTTCAGCTCAGGTCATGATCTCATGGGTCCTGGGATCAAGCCCTGCGTCAGGCTCCTCCCTCTCTGCTCCTCCCCCCACTTACAAGCACACATGTGCGCACTCTCTCTCTCTCTCTCAAAGTCAAAATAAGTCTCTCTCACTAAAATAAATAAATCTTTAAAAAAACAAAACAAAAAGAAGAAGAAGAAAAAAAAGAAAGTAGCATCATGTCCTGTCCTGCTCACAGATGGGTGGACACAGTTTTGGGAGAACAAATGATAAACCTCACTATAAATTCAATGATCAGGTTTTTCTTTTGTTGTGACTTCATTTTCTTTTGTTGTTCTTATAAATGGCAGATGTTCTTTTGTTACAAGTGGTAGAAGCAGATGAGAAATGCTGTGTATACACACACACACACATTATACACACACATCTCAGTTGTTAGAAAGGTGAAAGTATTTGCTGTGGACACTAACATGAACAGTGGCCCAGAAGGTGCGTCTCAGAGCCTGTGCAACGTTTCTAATGATGTCCTCAGTTGGACGTGCTCCAACAGAGCCATAAAAGAACAGAAGTCAGAAAACGAAATCCACGCATGGTTCAAGTATAACTGCTGTGTTCAAGAAAGAAATCAATGCAAGGAATCCAGCAGTGACAGAACGATGAAGTAAACTTGAAGGAATGAGGTGGTTATGTCCTTTGAGAATACTACATAAAAAGGAAGAAGAAGAAAAAGTTGTCTAAAGGAACAATAAGAACCAAGCATCTAAAGTACACAGATGAGGACGTCTGCTGGGCCTAATGGAAGAAATCCCAGAAGAGCCTCAAGAAAACTCTTTATCTGGAATGAGACGGTGCACTTTTCCCAGAGACATTCCTCACAAAACAGCACAAATACAAATTAATTGCTTTTGAGGCTGTAAGTGTATTTTCATTTCTCCATACTGAAGAAACTGAAGGGAAAAACTTTGAGGAACGGCAGCAATGGGGTCTTCAGCCAGTTGACCTCGGACTGCACAGTTTGCAGGTGTAAAGCAGCAGAGGCCAGAATGGAGCAGAAACATGTGGCTGCCACATTTCTCTGGGTTATCCAAAAAAAGCTCCCTGGGCTTCTACTCTGAAAAGTCACCGAGTCTCCAGTACTGCAGCACACAGCATATCTGTAGATGGCTGGTCAAAGAATACAACCAATTTGTCCAGCAACATGGCGGCAACCGGGCTTGCTCACAATCCAGCCCCATCCCTCTTTGCTCTCTCTGAGTGCCTCAGTGTTTTTGATCTCCTGCAGCCAATGAAAGACACTGCGTGAACCGAGGGCATGCAAACGGCTTTGTCTCCAGCCTGTGGCAACTTGGATATTTCTTCAGTTTTCAATACATGTGCGAGCATGGCAGGAAATGATAGCATGGACAATGATCCCAAAGTTGCATGTGACAAAAGCGCTGTCAGCAAGTTCCTGTCCTTAGCTCTTTTTAGAAAAGCAAATGCTTTCTGAACAGGTAGGATATAGCCAGGACACGAAAAGGTCTGGGTGACATACCAAGGCTTTAATGAACAAAACAATGATCATTCTAGAAATACATGGAATATCTAAAATTTTTTCCATCTGAAATCTTGACTATTTGTGATGAACTGGGAAAAAGAAATCTATGGCAGAATTGGAATTTTTTATTCCATCAGTGATGGAAAGTTATATTTACCCATAAATTTAAAGAGGGCACGTAAAACTCCTTAAGTTATACTTTTTAATTTAAATGCCCTAAATTAAGTTATTCATTTTATATTCCCTTCACTAGATGTATAAACGATATGAAACTAACTACATGTGCTTTACTTTCTCTGCAGTGTCTATCTTTACCGGAGTCTTCAAAGTTTTTGATGAATGTATGCATTTGGGTATTGTGACTAAACTGAAATACAGGGATAATATATGCTTTTAAGGTTACAGCACTGTTTACTATTTTTCAACCACTAGTTTTTAAAGATTTTATTTATTTATTAGAGAGAGAGAGTGAGCCAGCGAGAGGAGGAGCAGAGGGAGAGGGACAAGCAGACTCCCCACTGAGCACAGAGCCCAACATGTGGCAAGATTCTCAGGACCCTGAGATATGACCTGAGCTGAAATCAAGAGTCAGACACTTAAATGACTGAGCCACCCAGGTGCCCCTCCACCGCGTTTTTAAATTGCATTCTCTATACATTATATATTTTTAAAAACATTTAAAATAAGAACCTTTAAATATTTCACGTAATGTACATCAAACCTTAATATATTAAAAGCCATAAATGTTTTCAAGTTAACTTGCTTCTATAAAGATTTCAGATTAAAGTTTTTTATATTCGATCTTATAAATAGTTCACTTATAAGAAAGGTGGTATTATATATTGTTGCTTTTAAAAAAGCATTATATGTCCATTATATATAAAATAATACTGGTAATTAGCCTTTTCTGTTCCAAGTGTATTGCTTGACCATATTCCTGTCTGCAAAAGTCAGTTATGTAACAGGAGGACAATCAATATCACATGAGGCTATTTTAGAGAATTTTAGTGCTTATGTAAACGTTGGCTGCTTTTTTATATGACTTGAGACATTTATAAGAAATGTAGGCAAATTTATCTTATTGATATAAATTATTTCTGTATTGGGGCGCCTGGGTGGCACAGCTGTTAAGCGTCTGCCTTCGGCTCAGGGTGTGATCCTGGCATTATGGGATCGAGCCCCACATCAGGCTCCTCTGCTATGAGCCTGCTTCTTCCTCTCCCACTCCCCCTGCTTGTGTTCCCTCTCTCGCTGGCTGTCTCTATCTCTGTTGAATAGATAAATTAAAAAAAATTATTTCTGTATTATTTCTATTTCTATTTAATGATGATTACACAATTATTTAATAATACATACTTATAGATTATTATTTATATTGTTTCACATATTAAGCAAATATATTATTACATTAAACATAAGAACCAAGGAAAATTGTCTGAGGTTACGAGGTGAACCATGAAACACTATTTTTTAAAAAGATTTTACTTTTATTTATTTGAGAGAGAGGGCAAATGGGAGAGCACAAGCAGGGGGAGTGGCAGGCAGAGGAAGAGGGAGAAGCAGAGTCCCCACTGAGCAGGGAGCCCAATGCAGGGCTCGATCCCAGGATCGATCGTGGGATCATGACCTGAGCCAAAGACAGACACTTAACTGACTGAGCCACCCAGGCGCTCCCATGCAACGCTATTAATATGGCAACTGATCTTTGTACATCAGGGCTTTTCTCAATTCAGCCAAAAGAAAATAGAAAAAATTTGGATAAGACATCTGTCCTCCATAACATTTATTTCAAATTTCTGTCATTTTAAAAATCATCTCAATATTACTACTAGTTGGCTTTAAAACAGATGTATTAATTTTAACTGTTATAATAAATTCATACTAAAAAATACTTTTTTACTTTTTTGTTCTTTCATATATATATACATATATATATATATGTGTATATATATATATATATATACACATATATATATATATGTATATAACTTTTTAAGAATGGGATTCCATGGCTTTCAAATGGCATGGCAATCACATATTTTACAATACTGTGTCATGCATTTCTCTTAGCCCTTTGCATGGCTCCTGGTGGCTGAAATCCTGCTCCCCCGTCCTTACCTACAAATTCTCACATGAGCTGGCCCCTGGGTGATTTTGCCCTGTACTTCGCAGCACCAGTCAGACCACCAGCTCTTCCTGCCGTCTGTGATATGCCTTCCCCAGATCTTTGTTGAGTTGGCTATGTGTTTTATTTAGGTCTCTAAGAGACATCTCGAGAGGCTTTCCTGACACGCAAACCCATTCATTCCCCCACGGCAAATCTCTGTTCCATGTTCCTCACAGCGGTCATCACTGATTCTCTTGTTTATTCGCTGTTTGTTCACTGTTACCCTCCCTGGAATGTGAGCTCGAACACGGTGGGGACCTGTCTGTGTCATCTGATGCCACACCCTGGCCTGGCACGTCCTCGGTTTTCAGTAAATGTCTTTTGCATGATGAGTAAATGACTCGTCCCATATTAAGCCAAACACTGATTTTATTTGCTATGAAGCCAACATGTTTACTCATTAGCAAGTGTGAATTCCCAATTACCACCACCTAAGGTGCCTTGAGCCAATCCTAATTGCTAGGGCAAGAGAATAAACACTGAATAACCATATTATCACTGCCTTGTTAGAAAGGGAAGACTTAATTGCGACTCACTGAACGGCTAAACCACCAACGCTCTAAGATAAGCAGCCGTTCTGCGTCCCGGCCTACAGAAAGATTTACTCTTTTGTGCACTAGAGAGACACATTCGTTTTCTTCTGCTCTTATTAGTAGAGAAATCTCCCCAAAAGTTCAACAAATCTACTGCTAAATGCAGCAATTCCCACTACAATGATCAGCTCTGAGCGATAACTTTTACAAATTCTCTGCGTTCTAAACTGCAAGGCTAATGATGTCATACTCACCTGTGGCCACATGGCCCTTAACTGGCTTTCCAGATGCCAGGCCCAGAGATGGCAACCACTGCGCCTTACCACAAAGACCACACCTGGCACCTGGGTGTGTGTGTTTAGAATAGCGTTGGGTGCAGAAACACACCAAAAATAAATATGTCCATCACTGGCTCTCGAGTTCTTTTTTCCTCAAAAAGTCCAATACATCCAGGGGATTCAGTAAGTCTCTTAAATGCACTACAGAAGCAACTTTGCCTGTACTTTTGGGCCGCTAGAAGGTCTACACTTCTTTCCTCAGCCTCCCTAAGGATTTAGGAACGGCCCATTGAGAAATGAGCAGAGGAATCTGGCTGTTCCTGGATTATGTTTAAATTGTAACTCGATTTCAGAATGGGTGTCCCTGGTCATCCGTTTTCTGCTGGCTGGAATGCTTTACTGTCACAGTTGGAGGTAGGGTGGAAAAGCGAGTCACACTGAAAAGCAGACACTCACTGATAATGAAGTAGTAAAGTGATTAGCCAAGATCTCAAAACCTCCTGAAGAACTAATCTCTGTTTGGAATGTGAAATATCGCTATTCAAATGATAAGACCTACGGTGTGAAAAAAAATTATTTAAAAATTTACCTCTGCATGTTTCTATTGTTGTTCAAATGGGTTAAATAAAACTGACTTTCAAAAAAAGCGGATTAGAATATTTCAGACTGCTTTACAAGGCATGCGACGAGCCATCTAGCCATCAGTACCAGTTACAGACATTAACCACTCCAGTAAAAATGATTTTTGCAAAGGGGCCTTGCTGGCAAATACAGAAAGCTGACATTAAACTAACCTGCCTTGATGAGAAAAATAAATTTCCTCAAGTCATCCCGGAACCAGAGTCTAAGGACGTGTTACCAGCACACTGAGGCCTGACACTAACCTGCTTCCACGCCCATCAGCTCACCTCCCCGCAACCCAAGTTAGACCACGGTTTCTTCATCTTCCAGAGCTGCATAAACATTCTGCAATCCTTTCAATCCAGCAACAGCCAGTGGGCACAGCTCCCGGGGTGTCTACGAGAAGTCCTTTTCTTGCTTCGTAACATACGACAAAAGGTATTTGTAGAAGTTTTCTTAAATTATTAAACACCCGTCCATAACAACAACAACAATAATCCCAAAGGCACTCAGGATTTACTATCCATAAAATAACAGAGAACCAATTACCTTCCGTTGACACAGGAGGCTTAGGCATTAGGTAAATGCTAATTAGGTGTTTTACTTCCTTAAGAGTTGACTTTCCTCATCCTCTCCCTTTCTTGGGCCCAGGATGCAAACAGTCACCAGAAATCCCCATTTGGGTAATCCAGTGAGCCTTTCTGTAATTTCCTGCACCGTTTACTCTCTTTGTTCTACTAATGCATTTCCTCACCTGTTCTGAGTATTTGTCAGCAAGGCGGCTGGTTTCACTGGGCTTGTGTGGGGGTGCGGTGGACTCTCGCACTGTTCTAAGAACGTTTCCCTGTGGTCTCAACCATCATGTGTGTCTTGGCCTTGCCCTGGCTTCTTCCCTACACAGGATTAAATCCACTCAATTAGTTTCTTTCACAGACCATCTTACTCTCCATTAAGGTGATTCTGGCTGGAAATCATCTTCCTCAATAAGGCTTTTCTTTCCTGAATCCTATCAAAGCTGCTGAGCGCCTTCGTGAACTCCTTTGTATTTGCTCTGAAGTGGACGGACTGTTCGGTTTCTGTATTCCTGTAGGGGAGGGCAGAGCCTCTGTGTTCTCTTTACATTTAGGGGTGGGTAAGGCACCAACATTCAACTATAATTTTCTGGCTTCCTTGGAGTTCTGCAAGTGATGTTATCAAACTGGCAGACTTTGACCTTTCCCTGCAACCTCCAGTCAGATTCTTGCCGTCAGGAGGCCCCCCCTCCTGGTCTCTCTGGGGGCTCCAGCACTTTCCACGCACGCCAACTGAGACGCAATTGGAAATGGAACCACTTGGGTAGCTCTCAATACCCTGGCTTTGTGGAAGGAAGCCTGGAGTCAAAGATGAGGGTCTGGCCTCTGCCTTTGCTTGGGTGATGCTGGGGGTGGGGGGTGACCCCACCTCCTTGAGGCTGAGCCCTCTCTTCTGCATAGGAGCAAACTCATTCACAGCATGTGGTGATAATCATTGTGAGAAAAAGAAAATGGAGCATAACTTCTGTTAAGCCCATGGCATTAAAAACAAGGAAGAGAGGGGTTGGAGGGTGGGGGTGCTTCTAGGGAGTAAAAGAAACTTAAAAACACAGCAACCAAAGGTAACATGTGGCCCCTGACTTGATCCTCATATAAACCTAATAAATCCCTAAAAAGAGAGGGTTGGGAGGACCCAGAAAATCTGTTTATGGACTGGGTATCAACTGATACCAAGGAATTATTGTTAATTTTTGAATGCGATAAAGGCCTTGCAGTTACAGTGTTTATATGTAATAGCATAAACAAGTATAATACGTATTAACAGATAATACCTGTTAAAATGGATGATGTGATATTTAGAGCCATATCCTGAAGTATGTGAGGGTGAGATGCTGAGGATTTGTGTATATGCTTCAGCGAAACCCTAATGGGGCCAAAAAGGAGCCAAAAGAAACAGTTGCGGCAAAATCTTGGTAAGGGTTAAAATTCTGGGCAGAGGACATTTGTACTAGTTGTTCTACTGCTGTGTATGTTGAATATTTGAGTAACTGAAAGAAGTTTCAAAATGAATACATTAAAGGCAGCCCAGGCTGACATCCTAGTGGCAAGAAGTCAGAGACAACTTAGTCACGGCAGAGAGTGTGTCTGGAGGTGGAAGCATTTGTCCTCAGGACTGTAGGTCCCTCCAGGACAAGGGTCTGCCTCATTTGTCCCCGAGGACCCAGAGCTCAACCCAGTACCCACACTGTTGTCTAAAACCAGCCAACAGAGAAGGGCCAAGAGGCACCACTAGCCACAGAAAAGCAGGCCCAGCACAGAAAAGCCTGGGAGGGCAAGGGGAGGCGGGAGGCCAAAAGAGGGAGAGGAGGCGTTAATCACTGTGTGGCCCGCGTCCGCACTTAGTTGGACAGCTAATAGGAAAGGTTCTAGACCAGGGAGCGGCATGAGTAGGGCTGTGCTTTGGCAATCGGCTCAGCTGTGTGGAGGTGGAGGGAGGCAGGAAGGCACCACAGCAGCGAGATTAGTCAGGGGGACAGAGTGGCAGAGAAGCCACTGATCCTGGGAACGGTGCTGGCCTAGGGGCTGCAAAGGTGGCCTAGTTCGGAGTCCTGGTGTCTTGCTGAAAGTGGCAACAGAGAGGGGACAGGATGATGCCAAGAGGGTGTCTGAGGTGCTGCAGCAACTCATTACTGATGGGGACAGGAAACTCCGAAGGCAGGGCTGGTCCTCAGCGGGAGATGGCCAGCTTGGGCATAGACGTGCTGCATACAGACGGTCTGGATGTGGGACACAGCCTGGCTGGGAACATGCCCTTCTTGGAGTGGAGTTAGTGGAAGCAGAAACCCAAGGCTGACTTAGGCAACTGTCAGGATTGTGAACTCTCCCCCATGCCCCTGACCCCAAACTCACTGTGGCTTCCTCCCGCTGTTCTGGTGTGTCTGGGGCTCCGCTGGGTCTGCGCCCTTCGCCCCAGCCAGGGGGGCGTACCATGATGATGCAAACCAGTGTGTGCTGTACTCACGCTCTGAGAGCTCTGGGAAAAACCCACATGTGTTAAAACGGCCAGTGAAACTTGCTATTCAGCTTCTATGCTAGGGGACAACATGGTGTTACCGCTTGCCGAACGTCTCCATATGCTATAGATTTAATATGTGTTATTTCCCTTAAACCTCCAAGTCACTTGATGATGAGAAAGCTGAAGTTCAGAGAAGTGAATAACCCAGCCAAGGTCACACAGCTGAGTGAGTGGCAGGGCTTAGAGCCCAACTCAGGTCTGTCTGTCCCTACGCTCTGTGCTCTTTCTTCGGCTTCATGACACAGTGGTGGAAAAAATGCAGCTGGAAGTGAAATAAATCTTAACCAGGTGTTGGAAGCAGACATTTGCCACCTGGCCTGGAGAGGTTTGCTAAAATGATGCCATAATTTCCTATCGTTTTAGCTAATAAAAAACTTACAGATACTTTAGGGAGGAAAAGTGTGGGAAGGGGAAACAAAGGGAAGACAGAGACACATGTGCTGCCAATAGCCAAAACTAGGAGGAAAAACTATTTCTCCTGAAATGATATAAAGTCTAGATTGGGGAAATAATATACGATCAAGCTGGTGTATCTCCTTTTTTGAGGCTTGCTTGCACTCATCTTTGACTCAGCATTTATGTAATTTTGACTTGGGAGGTGTGACAATACCAAAAAGCTTTTAAACATTATTTTAAAGATCAAAGGATTTCTCTTTAAAACTCAAAACATAGTGGCTATTTCTTGAGTTGCTTTCGCACCTCAAAATGTATCGGGGAGTTTTTTTTTGTTTTTTTTTTAACATAATTGGTTTTTAAAAGAGCGCCAGGTGAGTGAGGCCTGGTGTGGAGAAGTAATCTTTGGTGTGTTGGAAAATGGTGCTGAAGTGTTTCAGGCTCTGGCCTCTATTTTTCTACTGATAACACTCCATTAGGATCCCCAGACGGCTGGCTTGGACCCGTGGTCTGCCCATCTGCACAGAGGTAGCTTTGATGACATGGACGCTGCGTGAGCACAGGCTGTGGCACCCAGACACAGGAGTGAATCACATTTCCCTTCTGAATTCCCAAGAGACAGACGGGCTGTCTAGATTACCCAGTGTGCGCCGGCTCGGCCCCGGGGTCACAGAGCCCTTGTATCAGCATTCACAAGGACATAAAACCAAATAAGAGATTCAGTGATCGCTCACCATAAGGCAAAGACCAGTCACCCGGCTACCTTTACCAAGGGCACAGAGTAAACTATACTCCAGGGAAGCACTTAAGTGAAAGAGAATCCCATCGCCTTGTTGGTGAAAGCCAAGGGTAGCAACCAGAGCTCCTTGACCTTGAAACTGGAGAAAATCATCCCAGGGCCTACCCTACTCCCTCATCCCCAACTGCAATGAACAGAAAGAAGTTTTAAAACAAAACAAGGGTCTCCTTGTGGTTTATTCAGATTAGGTATAACTGGAAAACTAGATGTTTTCATCAAATATATTCACCTTTCTTCTTGACTGTAATACCCAGAACGTCCGAACACCTTCTACCTTGCACCAAGGAAGGAAAACAATTTAAGGGGAAAAAATTCTGTTTGTCACCCATACATGACATCTTCGGCATTTTTAAAAATTATATTTGTAAAGGTATGTGGCCACCTGTAGATTTTCTTCCACCAGAGGAAAAAAAAAATTGCATGAGTTACACTTTTGGAATAAAAAGGGAGAAAATATTACCAGAACATTGAAAGAAAGAATTCTTCCCTTTAGCACATTTTTTTTTAGACACGTACAAAGCACTGACAGGCATGACAGATTCTATTCTACACGCAGACCGGTAGGGATATCTCTTGGTCAAGATTTTTGGGGAAGATGGTTTGGGGAAAGCTATTCTGAACAATACAAATATTAACAGGTGTCTAGTGTTTGCGAGGTACACAGACAACAT
Source organism: Ursus maritimus (assembly GCF_017311325.1). Lineage (NCBI taxonomy): Eukaryota > Metazoa > Chordata > Mammalia > Carnivora > Ursidae > Ursus > Ursus maritimus. The sequence goes on along the minus strand of NW_024423344.1, from coordinate 6,632,168 downwards.
ATCAAGAAAAATGTTTCATCAGGAAAAGACAAAATAAAAGACAAAATAAAAACATTCCTGTTCGCCACCTGAAGCATTTTATTTCCCTGTACTTTCTAGATATCTCATTCACAGATCTCGTCTTTTCTCTTTACCAGCTTGTTTTCTCTAAGTCATGAGCATAGGCTCATGTCTTTTGGAAGACAAGATTTACTAGCACAAAAGTGCAGGAGCATGCTAATGGAATTTTCATGTTTACCAAAATAATGTAAGAGTTTGGGGCTTCAACAAGATCAATAAAATGGTAAATTGAAGTGTTTTATTGAATGGCTAAAGGGCGTAGAGGGACACTTAGAATTCCTAGCTACCGTTTCAAAACTGTAATTGTAAATTTGGCACGAAAGTGGTTTTTTTTTAGATTAATGCATAAAAATTTTTGTTCTATTTCTTATGAGTACATTCCTGAGAAAAACTGCTAGAATATTTGCCAGTGACTTGGACCCAGGTTTTATGACTTGGCAGGGCGTCCTGAAGGGGCCCTAAGGAAGGCTTTCAGCACTGAGCTGCGTAACTGTCCTGTGGTTAGGGATGCTGAGGACACCTGGAGAGCAGAGGCCCTGCTCGCACTGGAAGGCGGGACGGGTGGGAGGACTGGCTCCCAGCCTACTCATCTCTGCGCGGGTAGGCGATGCTCATGTCCCATGCGTCTGTGAATCCGTTAGCTCTATTCTGAGGCCCTGAGATAAACAGCCCCCTCACACAGGCCGAGTGGCCGCCTGCCTCTCTCTCAGCATCGCTCTGTGGCTACTCTCCATGGAGCCGACACAACAGGCACGGGCAGGTCTGCACAGATAAGGCCAGTTCAGCCTCCCTTCCTCACCACCGACTCACTGGGCTTTTCCATTTCCAGTCAGTCAACAAATATTTACAGAGCTTTTACTATGTGCCAGCCTAGCAGCTAAAGAGGGTGCACAAGCACCTTGAAATGTTAGATGGGGGTGGGGAATAAGGAACAAGGAGGTGTGAGAAGAGAAAGTACTCAGGCTCTCTCGATGAGGGTGTCTCTAAAGCTTTCCAAGGAAGAACCGAGCTCAAGAGACCTCCGCCCCCGCCCCCACCCCCGCGGCAGAGGCCCACAGGAATCCAGGCAGGTGTGAAAGAAGCAAACAAAGGTGATAAACGAACAGTTGTGAGGCCAAGCAGGACAAAATCAGAGCAGCCGGTCACCACTAGCTAGTTTGCAAAGGGACCACCCAGAAAATCTGGGAGCAATTAGGAGGGAGAAAAAAACAAATGGTGGTGGTGGTGGCTGGGCATTCTTGGATGTTAGGAGGAGGGGATCACATGAGTAAGGCAGGACACTGGGACTAGAGGAGATGAGTCATGGGGTGGAGGGTTGGGGGGCACACTCCCATTCATGCACTGTCACCGCAACTACGAAGTTGCAATATTTACAAAGTGATCAGAAAACAGATTTTAAAATGCAGACAGTAGGAAACCACATGTAAACTCTAATTATCTTCTGATACTCATTGGAACATTGAAAAGTGAATTCTGAACAGGATACATGAGTCTTAAAAAATTCCATTCTTTTTATCCACAGTAAGGAGGGCTCCTACCCCCTCCAGCCAAACTGAAGACTAGCAGCTGACATTGTGCCTTCCGGCCACGGGTCAGACAATATGCCATGCTGTTCATGTTGTTTCATGAGCCGCCGCCCCCCTTCCCCCACATATTAGTCCTCTGTTGTGGACGGAGAGACCATCTCGCCGTATGAACTAGCTTGTCCAAGGTCACGTGGCTGAGCAGTAGCTGAGCCAGAATTCAAACACAGGCTGCGGATCCCTGTGGGTTGCACCACGGCCCTCAGTCCCACTACTGCCTCCGCACAGGCTGCTCCCTCTGCTGGAAACACGCTCATCATGTCCGTCCACTCACCTCCTCCAAGCCCTGTTTTCCATCCTGCTCCCCCGTGAAGCCCTCCTTCTCTCAAGCCAGCTGGCCTCCCGGATTGCTGCCTCCTCTGAATGCCTCCACGCTACCCATCCCAGGTCCAGCCCTGTTTTAACCTCCCTGGCCAGGACCAGTCCCTGGTCAGATGGAACATGGTAAAGCGCGTTCTTATGCCATGTGAGCCAAGGTTTTCTTGTCCAACGTTGGAGAAGAGTTTCAGAATTTGGCTTTGAAGTTCTCATTTTACTTAGACATTACCCATGATCTCTCAGCAGTTACTCTGTGTATGTGAGCGCTCTTGAGATCTAAGAGGCCCTGGGAGCTGTTTCCAAAGATGCTAAAACTGAGCGTGCTTATTAAGCGTAGCACTTACTAAGACTGATCTGCGTTTCGTAGAGTTTTAAGCCTTTGTTAATTTCAATTTGCGGAGGCTTCTCCCTATTTTTAAAGCCCACCAACACTTTTTTTTTTTCAGGTCTCAAGAATTTTTGCTAAGTCCTTGAAAATCTAGTAGGTTCTAAGCACTGTGCCTGAAGCATCTGACGGACAGAGCAGACCTTAGCCATGTGCTTGCCCTGGTAACGGTTATCTACAGATCTGTTTCAAGCCTTGCCGCTGTCCCCACACACTCGTGGCGTTCAGCTTACTGAAGACAGTGATTTTTGTCCTGTTGACAGATTATTTTTTAGAGTGACGAGCACAGCTGCCAAGTAATGGATGCTAATGGACTCACTTGTTAAAAAATGTCATGAACAAACACAAAAACCACAACTTCAACTACGTACTCTACCACCCCTTTCCAAAAACATCTGCAGTTATTGAAAGTTATATTCCTAATACTTGTCAAAATTTGGACTCTCTTTCCTTAAAAAAAATGCTTTGTCTTCATTGCTTTGAAAGATGGTATGAATAAATGGAATACAAACGAGACACATAGTAGGAGCCTCTAGAAGTATTCAACTCATAGATTTCAGTTTCCCCAGCACTTAGCTACAGATTTCCTGCGAAGCATTTATAGGAGAGCTGTACTTATAATTTTCCAGACATGCTATGTGTCTAAGACAGCAACACGAACTTGCTCTTGGGTCCAGGTAGACCTTCTCTGCTGGTAGATGGGCTTTAACTAAATGCAATCTGGTAACACTGTAACAAAGGCGTTTCACACGCCTCACTGCTGGGGGCGGGGAAGAGGTGGCTGAGGTTCTCCCACATGGAAGGAGAGGGAACGACAGCATTTGTCTCTGTGAACCAGCCCGTACGTCACGCGATAGTTTTCTCAACACCCGTAGAAAATCATAATGCATTAAAAGGAAAACAAAAAGGCCCAGGTATACTTGCGTGAACTGTGACCAGTTTTACGATTTACATGAATAACAGGCGTTACTTGGTACGCAAACCTTCATGGTAGATACTCATCCTTTAGTTGCTAATAATTGGCCCTGATATCAAAAGGCCTAGTTTTTAAACACTCTTTCGTAATATAACTAAACCAGAACTTTTCCACCTCAGGATAGTATTGCTACTATTCTGTTTACTACATGTGGGTTGTTTTACCCAGACCCAATAAAAACCCCAGCTTTACCCGGGGACAGGCCGGATTTCATATGGCCACTGAGAAAAATGTCATTTAAATCTCCCAATGACAGTATTCTTAGAGAATAACCAAAATGCTTTAAACTGAGTAGTTTATGCTCACATGGAAACCCGAGACGAGAAAAAGAAAGCTGGGAAGGAAGGGTAGGGAGAAGGGCTGGGAGGACCGGTGCTCCCCACACACTCGGCCGGTGACGACCCACCTCTTTCCATTACTGTCCCGAAGCATCGCCTTCCCCATCACTCTGGCCTTCGTCTCCAGCTCCTGAACCTCCTCCAGCAGCGTTTTCTTGCAGGTGTGCTGGGCCCTGTGTCACGAGAAAAAGACAAAAAGCACATGACACGTGAACCTTACACAGATGTAAAGACTGGCTGCTCCCTTTGGGACCATATCTGGATGCCCCTCGAGGCTGAGGCTGCAGCTTCGGACATCCCGGCACACTCACAGTCCTGTGTATGGCCAGGGTTCCACCGCCATAACCTGGGAAGCATCCCAAGTCTTGCAGAACACACTTGGACCATGAACCTCCGAAGTTGCCCCACATCCCTCAGAGTACATTGCTTATTGCCGACCCCTGCCATTGAGACCACAGACTGGGGTTCACGGATAGTCATGGGTCTATCTCTAAAGCTTTTCAGGGCCTAAGAACCCAGAAGATGCTTTAAATCCTTCACTAGTGGATGTATGCCGGTCCCTCGGCCCTGGCCCCTACTGTGACCCCAGAGCCCTGGGTGAGCAGTGTGTTCTCTTTTTAGCGTGGAAAGAGCCACTGTCACAGCAGGAATGGGACTGATAATGCTGGAGGTCATGTTCTTCAAGCCGAACCCTGTACCTGAAATTGAGGGTCAACACAAATATCCAGGCACAGCTCTTCTTGCAGAGATTTACCCTTAGGGCCCATATTCGTGGGCCCCCACGGAGTAAAACAACTGATTCAATAACAAAAACAGGCCAGCCTCTCCACCGCAGCTGACCCCTCAGCCTGGTCCTGTCCCTCCCCTTGAACTGTAGGAAGAGCTGCCCGCACCCTTTTTCTGGTTAAACGAAGAATACCTTACAACGTTCGAATAAGTGGCTGATCTAGGGCCTTCCTAGAATTAAGACTACACACAAAGCTACTTATTGGAAAGGATACAGTTGAAGAAAGGCAGTTAGCTAGACAAGGGTATGAAGCAGGAAAAGAAAAACTCAAGAAGAAGAAGGCTCCGCGCTTAGCAAAACAGGACAGTGTTCCTTATGATGAAAAGCTTTTCATTGGTTTCAGTGTAAACAGATGTGGAGATCCTGTTAAGGACCAGGGCTCAAGACAGAATAGGAACAAACACGGAGCATCTCTGCAAGGGAGTGAGCACGGCGTAGCGGGACCATCCGGGAGACGTGAGCTGTTTGAGGGGAATCACGTACCCCCGCCCACCCTCCACCTTCAAGGGAAGAAAGTCTGTTAAGATAATGCGCAGTCATCCCCTAACACTCCAAGTTAATCTGTAATGGAGTATCAGCGCTAAGACACTGTGTGTGCCTGCCATTCCTTCCCCCAAAGTAAACACGAGAACTTGGCCGCACAGGTCTTAACACATAATACCTTAATTACATCAAGCCGAGTCCGAGGACTCAGTAGTGATAACATACCACAGTTCAAAGCAGAGGCTGTGGAATTTTAATTTAAACAAGAAATGAGAAAGCATTTAACGTTTTGCTGGAGACAGTCAAAAAGAAGGTTAAAATTTACACTGTTCCGTATTATCGAATATGCTGGGCCCTCACCTTTCACTTTCATGTCATGGGCTCACGGCGCTAGAATGGTAACAAGACAACCGAGTGGCCCACCGCAGTCCAGCAGGATTCACCCTGGATATACAGGCCCCAGGAGAACACGTGTGCCCCTCCCGAGGATGAGTGTGTGCTCTGTTTCAGACCCTCCTCCCTCCACCTCTGTCCTCCCCTCCTTCCTTTCTCTTCCTCCCCGCACAGAGCAGGCAGGGCTCTCCAACCTCTGGAACAGCCCTGGGAGTTCTCTTGTGGGCTGGGTGACAAGGGCATCGACAAGAAGTAGGCCAGGAACAGGAAGGCTGGGCCAGTGGGCGCAGGGCACTGGAAATCTACACCTTAGGCCAAGGGAGACAGAATCTGGCCCACTGCATTGAAGCTGCCGGTTTGGGCTCCTTCATAAAATCACCTCAGAAGGAAATGATCTGAGGATGCTGATGCCACCAGGCACTGTGTGTGTTCTCGGTGGACCAAACTCATCTGTGTCCAAGGGTTACTCAGCAATTTTTTAGTATTTTTAGTATTTAGACTAGCTCCCATGACCACTCTATGAGAACGCTGGGGGGCAACACTGGGGATGATTCTGTGAGTCTTTCTGCGTGTGGCTCTGGGGTAGAAGCAATGTTAGCAATGTGACACTGCTTTCTCAACAGCCTTTACCTAATAAAACCTTAAGTAGATAAATGATACCGCCCCCCACCCCCGCCCAACAAAGTCCACCTGTGAAAAGACAGTTTTGAAGCATTAGCCACCGGCATGCAATTTAGGTCTCACCAGGAGCTGGGGTTTGGCTTGCTCTCAGTCACAGCTGTGACAATGTGAGCCCCATTACCCAGGAGCGGCTTATCCCCGGTGCTCCGGGGCTGCTCCATCTAACCCCGCCTCAAGAGACCAGATGACTGCAGAAGGGGCAGGTGGGGGTGCTTAGCCACGGTCGGGGTGAGGGTCATCTGTGAGCCCAGGTATAGCTGTGCGCAACTCCAGGTTATGAGGGACTTTTAAAATAAATAAATTGGCTTAGGATCTTGAAATTTTCATCTTTTTTTTTTTTCCTGGAAACTGTTTTCCTTGGCTCTTTTTTTTGCATGATAAAGTAGTAAGTCAGAGGAAATGTTCAACTCTAAATGTGGATGAAAATGTAAATACAATGTGCTTCATATGAACTTCATTTAGGTAGAAAGTTGTTTTTTTTTTTTTAAATCAAGACTCATTTGTATACAGAAATTTCCTTTTACCTTTTATTTCCATTTCAGTGTCTATCTGGGATTATAATAAGGAAATGAAGTCATTCCGGAATTGCTGAACGTATTGTGTGCTGGCTGGTAAAGTATAAGAGATACAGTTAGATAAAAGGAGGCTGGTTCCTGTGTTTGGTGGCCTTGAGCTTTACGTTATTTTTATAAAGCAACTTACGGATTTCTCCTAAATGAGAATAAGTACATGGCAGCTCACCTAAGAATGCTGTCATGGGTAAACATTTTGGAAGTGTGTAAGCTAAAGGATATTAAAGTAGTTTTGGGCAATTTAAACTTCATGCTCCTAATAAAAATACTCATTAGCCAGGTATCACATATAATCAATCAATTATTTTAGTAAAAGATGTGTTAGTTCGGTCCCTCGTGAAAATTATGATTAACAGGATAACAGAGTAGGTACTTTATGGCGTCCAAATCTGACTTAAGATAGCCTAGTCATGGATCTTCAAGCAGAAAGCTCACAGACTTCGTGGAAAAAATGACTAAATTACCTCATGCTGAGTTTCTTTTTTCCTTTTTCTGATTCTGAACAGTCTAGGTCCTAAAATGGGAGAGAGGGACTGGGCAAAGTAAGGGGGGAAATGCAGAAAGAGAGAGCAGCTCACTTTGCTAAGCACTGCTAGAAAGACCCATGAAAAGGTGGGCCTGCATTCTGCTGGTATTTAAAAGCTCTTCCAAAATAGAGTTAACCATGAAAATGCAAAGCAAAACAAAAGGTCTGCAAGATTGGTCCAAAGCCAGACGAGAGATAGTGACCGCACTGCAGACATGGACGCACATCGCTGTCACGGCACAAGCTCTTCGCGGGCCCTGGGCTTCCGGTTCACTTCATTCAAAAGTCTCCTGGGAAGTCCAAGGACAGCCATACTAGCACACCATGTTTCAATAAAGAGTTGACAACTGGAACCAAACGAAGGGTGGCTGTGGGCAATCAGGGTTCATGTTTTTGTTCAGTGTGTAGGAAGGGAAAACAGAACACATTCCAGGAAGCAGAAGCTCAGAAAGAGAAATCACAATCCCGCACGGTGGCCTCACCAGAGGTGAGCAACTCATAGTTGGCTTCCACTTCCTGGAGAAACCTCTGATTTTACTGGACCCAGAAACATCTATTTTAGGTTGGGAGTATAATATAAGATAAAACCTGGGCCCCACGATCTCAGGGAAAATTCCCAAATAAGCTTCCCAGATGTTTGTCTTTGAGGAGAGAGGTGACTGTAGTTGGGACATTAAATGTGTATTACAAATTGAGCATGAACTCTGGGTAAATACTGCCTGGGAGAGCCAATATATACCATCCTCCCTGGCTTCCCCAAATTAAACAAGACAAAAGTACATTTCTGTAAGTGCCTCTGGCTCAGCCCAAAGCTGAGGTGCCGTCTGCTCTTGGGAAGGACTGTTTTCTGGGCCTGTCCCGGGCGGGAGGCAGCAGGTAGCAGGAACAGTGCCTGGGGTCTGCCTCTGCTGGCCCCCGACCAGCACCTCCTTCGTAGTGCATGGTCCCTTCTCCTACCTGGCTGGCAAGCTTCTCGGAAACAAGTGACTTTTACTCTTTCCATATGGTGGAGGTGGAGGCAGTGTCCTTTGATTTATCCTTGCTAAAATGTAAATGGTGCTAATTTTATAGTGCCAGGGAAAACCAAAAACAAGTCCTGTTTGAAGGAATAATTTGCCTCATTGGTGACTGGTAACTTTTACATGGAATGGACTGGAAAAGATCCAGAAGACTGATGAGGAGGTAGAGACATCGTAATCTGCAACCATTTTTTGAAATGGTAGAAGGATACTTCTGCTAAAGTCTCACTTGGCAAATACACAGACTCGGTAAACATTTTTTTTTTCCGTGACGTTAATCAAGATAGTTGAATTAAAATAGGCTGAGATTAATTTATAATCACATTCCTATTCTCAATCACTATAAATTGTAAAGTGATCTGATGTTGCCAGTATCATGTTGTATTTACCTAAAACTAACCTGTCATGTAAAATTGAAGAAATTCAGCAAGGTAATAGAGCATGCCACAACGGGACTATGTGCTATAAGAACAAATAATAGAACTAGCATTTTGCTTCAGCGCATTTATTAGATTAAGAAAACATCTTCCCTGGTTATAATAATTTCATTTCCAAGGATTCCAATTCAGCTATTTATAGAATACAGTTTTAGCAGATAAAAGGGAAGTAGTGGTTAATCAAGCCATTTAATAAATTAGCACTTAATTTTTACTAATAGTTGCAAAACTTAGTGAAGAGGGAAAAAAAAAAAACAACACCCAAAATATGTGCTATACAATTCTCTCTCTTCCTGTCTCTCTCTGCATTAGGCATCACTGGTTGTCAAGGTAATGCCAAAATGAAGACTTTTTCAAAAGACATCCTTAACTGTCAGGCAAGAACAATTCTCATTGAGTGTGGGAGGAAGGGGGAGATAAAAATGAAATCTGATGTCTTTTCCTGGAAGGTTTGGATTAAAGTCTCAATTCTCTACCTCAGGGCCCCAAAATAATTATGCTTTGCCCAAAGTAAAACCAATCCAGGAGTCTCAATTTTCAGGGAAGTTGGCAACTATTTGTAGGAGGAATCAGCCTACCCCAAACAAAAATCAATATTATCTCTTTTGGAGTCTTCCATCTCTTTCTCAGGGATGAAATTAAAATTAACATTATTTTGGAACTGAGTTGTTTTGCTTACCTTGTGCACAAGATATTTCGGAAACAATATATTTTGAAACACATAAGCAAAAATTGAGCATGAATTATTTCCCACTTAACCTACATTATAATTTCATCTTTGTGACTAATCTTCTCATAGATCTGCACACTGACACGCTAAATAAATTATGTTTGAAGGATTCCTACTGTGAATTATTGGAAAAATGAAGAATACTTCATTCCAAGTTATTTCCTAATTTGAAATGACTTACATCTACACAATTTTTGTTTAAGTCTGGGATTTAAAGCCAGGGTATATTTGTGACCGCTTAGCCATTGATTTTTAGATAAAAGGAGAAACGAATTTTGAGTTACGCTTCCTAAACCCGATGGAATGACTCTGTACTTAGAAACCCTCCTTTAAAATCATGTACACGCACCACACCTGTTGACCTTCACACAGCCTGTCTCGGGACTCCTTTTTTTCTATATTCTCCTATCAAGGTGAAGCACAGGTGAAAAGAAAAAAAGAAAACCACAAGCAACCAAAACCCCCAACACCCTTTACATCGGCTGGTGGCAGGTAGCAGGAGACCTGTTCTTTTCAGAAGTCCCACAGCATGAAATACCCTGTGGCCAGGGTTCATGACAGGTGACTGCAAGGACAGATGAGCAAGACTTAGGGTGACTACGTCACTTTTCACTTACGCTCTCCATGCTACGTCTTCCATCAAACATGCTGTGGGCACCAGAAATAATCCCAACCAGAAGTGTGCGGAGCTCAGGACCATTGTTGCCTGCGAGAAATAGAAGTGACACGTGTGTTAATACTTGTTCTTTCAAAAGCAGATGTAATTTAATCAATGTGAAACATTCCACGACACAAAAACGACAGACAGCATTAAATTCAATCACAGTGAAAACATACACCTGGGAAGGATCAAGAGGACCTGACGTGGTGAGTGCCTCTCTGCTGATCTCCATCAGCCTTGCCTCCTTTTATTTTAACAAGTGTTGTTGTCTCCCTCTGTCTATAAAGTGCTTTTAAGCCCCCTTCTGGTCAGAAAATTGACCCTAAAACCCTACTTTAGAGAAAGCTGGAGGCAGACTCCTATCAAATGAATTTTTCTCTGCTAGGCTCCTCATATCCACCCCACCCCCCGTGCCCACCATCCATGAGTTCGTGTTCCTTCACTGCTCCTTCATTCACGGAACCAGTACCTGTGCAAGGCAGGGAGATTCTCAACACCCAGCAGAGGAGAAGGGATGGTTATAGTCTTTGCCTTCAAGAAAACTAAAATTGTAAGTACACACACACACCATTGTGCAGTATAATCTACAGATTTTCCTTGACTTACGACAGGGGTCACATCCTAATAAACACAACATAAGTTGAAAATATCCTAAGTCAAAAATGCATTTAATACACCTAACCTACTGAACATCATAGAAAATTGGGCAAAACCATCTATTATGAAAGAGGGTTCCACAGTAGTGATGTGGAAGACTGCATGGAAGTTTCTCAAAAAATTAAAAATAGAAATAACCATGTAATCCAGTAATTTCACTACTGGATATTTACCCAAAGAAAACAAAACACTAATTTGAAAGGTATATGCACCCTATGTTTATTGCAGCATTATTATAATAGTCAAGAAATGGAAACAACCTAAGTGTCCATCCATAGACGAATGGATATGAAGATATCGTGTGTATGTACACACGCAATCACTCACACACAATGAAATATTACTCAGTCATAAAAAAGAACTAGATCTTGCCATTTCTGACAACATGGTTGGACCTAGAAGGTGTGCTATGTGAAATAAGCCAGACAGAGAAAAACAAATGCCATAAGTGAAATCTAACATTTGGAATCTAAAAAAAGAAATGAACAAACAAAAAAAGTAAAAAAAGACCCATAAGTACAGAGAACAAATTGGTGGTTGCCAGTGGGGGGGGGATGGGCAAAATGGGTGAAAGGGAGTGGGAGATACAGGCTTTCAGTGATGGAACGACTAAGTCATGGGGATGAAATGTACAGCATAGGGAATGTACTCAATACTGTCATAACAGTGTTGTACAGCGACACATGGTAGCTACACTATGAATAGACTTGTCAAATCACTATGTCGCACATCTGCAAATAACATAAGGTGGGAAGGTGGGTCACCCACACTTCAATCAAAAAAGAAACAAAAAACAACATTGAAAATACAGTAAAGTGTCCGGTAGCTCATGTAATGTATCGAATACTGTACTAAAAGTGACACACGCATGGCTGTCTGGGTGTTGGTTATTTACTCTCATGGTGATGTGTCTGGCTAGGAGTGGCCAGCGCCCAGCATCATGACAGAGGACCGTGCCATATAGTGCTAGCCTGGGAAGAGATACAAATCCAAAATTCCAAGTTTGGTTTCTACCAAATGCGTGTCACTCTCACGCCATCATAAAGTTGAAAAATAGTTCAGTTGAAAGTCCATCTGAAGTCAGGGACCATCTGTACACTAGACAGGGTGGAATTTAAAGTGTATCATGATCACATTCTATGGGGTTTCAGAAGGCTAGAAGGCTGGTAAGACTTCTTAAAGAAGATAGAATGTGAGATGTGTGCAGAAAGATAAACAGGATTTCCAGAGCTCAAGAGGGGCAGAGGGAGAGCAATTCCAAGGGGAAGCCTGGATGACAGGGACTGGCAGTGAGGAGCGCAGGCTTTGATAAGATTTACTTGTTCCTGGCATGCTGGGTCACAGTTTTGGGCAGAGGGTTTCAAGGACTAGAGTTGCGGGGCCAACTTAAATGTCGGGTGTGGAGTCAAAAAGAGAACTTAGGGCAAAAGCAGAGGGAGGGACAAGTTTCCTCTGAATAAAAGCAGGGACTGGACAGCCCAGAGTTGTTGGAGTTAGGTTTCCAGTGAGCACGGCCAGGAACTTGGAGCTGGCTGGCCACTGGCAAGCTGGCCTGGAAGGGTGGGCTACTTAGAAAGGAGATCAAAGTGACAGAACCCTTTACATTGATTGGTTGGCTTCTCTGGAGGCCTCATGTGGTTCCACTGGAATAGATAGGCTTTACCACAACTCATCACAAAGTGTCACGAGGCTTTCCAAGGGCAGGTGCGCAGTGGGGCTGAGCACATGTGAGGTGCGGGACACTTGCAGGGACTTGGTAGGGCTGAGAATCAAGGGGGGCTCAGGAGAGCTCTCTTCCAGGGCGAGAGGGTGGGGTTCACCATGACCCCAGTGTGGCAGGCAAGCTTCAACTCAGTCTCTGGTTTCTACCTTCTGTTCTGGGGGGCCGGCCACACCCACGAAGCCCTTGTTGCTCCATCTGACTGCACCTGAGCAGGGCTTCTGTTTCTGTGCCTGTCCTCCCATCTCCTCCGTCTGTCTGCACCCCGAATCCCTGGCAGCCCTGGCAAAGCCCACGCCTGACCCCACCTGTTTTGCCTCTGAACTCTGGCACTTGGTACTTGGAACTTGACGACAATGAATCTGAGAAGGGAGGTCTGGGGTGGAGCTGAAGGACTTGCTTTCCTTTTCTAAACAAGAGTGCCAGCTTTCTGAAAGAACAGTTTTAAACCTCAAAACTATGAGAGTACACGGTGACCCATCAATTGTATCTCTCCAAGTTCATCCTAAGGAAATAAGAAAACATGAGAAGCAGCAAGTACAAGAATATCCACGTAGTGCTGCTACCAAAGAAAGAAAGAAAGAAGTGTCCAAGAACAAGACTTGACTCTAGGGGGTACCTACACCCAATGGGCCTCTGTGTAGCAATGAAAGTGATCGAGAATTGTATTCATTGACATAGTGAAATGTCCTGTTATACTGCTAAGGAAAGCTCCAGGTCCTGACACCTCTTACAACAGACCTACCATGGCAATGGGCGGGGCGGGAGGGAAAATGGCGTAATTAGGCCAAATCTTGAAATTGCACCTGAGATGCCATGTCCTGATGCAGTCCACCACAAGTTCTCGTGTCGAAGCATTAAGCATTATACATATAGCTAAATATATCAATATAGACTCTAAGTTTTGTAAGTCCTACTATAGGATTTCCACACCTTTCACAGACACATCCTGGGACTTCGAACACGAGGGGTCCCGGCCTTGCAGGACTTGAGACTACCACCCCGTGGCATCGTGCGTGCTTACGTGCTTGGGCATAATGCATGGACTGGCACGGCAGGAGGGGTATGATAGCTGATTATTGTTTGCCTATCTCTTTGGCTCTCTCGATTGCCTCTTTTTTTCCTACAGAAAGCATGTCTTCCTCACATGAAAGAAACATGCAACTCAAGCCCATCCTCCGTCCCCCAAGCGCACCACAGGAAGGAGCTCCCTCTGCGAGTCCAGCCTTCCACCGACAACCCTCTTGCCTCTGGGGCGGGCCGTGTGGCCAGTCGGGTCGCAGCGCGGAGCTGGCACCTTGGGTTTTGCTCTCGGCTCTGCCTGCCCAGGGTGGTGCACGGTCCCCGGAGGGTGGACTCCTTCGAAGCTATGCTGATGGGGCTACGTCCTGGATCATCTGCCAGGTATATTTATCAAAGAGTGGGCTCATTGAAAAAGAACACTTTACAACAACAAGGTACTATGTAAAACAGATTATGGAACTAAGAATTTTAGCTGCTGAGGGAAGTCAGGACAATGAACTTTGAACTGCCTGTTGGAAATATGAAGCCCCTCTCAAATGAACAAAAGTTAGATAGAGATTTGCAACTATTGTTTTGTCATTGGTGTTTAAAACTTGGAGCTGGGAAGATTTCATGTATGTAACCTAGAGGTGTGTCTCCAGAAAGGTTTCTACACATTTTTACAGAATGACCTGGGTCCAAAGTCCTGAAAGCTTGTCTAAGGCCACAGCTTTAGGTATTTACATTTAATTACATTTTTCTTGTTCTCTCAGCATAGCAAAAAAAAAAAAATGTTTACTGAGCTGGGCTGAGTGACTTAAGTTACCCTCTGTCCTCACCCTTCCTAAACACTATTGAGTGAGGTTTTAAAAGCATCCTTTTGACGTGCTGTCTACTGGGAAGAACGCACCCCTCAGTTAACACATCTTTACGAGCACTGACCGGAACCACTCAGGTGCCAAATGCATAGGAACCCATTGCAGGTAAACTGAGGCTCAGGTGGGTGAAATGAGTTGACACATTAGGGCACGAACAGGTGAGAGCCCTGGCAGGACTGGAGGCTTGTCTGATTGTAATGAGCTGCCCAGCACAGCCGTCGAGTTAGAACAGGAGTATTAACCAGGGACACCCATCATGGGAGTGATCAGGGATTAGTGCATTCAATTGCTGCAGTGTGTTACTCATCTCACACTCACACACACACACACACACAGCCCAGGTCCAGCCACCCAAGAACATGGTGATAGATGAGAAGATGTTTTGTTTTATTTTTTTAAAAGATTTTATTTATTTATTTTTGAGAGAGAGTGAGCGCACAAGCAGTAATGGGCAGAGGCAGAAGCAGGCTGCCCGCTGAGCAGGGAGTCCGATGCGGGACTTGATCCCAGGACTCTGGGATCATGACCTGAGCCAAGTGCAGACACTTAACTGACTGAGCACCCAGGTGTCCGAGAGAAGTTTTAAAAAGGAAGCAGAAGTAACCAGAGGCAGTTAAGGGCAGTTTGAGCTCCCAGCATGGGGTGCAGGGGAAACAATGCTGACAGCGAGAAGGGGAGGGCTCGGCTGCCAGGAGAAGGAACTAGGATACGCAAGCAATGAATCATGGAACACTGCATCAAAAACTGTTAATGTACTGTATGATGACTAACATAACGTAATAAAAAATTAAAAAAAAAAAAAAGGAACTAGGATTTCCCTGTGCATTACTAAGTGCCAGGCCTACCCATTTAATCCTTCACAGTTCCCATTTCACAGAAGAAAATTTGAGTCTGCAACTTCCCCCAGGACCTGTTGCCAGATTCAAACACATGTTGCTTGGCCCCAAGCCCTACTCCCTCTCCCCAGCAGGAGAGGAATGAGGAGCTTCCTTCTCCTCCCACCCGCCTGTCCCGGGGTGGGAGAGAACATCTCCAAGTGCAGACTCGGCACCATGCTCCTGGCATGAGTCTGACTTCGATTTAACACCAGAAACCCAGGGCACTAAATTCAAAACGGAAGTAGAAGAAAATCTGGACGGCTTTCAATGTCACAAAAACCACAAAGAAAAGCTACCCCAATCCCTTCACTCCCACCGGGCCACAACGACAACAAAATTTACCCAAACCTTAAGGCCCATCAGCCTGGTAGGAAGAGTTGTACTTGACTCTTGCTTACCCCTCACCTTGCCTAATTTTTTTTTTTTTCCATTCAAAGGCCAAGGGAGCCCTAGTTTTGTTTCTGAGCTCTGGCTTTTTGAAAACCTTGTTTTCCATGAATGTGCACGAGGCAAGTTCACTCCACTCTTCTCCCTACAGGAGCCCTTTTTAGAAGGGCGGCAGTGTATGTTTGAACACTATTTGCTCTGGGTGACAGTGCAAGGGTGCACGTGTTTGGGAGCTGTGCACGCCTCCCGAGCCTGGGCTGAGAGGCAGGTGCGCTGCACAAATCCATCCACCACGGGGAATTCTCGGGGCAGGTGTGGAGTCTGCGGTGCAGTGGGAAAGAACTTCCCGTGGCCCCGTAAAGGACCGAGTGGGACCATATTCACTAGCCACAGGAGGGAGGATGCGAATTCAGGCTGAAACAGGGTTCCTTTCCTGTAATCGTGCGTGCCCACTCGTCCCCTGTACAAGCAGCCAATTTTAAGCTCAGAACCTTAAAGACATCTCTCAGTTGTTTTCCATGGAACATCCTCTGAAGATTACCTTGCCAAGCACTCTCTAAACGCAAATGCATTTTTAGAAAAACCACCAAGTGATCCCAGAAGC
The DNA here is from genome assembly GCF_017311325.1 of Ursus maritimus. Classification (NCBI taxonomy): domain Eukaryota; kingdom Metazoa; phylum Chordata; class Mammalia; order Carnivora; family Ursidae; genus Ursus; species Ursus maritimus. The sequence goes on along the minus strand of NW_024423344.1, from coordinate 6,616,093 downwards.
ACCTCCATACGTGTGCTAACTCAGAAACTACCCCACATGCCTAATCCTGATATTTAAATGCCAGTCCAGTGGCATTTCCGGGTCCACCTGCCATAACCTCCACCCTGAAATCTGCTGCCTCAGCCTCTCTCTGACCTGCCCCTGATGGAGGGACACGATAAGCAACCACTTAAAAATATCATTCCTACTAATGTAGGGCCATTCGAAACAAAACGTGTAACACACACTCTCTTTTTGACAGTGGGCTTCATTAATTTCTTTTCTTTTTTCACCAAAGCATAAGATTGCCTTATCAATGGACACTACTATTTTGAAACCCTGAAAAGTTAGTGGTGGATGATTAACATAGTCACGTGATATGGGTTTTTCAAAAACATCCCCTTATGCTCTTAAAAAAGTATATTCTCCCTCCAGGAGGATAAAGGAATGCTTTCAGGGGGGTTATAACTTAAATACACGCAAGTGCACAAATCTTAAGGATTTAGTTCAAAGAGCTGTGACAATTGTCTACATCTGTATGACTTCATCTGTATGCGCAGACGGAATATGCAATCTCTGCCCTCACCTCAATGGGAAAGTATTCATATGTTCCAATCTGGCTTCTTTCACCCAACATGATGCCTTTGAGATTCATCCATGTTCTTGCACGTATCTATAACTCACTTTCTAAAAATTTTTTTGAATAGTATTGTCATGTGAATATATCACAATTTGTTTAGCCAGTCTCCTATGAATGGACATTTGGGTTCTTTCTAGTTTGGGGCTATTATTAAGAATAAGGCTGCTCTCCACATGCTGGTACAAGTCAATTTTTGTGTACATATGTTTCTGCTTTTGTGGGGTACACACCTGGGTGTGGGGCTGCTGTGTCACATGGAAAGTGCAGGCAGACCTCAGAGATATTATGGGTTCGGTTCCAGACCACCGCCATAAAGCAAATATCGCAATAAAGCAAGTCAAATGAATTTTTTGGTTTCCCAGTGTATATAAAAGTGATGTGTAGGGGCGCCTGGGTGGCTCCGTCGTTAAGCGTCTGCCTTCGGCTCAGGGCCTGATCCCAGTGCCCTGGGATAGAGCCCCACATCGGGCTCCCTGCTCCGCTGGGAGCCTGCTTCTTCCTCTCCCACTCCCCCTGCTTGTGTTCCCTCTCTCGCTGTCTGTCTCTCTCTCCGTCAAATAAATAAATGAAATCTTTAAAAAAAAAAAGTTATGTCTACACTATATTGTAGTCTGGTAAGTGTGCAATAGCATTATGTCTTAAAAAACAATGCACATACCTTAATTTAAAAATTCTTTACTGCTAAGAAATGATTACTGATCTGAGCTTTCAGCAAGCCAACATCTTTTTGCTGGTGGAGGGTCCTGCCTCCATGTCAATGGCTGATGACTGATCGGGGTGGTGGCTGCTGAAGGCTGGGGCAGCTGGAGGAGTTTCACAGAAGACAACAGTGAAGTTTGCTACACTGAGTGACTCTCTCTTTCATGAACACTTTCTCTGTAGTGTGTGATGTTGTTTGGTAGCATTTTACCCACAGTAGAACTTCTTTCAAAACTGGAGTCAGTCCTCTCAACCCCTGCTGCTGCTTTATCAGCTAGGTTGATGGAAGATTCTAAATCCTTTGTGGTCATTGCAACAATCTTCACGGCTTCTCCACCAGGAGCAGATTCCATCTCAAGCAACCACTTTCTTTGCTCATCCACAAGAAGCAGCTCCTCATCCATTCAAGTCTGATCATGAGATCCCCGCACTGCGGTCCCATCTTCAGGACCCACTTCTAACCCCAGTTCTCTTGCTGTTTCCACCACCCCTGCAGTGACTGCCTCCACCGATGACCTGAGCCCCTTCAAGTCCTCCAGGAGGGTGGGAACCGACTTTTTCCAAACTCCTGTGAATGTGGATATTTTGACCTCTTCCCATGAATCATGAATATTCTTAATGGCATCTAGAATGGTGAATCCTTTCCAGAAGGTTTTCAATTGACTTTGCCCAGATCTATCAGAGGAATCACTCTCTATGGCAGCAAGAGCCTTTCAAAATGTGTTTCTTCCATAATAAGACTTAAAAGTTGACATTATTCCCTGATCTGTGAGTTGCCCTATCAATATTGTGTCAGCGGGCATGAAAACAACATTCATCTCATTGCACATGTCCATTGGAGCTCTCGGGTGACCAGGTGCATTGTCAGTGAGCAGTAATATTTTGATAGGAATCTTTTTTCCTGAGCAATAGATCTCAACTGTGGGCTTAAAATATTTAGTAAACCACGTTGTAAACGGATGCGCTATAAACAGAAATGTTGTCGGACAGTCTTTCTTGTTCCATTGATAAAGCGCGGGCACACTGGATTGAGCATCATTCTGAAGGGCCCTAGGATTTTCGGAATGGTCAGTGAGCACTGGCTTCGACTGAAGTCACCAGCTGCATTAGCTCCTAACAAGAGAGTCAGCTTGTCCTTTAAAGCTTTGAAGCCAGGCACTGACTTCTTTCTAGCTGTGAGAGTCCTCAGTGGTATCTTCTTCCAGTAGAAGGCTGTCTCGTCTACACTGAAAACCTATTGTTGCGTGTAGCCCGTCATTACTATGGTAGCTGGACCTCCTGGGGAACCTGCTGCAGCTTCTTCACCAGCACTTGCTGCTTCACCCTGAACTTCATGTTACAGGGCTGACTTCTCTCCTTACAGCTCGTGGACCAACCTCTGCCAGCCTCAGACTTTCCTTCTGCCGCTTCCTCACCTCTCGCAGCCCTCACAGAATGACAGAGAGTTGGGGCCTTGCTCTGGGTTAGCCTCTGCCTTGAGAGGCTGGTTGTGGCTGGTTTCATCTTCTGCCCAGACCACTCCAAACTACTCCATACCTGCAATAAGGCTGTTTCACTTTCTTATCATTTGTGTGTTTGCTGGAATTGCACTCTTAACTCCCTTCCTATGCATTCACAGCTTGGCTGTTTGGGGCAAAGGGCTACGTTTTGGCCGGGCTCAGCTTCTGGCATGCCTTCCTCACTGAGCTTAATCACTTCTAGGTTTTGACTGAAAGGGAGAGATGTGCCAATCTTCCTTTCAGGTGAGCACTTAGAGGCCATTGTAGGGTTATTCTTTGGCCTAATTTCAATACTGTGTCTCAGGGAACAGAGAGACACCCGAGCAGGGGGAGAGAGAACATCTGGTTGATGGAACAGTCAGAACACACACATGCATGGATTAAGTTCATGGTCTTCCACAGGTGTGGCTTGTGGCGCCCCCAAACAATTACAAGAATGACATCGAAGATCACTGATCGCAGATCCCCATAACACATATAATCCTGATGAAAAAGTGTGAAATACTGTGAGAAGCACGAAAATGTGACACAGGCGCAAAGTAAACAAATGCTGTTGGACAATGGTACTCACAGACGTGCTCGAGGCGGGGTCGCCACAGACCTTCAGTTTGTAAAAGATGTGATACCTGTGAAGCAAAGGCAAGGCGTGCTTGCATGCGATCGGCCTTAAAGAAATGGCCCCAGTGTCCACCGAGGCAGTCGTATGAGTGAAGTGAATGGATGAGCATTCCTATTGTTCCAAGTGTTCACCACATTTGGTATTGTCAGTAATTTCTATTTAAGTGGCTCATTGTGGTAGTGACGTTGTGCCTGTGGGGTCCACTCTGACAAACATTATCATCATCACGTGAACTACTCATGACAGAAGCCACAGGACTGGGGGCCTTTCCCCACTGACTGGCAGGGCAGCTGTGACAAAGTTAAAAGCTCCAGAAAGAAAACTCTGAAGCCAACACAGACTCCCCTCACCGCACCCCACCTCACCCCACCCAAAGGAGGGCACGTTATTTCAGGGCATGTAGAATGGGGTGATTTTTTAAAAACTTGTGGCAACATTTAAACTCTTACTTACTCCCCACCCAGTGAGGAGATACCATCTCGCAATTTCCCAAACAGGCTGTTTGGCAGAGAGCGGAAGGGGAGGCTTGACGTCCCTTGGGTTATCAACGTACCCTTTTCCAGGTAGCAGTCATTATGATTTCCCATTTTGTTCTTTAGCACCCCGTTTTAGGGACCACCGATTTCCTGAGATGGTTTTTTGGATGAGAAGACAATTTTTACCACTCTGCACGGGGCCTGGAACACGAAATCAAGGCAAGGAAATCGGCTATCGCTGCTTGGAAATGTGCGACTCATGTCCAAGGTGAGAAGAGGTCAGGTTTAACACTGGTTGCGTATAATTTTAAACATATGCAGCCTGTACTCTCTTCTACCCTCAAGAACCAAAGAAGCGACATTCACTGAAGATACTTGTAGCCTCTGTCTTCTGTGTCTTGGGGCAGTTGTCCTGCAAGGGGGATGGGGAGGGCTGCAGGGACACCATGGTACCAGTTGTGACTCTCCTCCCGTAGAGGTGGGCCTGCTGGCTTCCAGAAATTATGCTGTGGGTCTGAGTGTCTGTGGCATAGTGTTAATTTCATGTGTTTATAGATAATTTCAACAATCACTATTTCTTTCTTTTTTTTTTTAAAGATTTTATTTATTTATTTGACAGAGATAGAGACAGCCAGCGAGAGAGGGAACACAAGCAGGGGAGTGGGAGAGGAAGAAGCAGGCTCCCAGCCGAAGCGCCCGATGTGGGACTCAACCCCGGAACACCGGGATCACGCCCTGAGCCGAAGGCAGACGCTTAACGACTGCGCCACCCAGGCGCCCCCAACAATCACTATTTCTAGATTGCAATTCTCGTGTGGTTGTGCAGAAAGCCAAAAGAGTCACTGTGTTGTCACAGAAAGTTATCCATTTTCCTGAGAGAAAAATCAGATGCCTCACAGTTGCAACAACTATGGTAATTTAGAATATTAGGTTCGACTTTAAAGCTCAGTATTTAGGACAGATAGGAATAAAGACAGTCCATCTCACCTATTCACCATCTGAGGAATGAGCCCATGATGATTATGACTAGCTGGCCCCTGACTCTAGAAGGTTCAGAGACACAGGGACAGGCTCCAAGTATGGCTAAAGCTGCCCTCTTGCCCAACAGAGCCCAGGCTCTGGAACAGGGGAGTGTTGCTTTCACTTCAATCATTCCTTGTCCAGCCTGTGGGACCCCTGCTCTTCCTGTGGTAGAATAAGGAGGTGAGTGAAACCTCACTCCGCCTCCCGCAGAGGTGGATGAAAGCAAGGTCTCGAATCAAGAGCTTGGCAGAGGCACTGCTGAGGAAGGGCATCTGAAGGACCAGAGAGACTGAGCAGCAAGTGTTTCTTGAAAAGCTGAGGGGCTCCAAGGGCTTCTGTGGGCGGCTGGAGCGTGCAGTGTTTAAGAGCACTGTCTGCCAGCTTGAGCTGCCGTAAGAGCAGGCCACGACTGCGGGTGCAGACCACAGACATTTATCCTCATAGTTCTGGAGGCCGGACATCCGGGCTCAGGGTGCCAGCGTGGCTGGTTTCTTGTGAAAGCTCTCTTCCTGGCTCGTAGAAGGCTGCCTTGTCGCTGTGCTCACATGACCTGTGTGTGTGTGTGTGTGTGTGTGTGTGTGTGTGTGTGTGTGTTATATGCGTGCACACGTGCAAGGAAGGGGAGGGAGAGAGAGGAGGCAAGCTCCTTGACGCCTCCTCTTACAAGGGTACTGCTCCCATCACGAGGGCCCCCACCCCCACCACAGGACCTCATCTAAACCTAATCACCTCTCGAAGTCCCCATCTCCAAATGTCATTACATTCAACGTCAGGGGTTCAAAATATGAATTTTGGGGGAACACTAACATTCGGTCTATAACAAGCACAGACAGCCTGCCCAGACGCCAATCCCAGTTCTGCCACTTATTAACTACCATGCCTCAGTTTCTTCCTCTGTAAAATGGTAAAAATATAATACCTCATTAGGGATACCATGAGGCCTAAATGAGTTAATAAATGTAAAGCACTGTAAAAGAATGCCCAGCATGGGATAAGTCCTATACACATTCCTATAACTACCTAATTTTTTTATGCTATTGATATAAGCCCAAATCTTACTTGGATATCCTGAAAGTGGACCATAGTGATGCGGAGTGATTCTGGAGTGAGCTTTGAGGGAGATCTGGGTGACGAGATTCTGCTCCAGCTGTCAGCAGGTTTACATCCCCCCCACACCCCCGCTCTCTAGTGGGTGGACAGGTGGCACCGTCTGATGCAGAATTCCCCAATTCAATTGCAAATTGGTTGCTTATTGGTGACTGGCAGCAAGTGTTCACAGCGAAAATAGCTAAATAGTGAAATAGCCAAATTCTGTTCTTTCTGTACAGCTATAAGTACCGTTCACTTGGGCTTACTGCCGATAGGGTGTCTTCTATTTTTAACTGATCAAGGTGAACTTCCTCTCATTACACCAGGCCAAACACTGCTCTTATCTCTACAGAATGCCACTGAGAGCACGGACTCAGCTGTCTCTTGACAATGATGAAAGATGTCCGCTGATAACTTTGTGCCTGAGCAGAAAAAAGAACAGCTGCTAATTGTTCATGAAAAATGTTCTCCATGTGGGTGCATGTCAGAAGGCTAACTATGGGGCCTGCCTGAGTCCTGGCTCAGGAAGCTGGGGAAAATTCTCAACCCCGACTGTGTCAAAGAGCCTAAGCCGCTCCCATGGGGCTGAGGAGTGAGCGAGGTCTCCCTAGTCCTACAGAACTGAACTGTTTTAGAATAAGCAGCCCACAACCATCCCTATCCTTCGCATGGATGGAAAGGAATTCAGAGCCGGAAGATCCTGGAGATCCTGTTGGCCTTTAGGTTTTTCTGTAGGCTCCTGGGTGGCAGGAACAACAAACTAAAAATATATAATCATTGTTTCACGTGATGATAAAAACTTCTACCCCAGGAGAGGGTCCTACAGGTACATAGGGCCGATAACCACTCACGTGGCCTGCCAGGAGTGACCCTAGGAAGGACTGTCTCCCCAGCTTTTGTACCTGAAATTAAAGGAGACGTAGACAATGGGAACTGCATCGTTAATAGAATGTATACACTCTCACACACATATAAAAGTCCTCATTTAATCACTCCTTTGTGCCTTTAAATAGAATACCTTTAAAAATGCTAATATGACCTGGAAGATTTGTGCAGTCTAAATTAGAGTAACAACCACAGGATACACAAGACACATCATCCTAGACCTTCAATCTCACCTAAAGATTTGAAAAACGGATCATTTCATGTTAAAACCAAGAAAAGAGGATAAGGGGAAAATGGCAGAGTAGGACGGCCCTAGGTTTGTCTCAGCCCACAAACACAATTAGATAACTATGAAATCATCCTAAATACCCCAGAAATTGACCTGAAGACTGGCAGGACAAACTCAACACCTAAAGGTAAAGAAGAGGCTGCATCTAAGAAGCTAGGACGTGCATAGACATGACTTGGGAGAGAAGAGCTTGTGGCCACTGTGGTGGGGAGGGAGCCACGGTTGCAGAGAAGGGCAAGAGACAGATTAGCCCACAGGGGAGCGAGCTCACGGGAAACGAATCCCCACAGCAACTGGCCTGGAAAGCTAGAGGGCTGGAAACAATGCAAGGCCACAAGATATATCCCCGGGCTTCCCTGGGGAATGCTTGTCTTCTCTTCCCTCCACTGTCAGGGGTGTTCCATGAACAAGTTTAAGGAAAGTAGTGAACAGTCACAAAAACATATCTGGGTTTGAAAATAATTTGTACATTAGATGGCCAATCAGCAGGCATAGGGCATTCCCAGGAGTTTTAAGCAGGAGCTCCCTGGGGGTGGGAGCAGAGGTGGGTGCCGACAGGGAAAGCCCTTGAATCACCAAGCTTTCACTACATCTCACTTTCGCTCAGGTCCAGGCTTCGAGTGGCTCTTGATCACTGCAGTGGATCAAGGTATCTCTGCACCCTGTTGGGGTGGTCCTTGGGGTGCTTCTCAATCTATTTCCCAGAATGGAGATCCATGACTGGAAGGATTCTCAGGAGGAGAGCGATGTCTCCTTGGGGATACAGACACTGTGCCCCATTTCCTCACAAAGTCACAATGAACATTTACTGAGGCGGTAGAGTTCTAGAACCCAGTGTAGCAGCCTTGGGCTAACTCCTGACTGCTCCTGCAGGGATCTTCCTGGCCGCTGAATATGGTACTGAGGAATGAGGGCTTTGGATTCAGAGGGAACTGGGATAGAACTATGCCTCTAAGCTTCAGACCATGACACTTACACGGGGTTAATTAACCTCTCCGTGCCTCAGTTTCCTCCACTGTAGAACCAAGAAGGCAGCAGCACCTCCCTCCCAGGGCTGTTGTACCCATAACCCAGTTAGCTGTGTTCATCCACATTTCCTTTCACTGAAATCCCCAAGAAGCCCTGGGCTCACCCTTCAAAACTAAGTATGGCCTTCTTCCTTCCACTCTGCCTTGTGTCCCCCACCCCCGACCATGTGCACAATGTCTCGTGCTGATCCTGAAGCAGCTCTGACTGTAAAAATGACCCCAGGTGGAGCAAATGAGCTCACTGGCTGGTGCGTGGCACCCGGCTGTCGGAGCCCCCGCCAGCTGGCCGCGGTCCACCTCTCAGCTGGCCTTCTCACGGCACAACAATCCGGGGACCCCTTGATGAGACATTTTCTCCAATATTTTCTTTAACGCTGACAACTGCAACTGAAATTTAGCAGCAGCGTGCAGCCCCCCAGGGACGCCTTCTGCACATTTCTCTCGCGCGCTCACTCTCGCTGTTACTTTTTACTGCTCGTCCACACCGAAGTTCAGATTTCCTTTTTTTTTAATAGAAAAAAAAAGTTCTTGCGGGGGGAAAAGACTTGATTTAATCAAGTTTTCATGGTAAGCAGATGAGTATTGCGAAATACCCATCCCAAGTACCAAATTAAGAAATTAAAATAATGCTTTCTACTCTTCAAGTGGATTTCTTCCTTTCACGGAAATAGGAGCTTCGCAGCAACGCCCAACCTGCCTTCCTCCCTCCAGCAGTGTTTGAACACTCACTCCGTGTCAACCTCGCCCTTACTCACGAGAGAGACAAAGATGAAGGCAGCACGCTCCTCCCCTAAGGCTACGTCCACAGGCCTCTGCGCACATGGACAGAATGCAGCGCGTTGGGTTAAACCCCATATTCATCTCTAGGCATACGCTGCTCGCTGCCCTTATGGGCTCAAAGCACAACCTGCGATACCTCCAAACTCCCAGCGAGGGTATCCCAAACAATATAAATGTATATTATTCCTCTAAAACCAACCCTCACTTCTGCCCAGCCCTTCCCTATTATTTTCTATCTTCCTTAAAGACACCATTGGCCTCAGGCACAAGTGGGAGGTGGGTCTTTATTTGAGCTTCTACTCTCTTCCATGGAACACCTCTTCCTGGCTACTCCCATGTGTATTATTTCTAAGCCCCACAAAAACACCTGCAAGAGAGAAACTAATTGTTCCCATTTTACAGATGACGCAACTAAGACTCAGTGGTTAAGAGACCAGTTCCTGGTCACATGGTAAGGGTCTGAGTCGGAATTTGAGGCCAGGTCTCTCAGACTCTAGAGCCAGGACCTGCCTGTCCCGTGGTCTGAGAGTCATATTCGTAACAGACAACAGCTGTGCTGTCTACTCAAAATTGACTAGTATTTTATTATGATTTGTTCACACTTTAGTAACTTTCCTTTTAATAAATTGCAAGTCTTTATGTTTGTATAATTCAGCTTCCATTTTTAGCTCAGAAATCCTAGTCTGATTTTACATAAATTAATTGTTTCATTGCATTTCTGACCCTTACCTTTTTCTATTCTGCTTGAAATGTCACATTTTAAAATGATAAATTTAAATACGGTAGATAATTGAATTATTTCATGGCAATGTTGTCATTTCCCCGGCACAGGACTGTTGTGCTGAGCAAGCAGTCACGCGTCTTCACTCAATAAAGCAAAAGCTGCCATATCTCGGTGCTCAGTAACAAGCAACATGGGGCACGTCTGCTAATGGATGGCCCCCAATCTACATAGGCTGCAGGAGCCAGGCTGGCTCAGTCAGTGGAGCGTATGACTCTTGATCTCAGGGTTGTGGGATCGAGCCCCACATTGGGTGTAGAGATTACTTAAAACAAACAAACAAACAAACAAACAAACAAACAATAACTAGGCTGAAGGATCTGTTGGGATTTCATGGTTCCTCACTATTTCTCAGTAGGACAAGTCTTATAATGTTGATACCTATGAAGCGAAAATTAGATCTTGGCCTTCAAAGCATCCCAGAGGGCATCGAAAGATTAGACAATAATCATTTTTATAAAACAGAAGTATTATGAGAGAGGAGAGGAGGCCTCCAGCCAACTGCCCAGCAGTTCTCCAGAGATCTCTGGCTTAACTATACCAGCGTTCTCATTACTCTGGGGCTCTCCAGAGAGACAGTGTCTGGTGCAGGGACCATGGAGCATCTCAGACGCTCTCTAGGTTCAAACCCATTTGCCTAGAGGCACATGCTCGTGTTTCTCTACGTGTGGCTAGCAGGGTATCCCCAGCTCCTCTCTGCTCAACCTGCCCCCGAGATGGAACACGAGAGAGGCTAGACATGCAGAATCCTGCATGACAGGACTAGAGACCTAGCGGTCGGGTAGCCTGCACATCAGCAGGGGGAGGAGGGCTCACCAGGACATGGCCCTGCTTATCGAGTTGCGAAACATCCAATCGTCCCTGCTTCCCATCACAGGCACAAGTTGCTCCCAAGGCGACAAGCAAACCCTTAAAACTTGTAGAAGAAAATGGGGAAGAATACCCTTATGACCTTGACCAGCTTTTAGAAAATTTAATACAAAACAGCAGAAACTGTGAAGGTAAGAGATGAGTTCAACTGCATTACCATGGAAAACGTTGCATTAAAAGACACAAGTTTCAAGAAAAGTCACAGATTGAGAGATTCCCAATGCACATTCCATTCCTGGCTATATACTCCAGGGAAACTCATATATGTCCACAGATACGGACAGGAAATTTTGCTGTAGTATTTCTGGTAATGGCAAAGAAAAAAAAAGTAACTTAAATGTTTATCAATAGGAGAATGAATAAATTTGGGCATATTTATGTAACTGTAAATAGCATTAAAATGGATGAACTACAATTATATCACTATGGATAAACATCAAAAGCAGTTTTGAAAGAAACCCCAAAATAACCCAGTGTTGAAGAGAAGGGTATATATGATACAATCTATGTAAAGTTTCAAAACCCTGCACAACTCAGCACTGCACATTGTTTATATTTTCTATAGGTTTATATATACACAATACATGCACGGAAATAGTCAACAGTAAAGTCACGAGAGTATTTCTATCTCAAGGTGAACGAGATTGGGAGGGCCACCAGGAGCACTCAACAATATGGTTAACATTTTCAAAAAGAGATGAAGAAAGTGACATGTTAATATTTAAGTAGGCTGGGTATTTGATTCCACGGTTTGTCCTTACACGGGAAGTTGCCACACTGTTGAGAAATTCCATTCTGAGGCCACGGTGGCAGCAGCATATGGCGTGGCTGAGTGTGGCCCGGTACAAAGTGCTAGATTTAAAGGCGGGGGAGGGGGGGTTGTCCAGGTATGAATTCACAAAGCTCATTTCCGTGTGTGATGCTGCTAGGCCCAATGGGGAGCAAGGGGGGCAGGCCTGTCCTCTCGCAGCTTCTGGTTGGCAGAGGAGGACAAGATAGACATGTCTAAGGCAAAGTCGAGTAGTCTGTAGGAGGCGTGCTTGTGTGGGGTTCGCTGGGATTCTATGAAGTTACAAGCAATGAGAAGCCCTCCAGCCAGAAGAAGAGCTGGAACAAAGACCCAAGTTGGGAGTGTGATGGGAGCACATTCTGCAAGAGAAAAATGTGCTTGGGTTTGGGCCATGTGTAGGGAGGCAGGCCTGAATGCTGGCCTGAGGGGTTTAGATTTTCTGGAGACAAGAGAAAGCCACAGCAGGCGTTTGGAACAGGGAACATTAATCAAGGCACTAGTTTGTAGGAGCGATCGAAGTGAGGGCAGAACCTGGAAGGCTGAAACGGGGCCTCTGAAGTAGCCCAGGAGACAAAGGACAGCCTCCAGGAGGAGGAGGAACAACAGAGGAGCTGGAAGTTTCTGGAGCATGGGGAAGCAGCAGGAGCCAGCAAGGAAGGGGAAGGTGGGACCAGAGGTTCTGAGGCTGACTGGCTCTCACTGGCTTTGGAGGGAGGCTGAGGAAATGAGGCCATGCAGCTTATAGTAAGATTAACACATGGACACTGATGAGCACGGCCATGACAATGAGGGGAGAGCATGCCGTGTGCCTGGCAATGGCCTCAGCCCTCTGCACACAGTGGCGCATTCCATCCTCCTGCAACCCTGCGAGGGAGGCACTCTTGTCATTCCTGTCTTACGGGTGAGGTAACTCAGGCGAGAAAGGTCACGGGACCCAGCCAGGGTCATGCAGCTGGCACATGGAGAGCCAGGGCTTGAACCCAGCCATCTGACCCCAGAGCCCAGGCTCTGTTGCACGAGAGGTGGGCGGGTCTTACGTATTGAAGTATCCCTTGTACCCCTGTGATGGGCAAACCCCTTGATTTCTGGGAGCAAGAAGACTGAACAAATTGATAGGAAATGACCTCAATCTCTGTAAGCAGAAGGTGGAGTCATACATCCAGGACAAAGCCATCTGTGGCTACAGAGGCACAAGAAACCTTAGAAAATGCTACTTGGAGAATGGGAATTCAGATAAACAGATCTTACAATACCAATGAGAGTCAACTATTAGCATAAACAGAAGAATCTGATGCAGATACAAAGCATCTGACTTTCTCTAAAACCGTGGAAAAACCTAAGAGCACAGAGCTGAGCAATCAGATGGTGGCGAGGGATGGTGGAACTATCAGAACAAAAGAGGGCACAGAACTTAAGGACAGGAATGTACAATCACTTAAATAATTGATTTTGGAGCCCAGCTGGGAAAAGGAAAGACGAAAGCTGAGAGAATGGGTAAGAGAACATTCGTAGAGTATTTACTGGACATCAGCTACAGGGTTAAGAGACTGATAATGACGGTGAAGGTGGACAGCAGGGTCAGTGGGAATGAGGGTCCAGAGGCGGCAGAAGAACAAAGGATTGCCATGAGCCCAGGGGAATCAGATGCTAAGATCTTGCAGAAGACACAGATTTCAGTGACCAGGTCAGGGAGGTGTAGCAAGGCCAAGGAAAGGAAAGGTGGCCACGGAGAGCCTCCCAGGCATTGAGGAGGTCAAAGGATTATGAAGACCTGAAAAAATAGAAGAATCATCTGTGTAAGTAGAAAACTTCCCAATGATGGAGTTGAAGTCAGGAGTGAAAAACCAGGGTGTGACTATGACGAAGGTAGAAGATGCTAGAAGGAGACACATGAAGTGGATGAGAGATGGCCTGTACAATGCGTCAGGAAGCAGCATGTGGACTCCTCCATCCTGCTCCTATGTCTGATGGGAGACATGGAATATACAGCATATGGGTTGACCGGAACCTTTTAAGAAAGCAAACAACAAAAAAAAAAAAAAAAAAAAGCAAAAGCAAACAACAACCAGACAGTAGGTTGGATGCTTTAAAAGGAAAACGTTGTATTTTAGCTCCTGTAATGAGCCCAGTATGAGAAGAAGTTTATAGAGAGGAAAATGGATGGTAATTGGGCAAAAAAAATAGGGGTAAAAAGAGTATATTAGAGAGATACGGAGTAGTTTACATGAGGCAAGCAAAAGGAAAGGAGAAATTCGAGTGGAGACGTATTAAATCCAATGTGCTGTCTTGGGAATGTACTATAGACTTCCTTCCGTGTACCCAGGACACTCATGACTTCTTTACAACTGTTAAGAAATGCGTGTATCTTCCCAGTGCGTTTGGTGAACAACTGGACTTTGAATCAAAGCCTGACTCCTCCTCTACTCTCCTCCAAGGCGCATGACCGTCCCGGGCTTCAGTGCTCCTGGGTGACTTGTGAAAGGAGCAGGCAATCCATTACGTGTCCTGTTGGCACCTTTGTTCCCATTACAACTGTAATTCAGACGAAACACACACACACGCCTGCATGTTTAGGCGTGAAAGTTAACACCATATACAGTAATATGAAATACTACATATGTGCACTGGGGTTAATTTACAGTTACTGCGGGATCTGTAACTTTGTAATTTCCTGGCTTTGGTCTGTATAGTTTTTCAGACTCGACATTTTATTAACTTTTTCTTTAAACCAGCTATCTGTCTTTTGGCTGGTATTCCCCAGCGTATTAGCTTGCATATTTCCAAGCTGAATATCATGTTGTAAAAGTCTGTCTATTTCCCCTCATCTCTCTCAGTCCATCTGTATTTTTTTACATCTAACCTCCTGGGTCTTTGCCTTTTTTGGCTCTGTGAATTTAATTAATGTACTTTTGACTTTCTTTACCAGGTCACTGTTGAAAATTTACATAAAACAGATCCAATTTTTTTTCATCATACCCTAATAGAAGCACTTCAGCTACATTTTCCTTTCCCATATATCTCAATTTATCTTTTCAATACAGCTTCCTTCACTTAAGAATTCTTAGATGGAATCAAACATGAACACTTTTGACTGTTCTTTCTACACAGAGCCTGGTACACTTGTGGCATTCTCCCATGTTAAAATCAGGTTAATATGTAAATAGCATTTGATGTCATAATGCTCTTCATACAATCATCCGGCCCTTCCTTTTGTCTTTGTTTTTCTTAATATTGAAGTGTCTGAGGGATTTCTTTGCTTTTGTAGAATTGTTCTCTTATATTGCTCTTGATTTGGGAGAGGAGAAGCAAAATATAGGTATTAGACTTCTTCCTCATTTTCTCAAAAACAAAACCAACAAGGTTACTTTGAACTGCTATTAAAAAAACAAAGGAACAAAGCCCTCCTAACTGACTGAATGAACAAATTCTAATGTATTTGAGATTTTGAATCTTAGAATGTTAGTTGCAAGGATCCATTATGTTCTTCTTCATATTTTTGCTGCTTATTCACTATGGCATTTAATGCCAATGATATATAAATTTACGTCTTTTTTATCTCTTTTTTCTTTAAAAAAACATTCACTAGTAAGCTATTGTCAGTTCCTTTGTTCTCCATATTAACAATGTGCTTTCTTCCTAGCAGAAACATTTTTATGTTTACACTCAGAGAAAGCAACATATATGCTAGCCACATTCTTGGAAAAGACAAAAAACTCAACTCTAAGGCAGTAACATCTGAGCTTCCACTTTGCCTGTAATTCTTACTGCTGATATTCTTAACAGGTTATAAATACGTTAAAACCAATAAAAGAGAAAATGCTGGATTCTATTCTTCTTAGAAACCCTATTTAAATACTTCACCTGATTTCTAAATTTTCTTTGATGATCTTTATGGGTTGAAACAATTCTAATTGTATCATCCCTTCCTTTTTGGCTCTTTAAACAATCTGAATTTTTTTTAAAGATTTTATTTATTTATTTGGGAAAGTGAGTGAGTGAGAAAGCACAAGCATATGGAGAGAGAAAAGCAGACTCCCCGCTGAGCCGGGAGCCCGATGCTGGGCTCCATCCCAGGACCCTGGGATCATGACCTGAGCTGAAGGCAGACACTTAACCAACTGAGCCACCCAGGGACCCAAAACAATCTGATTTTTTAACCAACAGTGCACAGACTGAAATGTACCAATGAAAACAACTGGATTGCCATGAGAAGGATCAAACTGAATTAAATCTATGGAATGCTATTCGAAAGACTTAAGAAAAAAGGGAGTTCCCTTCTGGTTGGCTTTCCACAGAGCACTGCTACAGTAAGAGCTGAGGATCACAGCGCTGTGCAGGGCAGACACAAGAACTGCCATAACCTACAGCTTCCTACGGTTTGGACTGTGACTCAGAGGGCCTTGGACAGTGAGCTGAGCATTGGACAGACAGTACCATCAGTGGGGCCAGCTAGAAAAAGAAGCTCCAGGATGGCTAGAAATGGCCAGGAAAAAATAGCTTCATATTGTATGGGGGTAAATTGAGCCCAGCCTTGAAGGAATTTTCTGGAAGTTGGGGCGGGATGGGGGTGGAGGGGGCAGCCAACTTTCCAGCACCCTGCAAATGGTCTTCCAATGCTTTACCGTGGGATCCATTAGGGGATTCTACTCTGACACATGAATGTATGATCCTACTAAGTAATTCATAGATGAGAACGTAAATGAAAATCTGTAGGATTAGGTTCCCTCCCTTCTCCTTTTAAAGATGATTTATTATTTTTCTTTTAATTAAAGGACACCAGGAAAACATTTGTTTTGAGTCCCGATACACAGGCCCACCGAGGCTTATTTCATAGAACTTCTCACTGAAGGTTTAGCAGGTCCTGTCTGCGTCTCCACAATGAATTACTTCCGTGGACACGCGGGCCCACAGCCTCCCCAAATCCTTCCTCATAATCCCCAACATCTGTTCTATGTCCAGTGCTGACCAACGTGGGAATCGGCAAGTATTGGCTGTCAGCATCGACACAGATGAGCAAACTTGCTCACAGCGTGTCAGCTGGCCCTGTGATTTCAGCTGAACACGCCGGACATAAGCTAGGCTCTAGTTTAAACCATTTGTGACATAGAGGAAACACCTGTTTAGAAGTCATCCAAAATAAATGGTGTTGAGTAATTTGAGGGGTTGAGGTTGATAGCAGCAGTTCATTGCAGAGCACTGGGTACTTGGGCGCCTTATATACCCCAGATCCCTAGGGTTGAGGCTAACATGTACTTCTCCAATGTTTGGAGTGAGGATGGTCCATCTAAAGTTGGGTTGAATCTTATTCCTTTTTGGGTGACACATGGAATTTTATGAAATCCATAGCTTCAAGCTCAACCAAATGTCCCATCTTCCCTTATTTTGGACTCAAGCCTAATACCTATCATTAAAAAAATTAAAACATAGTGTGCTGTTTTTAATAGAATGCTAGATTTATTTGAGGAGAACAACATGACCCAAAGGAAAACTGGATCTTTGTATATTAGTGAATTACATTGTATTGTGAGCCACGTCTCCCTTTCTACCTAATCAAATGCCCGGCTGGGGAAAGTGACCAAACTCACTCAAGTTAATCTGATTATCAGTGGAGGCATTCTATTTATTTGTGGTGTTGCTTTGTTCCAAAGGTATTCAGGGAGGAATAACAAAGAATATGAAACAAAAAGAAAAATAAGGCAACACAGTTTAACATGAAATACCAAATGGGACAACATGTCCTTCAGATATGCAGCCTGTCTAACTCACCATAAGCTAATATGGTGAGTTTAATGATTAACAATCTCCTTGAGTCCAAGTTTGCAGCATCTGATAATATATGTAAATAGCCTAGGATAGTACTCGGCACTGGAATTTTTACTATACTGCAAACTTTGGCAAAATCTAACTCTCTGGCATTGAATGCGCGGCTATTCACAGTCCAGCCCCTGTCTATCATCAAGACCCTGCTCTTGGCCTTTCATCACCAGAACCCTGCACTCCAGCCATGCCGAACTGTCTGCATGTCTCCCAATCCTTGATATTCTTTTTTTTTCTTTTTCTTGGCCTTTGCCCAGCTTGTTCTTTGCCCAGCTGACATGACCCATTCTGCCATTGCTCTGACTTTGAGAATGCTTCTTCCTCCCTCAAGATGCAGGTCAAATATCACTTCCTCAGCTTCTCCAGGCAGGATTATATACTTCCATTTTTTTGCACGGCTACCATCAGGCCCTGGACCCATAACTTGCCCTCCCTCATTTAATACACAGGGATGGCCCTATAAAAATCACATTATCCTCCAACTTACAGATGTGAAAGTTTGGTTCGGAGAGGTCACATGATCTTCCTAAGGTCACGCTGCTGGCCAGAGGTCAGAAGCCTTGTTTGCTCCGGGCCCATCGACCCTGGAGTGCCTGCTCTCCACTGTACCCTGCGATACTGCTTTATGTGCAATGTTCCGTTCTTTGCCTACCCATCTTCACTAGACTGAAAGCCTCCTAATGGTAGGGACGTGATCCATCCGTATCTGGGCGGCTGGTTTGTGCAGGTAGCCGCTCACTAGCAGATTCCCTAGAGACCGTGAAGGGGGACCTATTTTCCACACAGGCTGGGCACATGCACCATACACTTGATACCGCCTGCCTTGCTGGGCTGTAAACACCTGGACAGGAAGTGAGAGCCTCGCACGTGAGTACCATGCAGGGAACACCTGTTTGTAAGTCTTTAGCAACGGACACTAAATGTTTTTGTCTGGATTCTTAAGGCTTCTTCGATCAACAGGTAAACCTTCCCTCTTGGGTGGCTTTCCAGCGGTTAGATATTAGGGGCCTCTCAGCACACGGGTCTGTTTTAGGCTGACTAGCTAGCAACATACACTCTATGAAGTGCAGCGTGCCCACAGTCAGGCCAGCCCGCCTCGGCCCTGGTGGATACGGCCAGGATCCTGGCAATAAGTTCTCCTGGACACCTGACTCTGGTATTTTCAGAGCAAGAGCCCCACAGTGTAATCACAAAGTGGTTCCGGTTCAACTTACTCTAAGAGTCCCTGTCACTGCGGTGACTGCCGGGAAAGCAGGTCACATGACAGAGGCTCCTGTGACCTTAGAGCTGTGTGTGCAATCTCTCACGTGACTTCCGAAGCTTGTCTGACCGACTTGCTCACAGTCTAGCAGCTGGGCTTAGCTACTCCATGCCTCCGCGAGTGGCCACCGTGCACCACGCTTCCTGTCCTCCCTGGCCTGCTGGCCGCTGCTCACGGAGATGTGTCTGTCTGTGTCCCGGGATGGTCGGGATAATTGTTGCCATTTACTGAATACTCCTCTGGAGCCAGGCACGGTGCTAAGTGCATTACCATGAATTATTTTATCGCATTAACACAGCCAACAATAAACACAGTACAGTTTCCACCACCAGGATCTCCCTTTGTAGATGATATAAAAACATAGGAAGAGATCAGGTGACTTGTCCAAGGCCACGTAGACAGGAAGTGGTCTAGCTGGGAGAGCCTGTGCTCCAAACTGCCACGCTGCACTGCCTCTCAGGCAATCCTGGGTCTTATTAAAGCAAAGACCGTCAGTGAAAAGCAGGAAAGGGATCCAAGAACATGACTGCCAAACCAGGCAGGAAAATTGGGCTGGCCTCGCTGTGTAATCTGGTATCAGGGGAAGAAGCTGAGTAAACAGAAGTCAGAGTAGGAGTTCATGTACAGCTCACAATAACGCACTGGTA
Organism: Ursus maritimus; assembly: GCF_017311325.1. Taxonomy (NCBI): domain Eukaryota; kingdom Metazoa; phylum Chordata; class Mammalia; order Carnivora; family Ursidae; genus Ursus; species Ursus maritimus. The sequence goes on along the minus strand of NW_024423344.1, from coordinate 6,596,921 downwards.
ATGGGAAACCTAAATAAGAAGATAAAAAGTGAAATTTGGGGGGCATTAAATATGGTTCTTTTCAGGTCTAAACCCCATGACTGACTTCCCCAGCAGGCTTTGAGCAATCAAAACACCCAAGACAAATCCCATAAGCATACCTAATTGAATAATCCAGATTCTGTTTGCTTGGGTTTTTGAAGCATCAAAACAGTTCCTTTATATGCTGACTTTGGCTCCCCTGCAGTTTTAATTAAGCCTCCCAAGGCTTGCAAGCATATTAAAATGAGGCAGAAAAAAACCCTGCGGCCTTTGATGCCAGTGACCACAAGGTGCAAGGATTCTGGTTTGATCTGCACTGGAACAGCTCGGGCTGATGCTCAGAGCCGACCCAAAGGGAGAGTTCTCTGTTTATTTTCCTTTGTGGGGAGGGGGCAGTGATTACTCAAGTGATGAAAAGGTTTCTTTCTTGTGGGAAGCTGCAACAAAACAGGCACCAGGGAATCCCCAGGCAAACGGGCAGTTCCGCTTTGACCAATCCCGAGAGCCTGGGGATGGGCGCTCTTCTGTCAAGGACCACACTGGGGCTTGTCCCTTGTTGCTCCTCTCTGAGAGCCATACGCAGCACCACATCCACTCAGCCGGCTGAGCCAATATACTTCAGGGCTTTTTTCCTGCTTTAGGGGAATGAAGTCACAGCAGGCCCACCCCTTCTGGGTAAGTTTATCACAAAACCCTAACTCTCTGGCTCTCCCCTATCTTGAATGCCGCTCAGGACTTCTTATCAAGTATCTTCTCCTCTGGGGTTGGCTAAGAACTTCAAGATGATTCCCCAAGTCTACCTGAGTTAGGTTCGTACGTTTCAAACAGGTCAGCTGGCTCTCCCTGCTTCGATGGAATGCTTAGCACCACTGCCCCAGCCCACCTGTTTATCCAGCAGGCCGACCACCCAGGCCCTGTGCTCAGTAGTGTACTGGGCACTGAGACCAACGGGACACATTCTTCTCCAGCATCTTACGTAGACCATTTCTGTCTAGCAGAGGATAAGCTCAGAAATGATATAACAATGTACTCTGGGAAGGCAAGGGTGGCAGAGACCACTTCCGGTTGGTCCAAACCCAAAACGCACCCTAAAGTGACACGTACTGGACTAGTAAAGAATGGGTAGGGTCGCTATATAAAAAATGGCTATGAGAGGGACATTCAGGCGGAGGACCGGGGCAACAAAGGGATGCCACCGCAGTGAAGAGTTCCATTTGCTCATCACACATCACGTACGCGGACATTGTGAGGGAGGAGGCGGGAAAAGTTGGTGGAAGTCAGACTCTAGAGGCCCCAGAGCAAAAGGCTGAGGAACTGAGATTTTATCTGCTAGATGGTGAAGACAACCTTCATTTGTTATTCATGCAGAGAGTACTTTAAGTCCATGTTATAAGCAAGATACCAACCTAACTGCTGGACACACAATGCAGAAAAAAACTCGTAAGTTTCCTCAACTCAAGGTGCTGACATTCTAGGGGTGGGAGGGATAGAAAATTAAACAAATAACACAACTGACATTCTTGTCATTCATGGCAATGAAGGAAAATATTTCGATGTGATTACAAAGAATAATGAGGGGTCCCAGGGCTTCTCTAAAGAAGTATCGTCTGAGCTGAGCCCAAAAGAAGGGTTAGAAATTTCCAGAAGAGTTTGGGCAAGGGGTTTGGAGTACTGAACATGGAAAGAACAGCACATGCAAAGGCCCTGAGTGGGAAAGACCTTAGTCAATGTGAAAAACTGAAAGATGAGACATACCACCGGACAGTGTTTCACGATGCAGCTGACAAGATGCACGGGGCTAGATCAGGCTGGGCCTTGTCTGTCATGTAAAAGATTCTGGCTCTATATAAAATTCTAAATCATTAAAGGGTTTGAAAAAGGGGAGGAGCATAATTTCACAGTGTTAAGAGAACATTCCAGATGCAGTGCAGAAAATAGGGAGGAACAAGATGAGAAGCAAAGAGCCAAGCTGAAGGTGGTAACCTGTGCCAGGGTGATAGCATGGAAATGAGGGTAAAGGGACAGACTGGGAAGATATTTGGGAGGAAGAATGGACAGGATTCAGTGCTGGATTAATTGTGAGTTAGGGTGAGGGAGGTGCCAAGGTGGTGGTCTGATAGGTAGGAGAGACTCACAGAGAAAAACCAATTAAGATATTCCTGCACTTACGGGCTACCATCAGGAAGGCAGGAGTAGAAATATAAACTGCAGGAAAGGTGTGAGAATTTTTGCTGAGGGAAAATGGGTAAGATTTGATGTTTGAATATAGAGTTTGCAGGAAGAGGATGAGGAAGATTCTAGGGTGACTTGAAGTAAAGATCTACAAACTAGCAGTTGGAAACAGAGACTGCTTTCAACACTGGGCCAAAGTGTCCTGAGACACGGTCATAGGAATAATATTGGAATCTGGGTTTAGAGTAGATGAGACTGGCAGGGGAGAAAGGGAAGGGACAAGAGAGATGTGACAGAACGTTGAGGGACCCCTGTATTTCAGGGAACAAAGAAAGATGAGAAACAGAGGAAGACCAGAGGGTCAGAGGAGAGCTTCAACATGGCAGGAGAAGACAACGTGTCAAACGTTGCAGAAAGGCTGAGGAACAGCAAGACCAAGACTCATAGTTCCAGAGACTAGAAAGACATTTTTGACCTTGAGAGGAAAGGTTAAGTGAGTGCCAGGGGTAAAGGAATGTGAGGGACACAGGAGGGCATGTATAGGTTACTTTCACCAAGCTTGGGAGTGAAATGGAGCATAGAGTACTTTAAGGGGGGAAAGCCAAAGACGAGGAAGGTGTTTGGGGAGCTCATGTTAGGGAAATAGCCAGTGAACATAGAGAAATTAAAAATGTACAAGAAGTTCCAGGATTAGGCAAAGTTCTTATATTTGCTTTGTTTTGGGGGAGAGGGGAGTACACACTAGGTTATACTTGTCCACATGTAACAAAAAATTCAACAAACAGTGCTCAAACAACGAACATTTACGGACTGTTCTCCCAAAATCCGGACGTAGGTCCTTGCTCCTCTGCGCTACCAAGTCCCCAGGCTTTTCCTGCCCTGCAGCAACACCACCCTCAGTGTGGACTTTCTGTCCTCTTGCTCTGGCCTCACAGTCCCCAAATGGCTGCAGAGGCAAGGCATTCTATCCGCCTTCCAGGAAGGAAGAGAAGGTAGCTTCACTCAGCTCCACTCTCATGAGGGAAGCCAGTGGCCAAGTTTCCCTAGTGCTTGCCAGCCATTTCTGGCTTACGTGGCCACGTATCACTACAAGAGAGGCTGGCGATCCAAATGTTTGTCTTTTCAGCACCCTTCATGGGCAGTGGTAAGAAGGAAAGATTTGTTATTGGCATCTGAGTTAGCCACAGAGATGCAGACTATGATCTGGGGAAGAGGTAGTTAGCCTTACACACATAGAGAAGGTACCGTTCCTGAGAAGGGAAGGGAAGATGGGGGATACAGAGGTGTCTTGAGAAAGCGAAGCATGAAACTGGAGGTGGGTGAGATGCGTGGGTCATCAGCGTGGGACGTGAGACCGTCCTCTCAGCGAGCACGAGGGAGGGAGGAAGAGTAGAGTTACACAGTCTGGAGAGAATTTCAGGACATGGGAATCTCACCTGGGGCCAAATGACAGCGAGTCACCAGAATGGGGAGCCCACAGAGGCTGGCCGGCTCTAGCATGTGAAGCCTAGAATAGTGTTCTGCCACTGAAACACGACTGTTCGATATCAGTTTTCTTTGCATTACTAAGAACCACCGTTTTATTTTTCTTAAAAGCTTGGCTCGTGAGGTTGGTTCTAAAAGATTGGCTATATTCCTGAAATATTTAAGGCACTGGTTGAGGCACTTCTAGAGAAGGAAATCTCAATCACTACAGGCCTAATGTGAAGCAGGGAGAGAAAACGGAGGAAAATGGTTAACAATTTTCATTTGAACGCAGAAAAGTAAGCGGAACAAATAATTCTTCACATTCTTCAATGACAGAAATGATGTAATTTCGAATCAACTGAAAGGATTCTAATATCTCTTATTCAGAAGGGCATCTTTAAACGTGCATGTCTGCGGACTCTGCCTCTTCCTCAAAACAGGCCCCGCGGCCATGTGCTCTGGGCAGCCCGGAAGTGTGGGGCAGGCCGTTAGTTCTGCCAAGCTGGAGAGACTTTCTAACTGACAGAAAATGTGGGCTTGTAGAACTTACCGATTGTTTTCTCTGGGGTTTGAAACCATAACATTCCCATTCAGAGGAAATAGTCTAGGATGTTTATTTTTTCAGACTTCATGAATATTAAAAGCCCCATAATTGAAGCCAAAACATAAGGAAAATTAATGCAGTGATACCAAACGTGGGTGTTCGTTTTGCCTTCAAAGTAGTCTTCATCCATGTAAAATGTTTGAAGCAAGGGAAGATAAATGGTATACATTTACCGCGAAATTAAATGTAGTTCTGGAGACCAAGTGGTCACAACTGGATCTGGGCTCATGCCATCCCCCGGGATGGAAGGCGGCCTGAGTCAGAGACGCGCTGTTAGCGGAGCATACACAGACAAGAACGAGCAGACGTGTCCTGGAAATTCAGTGTGCCGTTTCTTTCTCAAAGGTTCGGATTTATTCAGCCCGGATACACCATGAACCTCTGAGGATTTACATATCTTGAATTTAATGTGAAGAACTAATAACCAGTGAGTGGCTTAGATAAGAGACCTTATGAATATTCAAACCTTTTAAATCTCGCAGGGCCAAGACACACATTTCTCAACAGGAACCCCTGTACGATAGCACGCGTCGTGTTGTTTCTTGCCCGATGCTGCTGGTGCAGGAGCGGCCCCACGGCTGGAGAAACACTAACTGGCATTATGACAAAAACAGTTCAGAATGCTGACTTAGACAGCTACCAAGCCTATTTCGGGACTGAGAACGATTCGGGTTCTGCAAAAAGAGTCACGATTTTTTTTTTTTTTTTTTAGAGAAAAACCAAACACTAAATCACTTCTGAAATGAAGGAGCCATTAAAATTCATTCAAAAAAGGTGATAAAATGCAGAATTCTAACCTTTTTTTTTTAATTAAATGCTTTCCCCAGTGTGTTGAGTAGTACAGGAGGGCTGTGGGAATCCCCATGCAAAGACCAGCCGTGCAGCTGGCGTAGGGGGAACAACACTGGCCTAAGGTTTACGCACTTGCATGAGAACCAATTGTGTAGCTGACACCCAGGAAAAGGGAAGAGGGAGTGGGCAGGAGGAAAAGAAAATACCAAATAAGCACACAGAGGAGAGAGGAGAGACAAGGAGAAGGAAGCCCACGAGAATCTAGGGAGTGCACGTCTCCTGCTGTTCCCGTGGTCCTCCATGGCTTTCTGGCTTCAAGACAGGTGCTGACCACCTCGTTTTTCTGTTCGTTGGTTCATTCTTTCACACTTTTTTGAGAGTTAACTAAATACAAACTGTATTAGTTTTGCAAGAATATAAAGTTTAACTTTTTTTGTGTGACTGGTAATAAATACTTGATTTTTATTTTCTGGGGCGCCTGGGTGGTACAGCGGTTAAGCGTCTGCCTTCGGCTCAGGGCGTGATCCCAGCATTCTGGGATCGAGCCCCACATCAGACTCCTCTGCTGAGAGCCTGCTTCTTCCTCTCCCACTTCCCCTGCTTGTGTTCCCTCTCTCGCTGGCTGTCTCTCTGTCGAATAAATAAATAAAATCTTAAAAAAAATTAAATACTTGATTTTTATTTTCTAACTTTACACTTATTTTTGAGACATAATCCATCAATTACACGTTTCTCATTCATTCATTTGGCAGAACATCCACGGGACACCTGCTGTATGCCAGACATGGTACTGTGTGCCAGAGATATGGTGGGCTTATAAGGAGACACAGTTTATGCCCTCCAGAGCCTCCTGTCTACTGGAAAAGAAAGATAATCAGGGAATAAGTGCCATGGAAGTAACAACGGGGACAACCACATGCTCCGGGAGGTGATGGCAGCTAAGGCAGGAGGAGTGAGCCATCAGGAACTCTCCCCCCCATCCCACCCCAACATGAGCACTTTTCAGCAGAAGCTTGATGGAGGAGGAGGAGTGGATCAGGTAACAGGGGAAGGCATGCCACTGGAAGGAATATAGGGCACTGTTCCAGGCCTGGGCAGAGCCCCAAATGCTGGAGAGAGCTGGAACATTCCAGAGGCTAATATGGCGGAGTAGAGAGAGCAAGGGAGAGCTGATGCAAAGAGAAATTAGATTGTGGAGGGTCTTTAAATCTTGTTAAGTATCCTGGACTACATCAAAATGTCAAGATGAAGCTATTACGGGGTTTTAAGCAGCAAAATGACACACTCCAATTTACATTTAAGAAAGATGATTTCACCATGGAAATTTCCTGTAACAGTTGAGCACTTTAGCTTGAAATCTTCAACTCTAAATCTTTTTTATACTATTAAGTGTACCTACAATCATACCCATATTAACTATTTTCATTTTAATCTTAGACACAAGGTATTTCTCTTCTTGTCCAAAGCCACTGTTTTATTCCGAACTCTTGATTCCACTTTTTTCTCCTGAGTCTATTCATTACTCTTGCCATGAGCCCCTCCCTCCCTACTTTATCTTCCATCCCTCTGGTCCTAGAACAGTTCTTTCCCACGGAAGTGCTTTCCCACTTCTTAAATGCTGGGGGTGTATGGGGGGATCTCTATTTTCCTTCAGGAACTTGCTGATGGGAGTCATGATTATCCTTAAAGAGTCCCCCAAACTCTTTTGACCCCACCTCAAAGTTGACCTTGTCCTTTTGTAGCTTGAGTTCATTAGAGTTCATATTGTACTATGTTTTCTTCACTCATTCTTTGAGGACAATAACCACACATTTTTATATTCTCAGCACCAAGGTGAAAGCCTGACAAAAAGAAGACCTGCTATTTTTTTTTCACCTGAATTTAATAAAAACAGCAAGCATTTGAAAGTCCTTGCGACTCCCCAAATGTAGATGAGAGATGATTCTGCGGAATACAAGGGCTATACAATTTATAAAACAAGCACGATCCCATCTTTCCCTGCTTAGTTCTTAGTGAGAATTAATATATAACAGGAACGCAAAATACTACAATGAAAAATCAATTTATGATAGTGTTATAGGTTGAATTATCTCCCTCCCAAAATCTTAAGTTAAAGTCCTAAAACCTAGTACTTCAGAATGTGACTTTATTTGAAAATAGGGTCATTGCAGATATAATTAGTTAAGATGAGATCATTAGGGTGGGCCCTTAATCCAGTGACTGGTGTTACAAAAAGAAGAAATTTGGACACAGACATGAACACAGGAAGAACACCATGTGACCATGAAGGCAGGGACCAGGGTAATGCTCAAGCAAGCCAAAGAACATCGAAGATTGACAGATACCGCTAGGAGACAGAGTCATGGAAAGACTCTCCTTCATAGCTCTTGGAAGGAACCCACCCAGCCGACACCTTGACCTCAGACTTCCAGCCTCCGGCTGTGAGAGACAAATTGGGTTAAGCCATCCAGTGTGTGGTACTTTCCTACAGCAGCCCTAGGAAATGAGTGCAGATATTAGGAGGTGGTCAGCTGTTCAGAGTTGAATGGCTCTTGCCAAGCCATTAGTCACCGCGCTCTGAATGGGAGAGGCACGGCAGATAACAGCAAAGGGAGGGTAGAAACTGTTTTATGGGATGTACCCCATGGGACACTATCAATCCACCATCAACATTGTCACCCGAGTCTTGCAAAGACAAGGGAAAGTAAGTTGAAGGGCACCTTGCTGGCTAGTATTTACTTCCCCTGTTCACGTCAGCTACTTGGAAAAGAATTACCCTTTGACAATGACACAAATCCATCAATTAAAAAGCCAGACACTGAAACTATACCAACAAATTCTGTGGCGTTTTATGCAGCCAGAGAACAACTTCAAGGTCCATGCTAAAAATACATAATGATATCTTGATGACATTTTTGGAAAAATAAAGCCAGAGGGGATTTACACTGTTCAACCCTCTGTGTATAGAAAGAAAGATTCTATCATGTGTGTGATGTGCCATTAATGAGACTCCAGCCCGGGACGCCATCTCCACGAGTACGGTAACCCCAGGGGCAAGGGGCCTGAGGACCATCCGCCGAAGGAGACTCCAGCCCAGAGTTTGTGTGATCCCAGGCTACCCTGTCAGTCGATGGTAGGATGGGCTCTGGACTGGATCCGGGGGACTTCAGTCTGAATCATTTTCCTAAAATAAATGTTATCTGGATGCACATCAACATGGAGAGTCATTTTTCTTAACTTAAATATGGTAATGGTAAAAAGCAGAGAAAGATTTCATGCATTGTGCATTTCGTGCTCTTTAGCACTTGGACGGGCCCCGGTGGCCGCAGAGCGCGGCTTACCCTCGGTGTCTGCAGCGCCCAGAGACGCGCTGGCTTGTAGTAAGCGAACAGAATAAATGTTCACAGCGAGCGAAATAAAAGACTTTAATAAAATACTATTTTAGAAGACTCCATGAGCTGGCAAGAACACTGCTTCTGCTCTTGGCAGGGCTGTGCTGGTGGATCTGGTTATGGGAAAACTTTACTACACTGTTCAGCTAAATATGATAACTGCCCAACCTTTTCTGATGTGAGGAGGGGCACTACTTTTTATTCTGTGTTCCTACCCAGACATGTGTTTCGAGGTTGCTCCCTTGCTTTCTAAAGTAAACAGGGTAGCTGAGTCTGGATCTGTTTAACCCCACCTGTCCTTTCCCTTCAAGTTGATAATAAAAAGAGGAGATTCCAGTTCAGATCTAGACCAACATGGCGCAGAGCCCAAGACTGGTTCCCTATAAAAGAAGGCGTTCCCTGGGCTTTCTAACGGGCAAGGCTCTGTGTACAATTATGGGAATGAGGTTACAAGGATTAGAATTAGTGCATGTCACAGTCGGAAAGTGTGGCTGGCTGACAGTTGCCTGAGATGTGAACAGATGAGCAGCAAATGTGTGTAGCAGACCAAACCTCCCCTTTTTGGGAAACCACACCCCAGCGAGGGATATTTGGACACAGGCAGGCATATTAGATGTGGCATACTAATTCTAATAGCAGACCAAAAAAAGAGTATGAGGAGTTGCTAACCCTTCTGCTTAATGCTTTCTGAAGGGGCTCCACTATTGCTTATTTATAACCTCTGAGCACTTGGTGGCCTTCCATGGATGCAACAAGCAGCTGCCTGCAGGAAACCAACTGCCCTGCCCGCTGACTGGAAACACATGCTCCCTTCTGTCATCTTGGGGAACAGTTGCGATTCCATAATGTGATGGGTGTCAACTTATTTCCTTCTATTGGTGGTTCACCGAAACTTCAGGACCTAAAGCTCTCATCATCCTGTCACCAGCCGCTATGAATGCCTGAAACAATTGCAATAATAAGACCAATCAGACTTATTCTTGTAAAATCATCCCTTTATTCTAAACTCCTACAAATTCACATGGGGCCCCTGCTCGGGCTCACTCAAGGTACTCAGACTCTGAACGCTAGAATAACGTTCTGAACGTTTAGAATAAGAACTCAGTGAGCACAGTGAACTGGCCACAGAGATTTTTTTTTTAAATTACATGTTACTGATTAGGATGATGGACCCATTAGAATTTAAGAGCTGAAGAACTCTCATTTGATCACATGGCACACTTCTGCGTTCTTATTTTATATATCTGATATAGGCAATCGCTGTGCCAGGATTTTCCTATTCTAGTCTACAACTCTGAAAATGCAGCTAATTCTGACTCTTCACACTTCGGAGAGTAAGTTAATTCTTACTCTCCAAACCTGACAAGAGTGTCACTCTTCTTAGATTTCAAAAGTCTTAAGAAATTAAATTGTAGAAGGAAAGATATTCTCTACCTCAATAAATTATTTAACTTATTGGGGCACCTGGGTGGCCATTTGGTTGGGTGTCTGACTCTTGGTTTCCACTCAGGTCATGATCTCAAGGTCATGGGACTGAGCCCGGGGTCGGCCTCTGTGCTCAGTGAAGAGTCTGCTTGGGGATTCTCTCCCTCCCCTTCCTCCCTCCACTCACACGCATGCATACTCTCTCTCTCAAATAAATAAATAAATCTTTAAAAAATTACTTATTATTTCTAGCTTAGAAATACTGCGATATACTTTTCGCTTTTACACACATATGATCAAAAAAACACCAAAAACTATATTTCAAACTATAAATATTGTATTGTTTTATAATATATAATCAATCAAAACACCATTTCCTGGCTTTAAGGCTTAAATCTTTCATACCAGCACAAGATTTTATAAGTAAATAAATTAAACAGAACACATAAATATGAATTTACCCTCAGTTTTTCAAATATCTGATAATCTTTCACACATTTTAAAGGGGAAAAGGCTCAAAGCATGTTTTCCTTGATACTCACACTAGCTTATTCTGTTGGAGGTGAAGTCTTTTAGCCTTGCTGTTGAAATTCTTTAGATCCTATTCATTAGACATTGCTTTTATGGGTATGTGGAGAGGGAAAACAGGATAGAGTTACTTTTTGGGATACAAGGGAGGGGGACAACGTTTCTGTCCTCTGGATCCTTACAGTTTTGTTCTGAGCACAAATAAGTAAAATAAGAAAATGTTGGGAATATTCAGGAAAAGGAGTCTGTTAAAAGACAGAGGAAGGGCATGGCAGCTGGAGAAGGCTGGGGCCAATGACCACACTGTAGGACGGGGCCTCCTGTGACCACCACATTGGCCAGAGATGGTGAGATGCCAATGAGGCCATGCAGAGTAGAATGCAGGGAGACATGGCAGAGTTTCAGAGGTGGAATTACCAGACTTGCTGATGGATGAGCCCGGCAAGAGGGAGGATTCTGGCTCCTGGCTATGTGAGCTGGTAGACGGTGGTGCCATTTACAGAGGCAGAAACATAGATAGGTGAGGGGGCGTGCAGGGGAATGTGAAGATGTCTCATACATGCTCGGCTCAGGATGTGTGTGTGTGTGTGTGTGCGTGCGCGCTATCCAAGTTGGGAAATCTGGAAGGCTCTGGGTCACTGAGTCTAGCACTTGGACCACTGATTTAACCTTTCAGAGATTTAGTCTTGACACTCCTAAGTACATAGGTATTAGTGGAAGTCAGATGAGTAGATGAGACCGTTCAAGAAGAATGAGCCAGTGGCTAAGGACAGAACTTTGGGGAACTTCAGCATGTAAGTTACCCAGGAGGAAAGGAAGTCTAGAATGGAGAAGCAAAGGGCTGGCTGGAGTATAGACAGAATCCCAGAGAAGATGGTTTTAAAGAAAAAAAAATAGAAGTGAGTTTTATTTTGTATCTTTTATTTTTATATTTTTCTTCTGAGAGAGAGAGTGCGCTCACATGTAAGCATGGGGGTGGAGGAAGAGGGAGGAGCAGAGGGAGAGAGAGAAAGAGAATCTTAAGCAAGCTCCACGCTCAGTGAGAGCCTGACACTGGGGCTCCATCTCACGACCCTGGGATCATGCCCTGAGACGACATCAAGAGTCAGATACTTAACCGACTGAGACACCCAGGCACCCCAAAAGAAGTGAGTTTTAGAAAACCCAGGGGTGCCTGGGTGGCTCAGTCAGTTAAGTGTCTGCTTTCAGCTTAGGTCATGATCCCAGGGTCCTGGGATTGAGCCCTTCATCGGGCTCCCTGCTTAGTGGGGAGCCTGCTTCTCCCCCTCTCACTGCTGCTCCCCCTGCTTGTACTCTCTCTGTGTCAAATAAATAAATAAAAAACTTAAAGAAACCCAACAAACTACAGAGAGGTGGGTAAGAAAGAGATAGAAAATATTCTTTGGAATTGTAATTAAGAACTGGTTACAAATTGCTGAGAATAGTTTCACAGGAATGATGAGGGGAGTAGCCCGTTCTGACAGGTTAAGAGCTAAACTGAAAATGAGGAAATGGGTTGAATAAAGATGAATTCCCTTTTAACAGCATGGAGTCTCTTAGGACTACGGGGGGAGCGGGGTAAGGGGTGTAGAGAATCCAGAGGGCTACTTTACCTCACTGCACTTCTTAACTTAGAGCTTAGAGAATGCACATCTCTACTGGACCATTTTCCTCAGCACAGTAATATATTAATTTTTTGTAATATCCTAAAACAAACATAAAACCCAAATACCTCAAATCTCCTGGGCATAGTGATCAGAATATAGTTAAAAAGGAGGTGGTACACCTCAGCTAAGAATCACGCCAACCCTTAATGTTAAAAGTTGTTATTCCTGGCCAATGGCTTTACTGTAATTTGTATAAGATGTAATATACATATTATAAGAAGTACACTTAAGTATTTGAAAGAAAAATATTTTAAAACTGAAATTCAAAATACAGTAAAAAGTTTGCAATCAAGATGATAGTCATAATAATAACCAAATAAAGTTTCATATTTAAAAATTAACCCCTGGTCAATTAAACTGTAAGCATAGAGCTTTGCAAATAGTAGATCTGCAATAAATGCTTATTGAAATGCATTCTAGGACACCATTGTAATTGTGGGTAAATCTCTGAGTCCTAAAGCTATTTGTAGTATCATACCAACAGGTTAGGGAGCAAGACTTCCTGGGGGGGGGGGTACAGGAAGCCGATCTCACGGGGATGACCACATTTTATGAATACCTATAGAGGCATTAATACTCCTAGGAAATGGACTAGCTCTAGCTTTCCTGTACCTTACTAAAGTGTGCGTGTGTGCGTGTGTGTGTGTGTGTGTATCTAATGATGTGTGTGTGTGCATTCATCAGATATAACTTTTAGAATATCTAGCAAGAGCTCAATGTCATGATGTGCCTATAGTCTCAGATCCTATAGTTTACTCTTGAAAAGTATTCACGAGGTCTTTTTTCCACCTGTTAGCTCAAGGATCAAATACAAGGAATCAAAAAAAAGGAGGATGAGTCATTTGCCCTAACGCTGAATGCCTTAGCCAAGACTTTTTGTGTGTTTTTTGCCCACATCTTAGTCTTAACTGTGAGCTTACCTGAACATTTCCAGTAAAAAGGACAATGTATAATTTTGGAAGAGAATAATTCAAAACATGAATGGCTTCATATCTGGAAAAAATACACATTTTTTAAAATGTGAATTTTATTCACTTTCCAGGCAGCATTTAGTCCAGTTTTAAAAAGCAAAGTCATTATTTCTGATCTTAGCCAGCTCTGTCCTCTAATTCAGTCACTGTGTAAGGTCTCGAGCAACACAGGTACCCATACTGACTTTCAGGACGTACATGTATTAATATCCCTGCCTAAGAGGAATAGTGTTTTAAAACTCTTCTTCCTGCTGCTTAATTCCATCCCAGTGCCAAACCCTAGTTAGCAATTTGCTTTCTTAAATAATTTTTTAAGAAGAAAACAAGGAAGTTAGTTTAAAATCATTGCAGTAACAAATATAGTACCCCTAACATCAGGTTACAAGTGAGGTCCAAAGTGAAATGAAATGTCCGAGGATAAGCTGTTGAGATGGATGGGAGACAAGTGCCAATCATGATATTGAAATTCATGCTATTCTTGCTTTCACTGTGCCCAAATCTTCCCTGTACTGATTCATTAATTTTAGGGGGTGGGGGGACTCAAATGTTCACAAATTAGAACAAATCTTTAAAATAAGCCATCGTAGGGGTGCCTGGGTGGCTGAGATGATGAAGCGTCTATCTTTGGCTGGGGTTCTGGGATCCCCGGGTCCTGGGATCAAACCCTCTGTTGGGGTGCCTGCAGCGGGAGCCTGCTTCTCCCTCTCCCTCTGTGGTTCCCACTGCTTGTGCTCTCTCTCTCTCTTTCTCTCTCTCTGTCAAATAAATACATAAAATCTTTAAAAGAAAATAAGCCATTGTAATATTTTCTCATGTAAACTTCTGCTCATGCCATTCTGATTTGAGAGCGGGCTCTCCTTTCAAGGTTTCCCTTTGACGCCACGGGCAGCACAGTTTTCACACTGTTGAATGCTTTCCACCACATTGGTCTTTTCCTCCTGTGGACCTGGCTCCTTGTGCAACAATGTAGTCACCAGCAAAAAGGAACTTTATAATTGGAACATCACATAGTTGGAAGGATACACAGTCCAATCAACAAATATAACATTTTGGCTTCTTCATTTCCTGTTACAAATTTCCCTCCCTCCTATTTTAGTGATTGATGTTCTTCCCAAGAAAACCTCCTATCTATCACTCATGTACCTCTAGCATCTTGAAGTATTTTGTGTTTATCGGAATATATTGGGAAACCTATCCTTCAGGCTCTACCAGTGCCTTTTCATTTCTAGAATGCTCCTTATCTGGCAGTCAGTTCAAGCCCATTTATGTGGTTTGGCCAGGATTTCCACTTCATAAAAGATGAATTCACTGAATCTAAAAACATATGTCCTTCTACAGATAATTACTCTCTTTAAACATCCGCCTTCTCTTATTTTCTCTCATCTTCTTTCTTCATGGGCAACAATTTTTTGAGGGGCCCCTAATACTCAAAGATTAAAAGTGTATTCTGTGCTTTTAAGAAATTTTAGAATTAAATAAGTTATCTTGCTCTATTACAGCTCATTGCTATGAAATATCAACTAACATTTTACAATAATATATCCCATTGTGAAGAAATTATTTTCATACTTACTGGGGGGAAAAGGATACACGTTTCTTTAGATACTTATCAGCATAGTAGAAGCCATGTTATTTTTAAGCTTTGCCAAGACAGAATTTTCTAGCAAATAACTTAATGTCAGCATCTATTAGTGATGGTTTCTGAAACTATAGTGATTTATATGAATTCTGATTGGTATAGCCACCAGTTAAGGATATGTATCATAACACTGTAGAGTGATAACACAGTGTAGCCGTGAGCAGTCTGAAAGCAGTCAGACCTGGGGCTGAACCACAGCAGGGCATCTAATATCTCTGCGATACTGGCTAAGTTACTCTCTCTCTCTCTCTCTCAATTTCTTCACTAAGTACAGAATCTAAAACTGGCACTTCAGGGTTACTGTGAGGACCAGATACAATCAATGTAAAACAACTGGCATAGTATTTGGCTTGAATTAGACATCTACTAATCTAACCTGCAGAATTAGAGTTATAATCAGTTCTCTGCAGGTATAGAAAGTCTTTCAGTGGGGAGAAAGGAAAGGAAGGGAAGAAACAGGAAGGAAGTAAATGAGGATATCATGACGTCATCATGCTAAACGTCTGGAGTCGGCTTTGACGAACCGCATCCATCCTGCTGTCTGGGACAGAGGAGACCACTGCTCTGGCCAAGAGTTGAATTGGATGACGATCTCAAAGACACGGAAATTCTACCTACATGTAGAGGTCGCTACTGGGTGTAGGTAGCTAGATACAACCCTCCCGAGCTGAGTACTATCTGTTGTGCAGTAAAGAGTCAGGTGCATGTGGGATTTAAGGAGTAGGGGGTAAGAGCAACTGGACTGAGGGAACGACACAGGTGCTGGAAAAAACACAGGAAACGCAGATCCAGGACACTGTCTGGAGCCCAGCACGTATTCCATATATGGTCTTGGAGTCCAAAACTAAAATAAGTTAACAAAAGGGATATACAGAAAAAAAATGAGTACACCTTAATTAGAAATAAGGTGAGACACAGAGAAAGAGGAAAAGCAAATGAATTCACTCATATGGACAATAGCAACACTGCAACATTCTGTTCAAGGGTAGGGTTTCAAACAACTTCTGGAGCTTGTATGGGAAAAGAAAACAACTATGGGCAAGGGACGGCATGAGGTGCCTTCTAGGCCCCGTATGCTGCCAGCAAGTTACAGGTTGTGAGCAACTATCAACCTTTTTCTGAGCTTCAGTTGCTCACGTGGAAACAAAGGGCTTGGGATGTTCTCTAAGATTTCCTCTGACCCTGCTTCGCCACATGCCTTGAATACTAGATCCCATGACATGTTTGAAGTTGCAACCCTGTTTCCAGCCATCCGATCTAGAGGATTTTGCAGCAGTCAGGCTCACCAGAAGAGTAAGTCTAAAAGTTGCTTCGTAAGCAAGAGCGTGGCCTCTGAGAGCGCATGCATCTGAATTTCACGACCACGGGTGCTGCTGTGGGGACGGCCTTTCTTCTTTGGAATGGCTCGTCTGAGGGAAAGCAAGACAACTTAAGAAGGGAGGCTGGGACTGGCTACCCAGCCTTGCACCTCAGACCTGCTGAACTCTCTACTCACAGTGAGCGCACCCCACTCCCGAAGCCCTGAGGGGCGCAGGCGAGTCTGGCCACAGACCAGGGTAGGAGCCTGTTCAAAGGCATATTTAGGATGAGTTATGTGACAATTGCCCACAACAACATTTTTTTTCTTTTTCTCTCACATTGTTAGCATTTATTAAATCAATGTCTCCATTTCCCTTCCTGTATTTTAATCTGACTCACAGTTGGTAGAAAAGTTTTCAAAACCAACCCAGAGCTGATAAATAGCACTGGCTTCATGTTACTAAAGGAACAGGGTTGAGATTGAACTAAAGCATGGGTTTAAGTAAATAATTACATAAAATCTATGATTTTATAAAGAAAAATTTCATGGAAATGTTTCATGTTTTTGTTTCAACGTTATGATAAATGGAGGTAATGCACTGGTAGTGAAAGCATAATTTTAGTCTTGGAAGGAAACTTTAGAGCTCATTTCGATGCACTAAATATTTATTAAAGCTTTCTTGGTGCTAGGCACTATGGTTTCAAAAGCAAGTCAGATGAAGTGTCTGTTTTTAAGTAACTGTACATATGTTAAGGAGACAAGATACAACCTGTACCCATGTTTGGTCTCTCCTGCACTCAAAGCCCTTCCACATGGCCCTGTTCTGCTCTGTTTCACAGGCCTGAGCCCTGTAGGCTGCAAGTTCTGGTAGCTCCAACTGGGTTCGCCCATGGGAGCTTCTGGCAAGAGATTAGAGAGCGGGAAGAAGGGATAAGCCAGGATTTCTCTCCTCTGCCTGAAGGTCTCCAGAAGTGGCCATGTTTGCCTTGGGGATTTTGCTCCAGCTGGACAGACCCATCAGGATTCCCATCAGTCACCCCGCTCCTAGGCTGATACCATTGCCTCTTCCCTTTGGCCTCCCAGCCTAGGGTGGTGGGGACTCCCTATTGTGAGTCAACTCTGGGTTCTCGCTCAGATCCTATTACCTCTACAACCAATTCTTTGAATTAAAATATAGTATTTTATTTTTTTATTTTTATTTTTTATAAGATTTTATTTATTTGACAGAGAGAGAGAGAGAGCACAAGCAGGAAGAGCAGGAGAGGAAGAAGCAGGCTCCCGGCTGAGCAGGGAGCTCAATGCAGTGGCTTGATATCAGGACCCTGGTATCATGACCTGAGCAGAAGGCAGGTGCTTAATGGACTGAGCTACCCAGTTGCCCCAAAATATGCTCCTTTAAATAATTAGTCTAGCTTCTATATTCCTGGTTAGACCCTGATATACAGCAAAGCATAATAGACGTTCTTCTAGCAGAAACACTTAACAGCTACAGTAGGTGTGGAGAAAAAGATGAATTTTGCTGGGAAGTCTGGAAAACTCCACCCAGGTAGAAATTCCTGCCATGGTGAAACACTGACTAATGATAAGGGTTTGGTTCTTGAAAGGGGAGCCAAATCTTAATGGTTGAGGGAGGAGGAAGAAGGGCATTCCATAGGGAAAATAACATAACCTGAAGCTTGGAAATGCATAGCATGTCTCTACACAGGGTATAGTGAAAAAAGAGGTAGTGAACAGGGTACAGAAAGGTTCTACTGTGAGGCTCCTGAAAGCCCTTCCAAGGAGTCTGAGGTTAACCTGTAGGTAACTATGACCCTTAATGAGTTTCTAAGCAGTGACCAGTTCGCATTCAGGGTAAAGCATGGAATGAAGGAGGTTATGACATGGGGGTCAGCCAGAGTAACTGCTAGAGCTGAGCAGAAGGTGAGGAGGGCCACAATCATCATGATAGCAGTTGAGAATGGGAAGAGAAGTGGATTTGCAAGACATACTGGTGAAGAGAAGGATGGGATCAGGAAAAGATGGATGTGTAGGTCAGGGAGGAGCAAAAGCATAAGAGAAATCCCAAGTCCCATGTTTAAGCACAGAGATAAATAATGATGTGTTAAGCACACAGGTTGTAGGAATGAGTTAGATTTCTGAGTATGTTGAATCTTAGGTGACCATATGAGGGCAAGTGTGAGAGATCCTTAGAAATGCAAGTCTGGTACTCTTGAAGAGGTGAGGGTTAGGGATTTAGATTGGCAATGTGAATATTTATATTTGGTTGGAGCACGGCAATGGAAGAGACGGCCACAGGAAGTGATAAGAAGTCCACGAAGGATGCAACTGAACTCTACGGAACACCCCATCTAATGGCCAGGAAGGAAAAGAAGAACCGGCAAATGAGGTGGAAAGACATGGATAGGAAATTAGGCAAGAGAGATAATTTGGGTGTCAAGAGAGAAGAGTTTTAAGAAGTAGAAGGTGGCCATGAATATATAACAGCATAAATGTCTAGTAAGATGGTGACTGGAACATCTTGTGGTCTGGCGCTGTGACAGTTATTTTGTGGGTCAACTTGAGGTTTAGGAGGTCATCTTCCTCTACCCTTCATTTTACAGTTGAGGGAACAGATCTGGCTAAACTCCCCAAGGACTCAGAACTGTGCAACAGTAAAGCTGGACCAGAACTTTGGCTTTTGCTGACCAGTCAGAATGTGTCCCACCCAAGAGTCCACTCTTCATGAGAAAAACCAAGGTTTCTCATGGAGAATCTCAGAAAGACTTAGTACTCTACATCATCGCCCTAAGTCAAGTCACTTCAAGAAATTCAGGTGCTTCTGTTGTTGTTTAATTTGTTGGTCATTTTTTAACCCAAGAGAAGTTAATTCTTAAAGCCCGAACCTATTCAGCAGATCGAACATCCGAACGAATACAAAATCAACCTCTAATTGAGGCATTTGAAATGAACAGACCCTTCCTACTGCGTTGAGGTGTTAGCACGCTCCCACGCAATCTGGGCAGAGATCGTACCTTAACTTCATGGGAAACATACAGCTATCTTAAGAACCAGCAATTAACACTCTGCTTAAATGTTTTCTTTTCCCTGAGAGAAACTTGCTAGAAATAAATGAATTTCTAGTTCTATGAAAGGAAAATAATTTCCTGACTCAGATGAGAATGTACTTACGAATTTTTGGTTATATTTGACATTTTTTTTCTCCTCTCCTGTTTTTAAAGATGAAAGCAAGCATTACTATTTTATTTTTCACCATTTTCAAGGTATAGTCACATTTAAGCTCTAGGGATGGATTACCAATGGGGCATCCTGGAAAAGCACAGGCTCGAAGAGTCAGACAGCAGTCGGCACGGTGGTCTCTATGTCCACCGTTCCCTGGCTTCGCAGTCGTGGGGCAATAAGGACAACAGAAGGCGCAGTGGGTGCCACTACTCACCCAGGGCCACGTTGAATACAATAACAGATGTGCTCATTTAATCTACCTCTGCAATTACTTTACAAGGCACACATTTTACTCCCCTTTTAAGGCTGAAACTTAAGTTTGGATATCTTAGGAACTTGTTTAAAGGTCGTTCAGTTAAGATTAGGACCCAATTCTGACTGACCTCCAAGGTAACAGGACCCAGTGCTGGCGTTTCGGTGGTCTCACCAACACTCCTGCTTAGATTGAGCTGTTCCAGGGGAAGTGCCAACACAACGTAGCGTCCGGAGGGTATTATAACCGGGATAGGGAGGTGCTAGTGCAAAACCGAACCCTGATGAGAATTAGGACATAAACTGCAAAGCGGGATTTGCTTAGGTAGCATGCACCATGTCATCCCATCCCATCCTGACAGGTAATTTTTTAAAAAACAAATTCTCCAACAATCGCAGTACGAAATTACTTGTAAGATAGCTAATGATTATGATAATAGAGAATGAAGTGACACCAAGTTTTGGGACTCATTTGGCCCAACATTTGAAATCAAAATGTCCATTTTTATAAAGGTGGGGGAGACTGAAGTATGGGCTGGAAATGAACCTTTGCGTGTAGAGGCTTTGGGATGTTTCCACCTGGGCTGGGACCCTTTGCCCCACATCTTCTCACTGACCACATGAGTCCTAAACTGCCAAGCTACTAACTAATTTCTTTCAAACTCCTAACTCATTCCTTTATGCACTCCTTTAGGATTCCGAGGATAAATTCTAATGGCGCTCAGCACATTTCCTCCTGGGTAAGCCCAAATTAGTCCCCTCTCTCAGACTCCCACTGGGCTCTCTTGGTACTTCACAGAACGCTGGCTGAGAAAATCTCCTTTCAGTCCCTACAAATCACCCCAGTACCTGCTACTCTGACTGGGCCTGTGCCATTATTTATTACAGAATAAGCCCTAGCTGTTGAGGGTCAATTATTCCATTGACCAGGCATTACAATAATTCCTGGTAATTAAAAGAGGTACTTAATGTGAATCTGGGTGCATATTGAAAGAAACATTAGTCCTTTTGTCATCTTGGCAAGTCTATTGTTCTGAGCCAGGCCCAACCAATTAACATCTTTTGCCAATCCCTGTCAGCTGGAGCTTAAAAAAGGAGAGGAGGGGGGTCAGTCAGATGCTAATTTAGATACAATTGTGTCAGGGCTGTTTGGAGGGGACTGGCTCTAAAGCAGCCACCAGGGTTTAATGAAGCAAACAGCTTGGGTCCCAGTGACCCTGCAGGGGTAATTTTAAAAAGACCCCTCTGTGTTCCTGTGCCAAATAGCAGAGGGGCATCACAAGAAGCCCTTCCTTCAAAAAAAATGAAGAGAGGGATAATCACCCGTTTAATCTGCTCATTAAACAAATCTCTCAGGCGGACTTAACATGAATTAGCACTTCTCTAAAAAGGTAAAATGTGACATACAGCAGACAGTTCAGATAATTTGAAAGGTCACAATTCTTTATTATAAGCTCAGTTGTTGTTAATGTATTAATATTCGATGATACTGAGCAAAGACCGCCACCTTCATTCAAACTTGGGACAAAATAGTTATGTTTTCTTGACTGGAAGACAACAACAAAAAACACATTCATCAGGCCCCAGGACGGATCTAAGCACAAGTTAAGTACAGAAGACACGTTTCGTTCCGTGGTTTTCAAACCCAGGAATTAAGAAGGGGTCTGTTCACTCCCTCCACTAGCTTTCCACCTCAGGCAGGCTAGGCTCACACATGTGTGCTAGGAAGGTGACAGTCAGGCTTTAACGAGACAGAGAACCTCAGAAGCCCAGGGCACGCATTTCGGGGGCCACCTGGTCTAGAGCACCCCGGCCTGGACACAGAGATTCAAGGGGCCGAGGCCCCAGGAGGATTCCTGACTGACAGTGCCTGGGAGGCAAACTTCCTGGAAAACGGGAATCTTTGGTCCGCAAGCAAGACACCACACTGGCACAAACACGTCTCTCACAAATCTCCCAGTGTTATCTGAGGGGATAATTAGTCTTCTCTTCATATTTACTTAATCATGCCGGGGTGCCGGGAATGGCCTTGTGATCATGCTAGGATGGTGTTTACAATGAGGCATGAAGACTCACACGGTTCTCTAACTAGTCAACCTAAACCTTCACACAGGAAACTCAGACCCACTGAATTGTTAATTCATTTGAAAAGAACAAAAGGCCAATCCTGGACCACTTTCGGAAGAAACATTTAGTATGTCCTATTATAAGGAAAAGAGTAAGGTGTATTTCAAAATAAACTGGCCCTAAAACAGAACCTTGCACACCAGTGTTCACAGCAGTATTATTCACAATGGCCAAAAGGTAGAAAACACAAATGTTCACCAATGGATGAATTAACAAACAAAATGTGGTATATGGTCATGGCGTTCAAGACATTCTGCCTGGAAAATACGGCATCCAGGCATATTAAAGATTTGATGCTGAAGGAGTTTGAGAAAATGGCAGAAGGGAGGTTCTTTCTGACCTCCTCCTGCCCTTCTCCCCTGAAGCAGGTCATAAGACTCTCAGGTAAGAGGTGTCCTCCCTGTACCCAGAGTAAAGAATCATGGACACACTGGGAAGAATCCAAACACACAGGCCTTGCTAAATGTGCCCCAGTTTACCCCACTTAGCTCATACTCTGTGCCCCATCATATCTTTCCGATCTCCCACTCTTCACCAAACCTAGCATAGAAACATTCAGGTTTTACCATTTCTTTGGCTCTTTATCTCCTTATGATGGCTCCTGTGTGATATCAAACTTACATAAGTAAACTTGTATGCTTTCGTCCTGTTAATTGTCTAATTTTCAGACCCAGACAGGGACCCTAAGAGGATCAAGGAAAACTTGTTTCCTCTTCTACAAAACATTCAGTGGAGTAACGTTTTTCAGTCTTAAAAAGGAAAGGGATTCTGACATGTGCTACAACATGGAAGAGTCTTGGAAACATCATGCCAAGTGAAATCAGTGGGACACAAAAAACTGCTATCATGGAATTCTATTTTATATATGAGGTACCTAGTCTCAGTAAATTCTGAGGGACACAAAGTATAATAGGATCTGGGGACAAGGAGGAATAAGGAATTATTGTTTCATATGTACAGATTTTCTGACTGGGATGATGAAAAAATTCTGGAGATGGACAGTAGTGACGGTTGTACGTTATGAATATACTTAATGTCAATGAATTGTACACTTACAAATGGTTACGATGATTAGAATATAAAATAAAATATGACACAGATGGTCAGTCATAATTATATTTTTTATAAGCTACATTATTCTGGGATCTCACGTCATTAAGGTTGTGAACTACTACCTGGAATAATTATTACTATCATAACATCGACATGTATTCAGGGTTTTCTTTTAAATAAACTAAGTAAACTATAAAATAAGTCAACAACTCCAATGTATATTTGCAAAGGTTTCATACTCAGCTAAAATGTATCAGATTTAAATAAAGATTTAATATGCAGATATTACTGGTAAAGAAATAACCTCAAAGCTCAAGGCAAGCCATGAATAAGATATTTAGTTTTTAAAACACTCCTTAATACTGTGTGCTCCTCTTATCATCCAAATAATATTTTCTACTCTATTGGCTTGTTGTTTAAAAGTGAACCACCACACACAAAAAATCAAAATCATTGAGTCAAATGTCCCCACTACGAAAGGGCCAAGAAACTAAAATGCCGTCCAAGTAAATGGAACCAGGATCATGATTGCCTGGAAGAGCTGTTCCTCTAAAGGCAAATTCTTTGGAAGAAATCAGCAGTCAGTTGGCATTTGAAATGTTTTCTCTCTTTGGAAGTTGTTGCCTGAACAGTAAGTCATGTCAGCTTTGACTCAGTCCCCTTGAGGCCTGAACCAACTGAAGCCTGAAGTCACCATTAAGCAACTGCAGCAGCCATGGGGCGTCTGGAATTTGTCGAGTGCACTGAGCCTTAAAACAGAACAGCTGTTGTGGAATGCTGTTACAAGACACCTACAGGGGACTCGAGGCCTCGGGGACACCCTGGTCTGTTCTGAATAGGGAGGCCAATCACTGCTTTGTTACTTCCTCGTGAGACAAAGAGTTGCAGAGATGAAAGAACTCAAGCGCAGGCCTGGACGAGACAACGCGATGAGTGAAACTATGTTCCACACACCCAAGTCACCATTACCACAACCCAGCATGCTCAGAAGAGAGCTGCACACGCTGTGGGCACACGGGGGTCCTTGACTTTCAGAAATGATCGCAACCAGGACGTGAAAAGATCTGCTGTAATAGACATAGGGGCAAATCAGTGCATCTCAGCAGGAAGCTATCAGGCATGGAAGGGTTATCTCTACGTGAGGTTTCTAAGGTTGATCTCAGATCATGGTATTTATATAAATTATTTCAATGATGAGGGTCTGATAGGGGGACATACTAAACCACAAAGCTGTTTTGTTATCACAGAACCTTCATCTGAAAAAAATCTGCCAAGGATATAGAAATAAGTCAAAGTCTTAGGATAAAAAAGCAATGCAAGAGGACAGTTTAACTCCTGGAAAGAACTGGTAAGATCCTACTTCTACATTAAGAGCTGCCTCTACCATTTCATGCTTTGGTCCATCACAGAACTCAGACAAAATGTCTGCTGGTTCCGTAGTCTACTGTGCTGGTTTAAGAGTGTCGTATGATGGGGCGCCTGGGTGGCACAGTGGTTAAGCGTCTGCCTTAGGCTCAGGGCGTGATCCCGGCGTTATGGGATCGAGCCCCACATCAGGCTCTTCCGCTATGAGCCTGCTTCTTCCTCTCCCACTCCCCCTGCTTGTGTTCCCTCCCTCGCTGGCTGTCTCTATCTCTGTCAAATAAATAAATAAAATCTTAAAAAAGCTCAGGGGCTGAGCTTTGGATTAGACATAGATTTAGGATTAAAAAAAAGGAGGTGGGGGTAATAAAGAAAGACTGTAATAGCAAAAAGAAAATTGGAAAACAAAAAATCTCTGAGGGGCCTGTTAATCAAGTAAGGTCGCTGTGTTCAGAAAATGTCATTGGTATTGTGCAGCTGAAAAGGCCCTTAGAAATCAACATGTCCCCATCGTAGGGATTCACGAAATGGTTGCTGATTGGCTGAGTCAATAAGCTCTTATACTGGGCAAATAAAAAAAAAAAAAGAAGCAAGAAATAGACATCTAAGACCTCTGTCCTGGAGAAACCCACTGAGGTGGCCAAGATTCCAAATGATTGTTAGTAAATGGTTATTGAACTGGCAGTCTGATTATAATTTACCTTCTTTTCAAAGTTATCATTTCTTGGAAGGCAATAACACACCAGTTCCTTGAATGTTTTCTACCTGTTTAGACTGCTCATCAACAAAACCTATTTATCAAGGACCCTGCGGGAGAAACAGACAAAGGTCTGAGGCCAGGTCAGGGAAGCTCACCGGACCATCAGGTCACAGAAGAGAGCCTATGCTAAGGCTCTCATTTTGTCATCTCGATAATGAAGTAGAAAAAGGACTAGGAAAGCTAAGACCTGTGGAGGAAGTACTCACAAAGGAACAAAACTGAGAAGAAAAGGTAGCTAAGGGGAGGTGGGGAGAAGGAGGGAGAGCATTTTATACTGGAAGAACAAAAGCATTCCTAAGAAGGCAGAGAAGAATGGAGAGGAAGGAGTCCCCACTGCTAGGGCAGCAGGGTACTGGGGAGTCTCTAACATGGGACAGGCTGTGGAGAGCCTAGAACTGGGCAGAGTTACTTGAAGAAAAATAAGGGAATCACTGCCACCGAGTGACTACGGGATCTTAGAAAAGGCACCAGTAGTCCTTGTGTGCTCCACCGAAGGAGAGGCTGAAGCCAGGAAGACGGAAGCAATAAAGGATAAGAAGGTTCCAGTGGAGGGGAGGGAATGAAAGTCAATGAGGTGCGGAGACTGATCAACTGTGAAGGGCAAATAGGGGAGGGGGCTATTGAGATGATCAGAGGCTTTGGGACACCAGTCAGAAGAGGAAGGACAAGAGCAGAGACATTAGGAAGGATGTATTTGGAAGGAGGTGAGGGAGAGAGAAGATAAGGTTTAGGCATGCAAAGCTGAAGGTTAGAACACATCAAGCACATGTTTAGAAAGTACAGACAGAGAGCAGAGATAACTGTCACCCTGTCACCAGGTTTTCCTGAGGAGTGGCAACAAAGAACAAAGAGGAAAGGACCAAGACTTGGGAACAAGGCACGGGAGTGCGCTGAATTGAGGTGGCTGTAGGCTTTCTTGCCAGGGCTGTCATTCATCATCCAGCAGCCTGGCAGGGCTGGGAGGACTGACAGAAAGAACGTGGTGGAAGAGGTGGGAAGGGGACCCAGGGCAGCATGGCCTCCCAGGAGACTCTCTGGTGCCCTCCAGGGAAGCAGAAAGCAAGAGGCTAAGACTATGTATCAGCAGGAGGGGGAGAACCTGGATGGGGATGGGCACCAAGTCTGGGGTTCGATGGCAGCTGATGACCTCCACATTCAGAGTTGTGAGGAAGCAGAGGCAACAAACAGAAGCTTGGTGCTCAAGCTGATGAGGGCCAAGTGGCAGAGGGAAGGAACAGCAGGCAGAGCTCAGCAGAGGGGAGCAGGCAGGCTTTTCTTTTTTCTTTTTTTTAAACTGTTCTTTTTTTAAATGGTAGGAGAGACCAAAATATTAAAATACAAAAGGAGAGACAGAGACAGACATGAGAGAGACAGAGATATGAGAGAGAGACCATGTGGATGGGGATTAAAACAGAATCAAGGTCCACCAAGAAGTGACGGAAGACAGAATCAGGGAACAGGAAGAAAAGTTGAGTCTGGACAGGAAGAGAAAATCTTATTTGTTTAGAAATGAGTATGGAAGAGATAACGCTTAGAAAGCCTTCCTTTAAAAAAATTTTTTAAGTGGGGCGCCTGGGTGGCCCAGTCGGTTAAGTGTCCGACTCTTGATTTCAGCTCAGGTCTCAACCTCAGGGTCATGGGTCCAAGTCCCACGTTGGGCTTCCAGTGAATGAGTGAATGAATGAATGAATGAATGAATATTTGTTTATTTAAAGTGCCTAAGGAGGTCATCTGCTGAAAGAGAGAGTAGTTAGACATTAAATTGGGGGCAAGAAAAGGTGGTAAATTGGCAGTAACGGAACAGGACCAAGGGACCAGGACTGGACACACACGCGCGTCTTCTTACAGGTGTCTGTGTGTATCCATGCAGGCATCTAGCTACTGAATACTCAAGAAACACCAAAAAAGAGATCTCACATCATTAAGATAATTTTTGTTTGGGTATATGAAGAAATTGTATCCAATAATTTGCTAGATGTTGAGGATAAAGCAAAGGACATCCCTGTAATCTTTTAGGAGTTTAGAGTTTACTGAGGAACGGTCCCGCTTTTTTTTAAGTTTTATTCATTTAAGTAATCTCTACACCTAATGTGGGGCTCGAACTCATGACCCTGAGATCAAGAGTCATGTGTTCCTCTGACTGAGACAGCCAGGCCCCCCAAGGGGCAGTCCAATTCCAACCGAGTATAAGGATACGATAGACAATGTGCTATAAAAGTGACCTGTAATTATTGGAATGGTTGTGGAGAAGTGAGGGTATAAGGGAAAATTATACTTAACCACTGACATTTGAATCAAAATGTTAACCATAAGCAATTCACCCAGCAGAGAGTGTGAAAGAAGCACTTCAGCAGAGAAATGATACACGAAGCATGTGAAACAAGGTGACACGCTAGCAAAGACACAAAGGTCTCCATTTGAAAAGTCCCCCAGGGGTCTGATTAGCATAGGGTCTTGACCGGCACCTCAAGGAGTTTGGGCATGCCTCCACAGGAAAATGGAGAGCTGTGGAGGACTTGACGCTGGGGCCATCTGTGGTTTGAGAAATCTCTCTGGCAGCAATGGCTCCCAACTTGGGCTGGGCACTGGATCGCCAGAGGACCTTGTACAAATATTAACTTCTGGACTGTACAGCCTGAGGTTCTGATTCAATAGGTCTGAGGTACAATTTGCACAACAGTGTTTTTAAATGCTTTCCAGATGATTCTCATTCATTTATTTCAAGACTGTCTATTTAATTTCTATCATTTTAAGCTGAGAATGCAACAGAGAATAAAATAGACAAAAATTGCCGTCATAGAGCTTATATGTGTGGGAAGTCAAATCAAAGACACGTACATTGTAAGGTATATGAGAAGGTGAGCGGAGCTATGAATAAGAATTCAGCCTGGGAAGGAGGATAGGTGGGCGTGTTGCACAACACGTATACTGTGTTGTTGAGGAGGGCATTGGTGAGAATTTGAGTAATGACCTGGAAGGGGTGACAGTGCCAGGGCACTCATTTCTGAGAAAGAAGGCTGTTGGCAAAGGGACCAGCAAGTTCACAAGCCTGAGGCTGGAAGATTCCTCAAATAGTTGAATGACAAGACCAACGTAGTAGAGAAGAATGCGTGAGGGGGCCAGTAGCAAAGGATGGTCATGAATGGCCTTATAGACCATGATGAGGACTTACTCTGAATGAGGTAAAAAGCCATCAGAGGCTTCTGAAGAGAGGAATGGCATGAGTGATTTAGGTTCTTAAAGGATCCTTCAGGTTGCTGTGTTGAGAACAGATTTAGAGGGGCCAGGATGGAAGCAGGGAGACCGAGTGGGTAGCGGTGGAGTTGGTGAGAAGCAACGGAGACTGGATACATATTGCAGGGAGAGCTAAGATGAAGGGAAGGAAGAGAGAAGCAGCCAGACTAGTCATGAGGTCAATGCTATGGTTGAGGAGACACTGACAAAGGTGGTAGGAAGGGAAGACTCATCAGAAAGCAACGTCAGGATTAACACCGCCATGCTTGAGGACCCCTTGCACAGAGGGTGACAGGTCAAGAATGAGTGTCAGGTTCCTGGTTTGAGTTACTTGAAACCAAGACAGGATTTACAGCACGAGTTTCAGTTCTGCTGTTACCCCCACCCCCACCCTGGTGCATGCGTGTGTGTGCGAACATGTGTATGTGTGTTTGGGAGGTGCATAAAGTCAGTTAATAATTTGATATGTTGATTTTTTGAGTGGCCTAGAGATCAGGAGACCTTTAGGAATAAATGGCCAGTTGAAAAAGCTGGAAATTCACTCCCTAAGTATGGGCCTGAGGCTCAAGAGGTCTGAGCTGGAATAAGCAGAGGGACAGAAGATATTGCAGACCAGCACCTGGGACATCAACATTTGAGGGAAAATGGAGGAAGAGGACCTTTTATCAGCATGATGCCTACAGACACACACACACACACACACACACACACACACACACTTCGGAAAACCTTTTTTTTTCTTTTTAATGGATACTCTGTAGCTATGATGTGACAAAGTCTTTCAAACAAACGGTTATGAATGATTATTTCAAATACTCATGATCCAAAATATAAGTACCCAGACATGTAGTATTTATTCTTTGCCCACTGGATATGGGGATTCCTATGGATAGAAGCTGGATTTCCTATTTCAAAAATGCTGGTCATTCAAACAAATAACCCAATCTGCTTGTACAGAGTAATGTCCAATGTCCCCCAAAGCTTTGGGGAAGGGAGTAAAGACATTACTGAAGCTTCACAGCAAGTAATTAAAAAAAAAAAAAAAGCCAAATAGACCATTAGCATCTCACTCCACAGTCAGATGTCTTCTGGCTGGAATTGGGTTTGGCTTTGAAATACAGAGATAATGGTGGGAAAAATAGTTTCCTGAGGATCTGTTGAGCAATCTTTCCTTCCTGCTCAGTGAAATTTTTATTGTCCTTTTTAAAAACCCCATGCTCTTCTTTCATTTGATTGCCAAGAATTTTTTATTTTGTTATCCTTTTCCATAAATACTAGTGTAGTTACTGAACAGATCCCTAACCTACATTATTATAACTAAATTATTGTGAATTATCTTTACTTAGGAATCTTCCGATTTCATAGATCAGCTAGTATTTATAGGCTTGTACATATGACATTTTCATTCAAATTGTCTTTATATAAGTGTTTAAAAGGAGCTGTTCCCCTGAGCACCCAGTGATGAGCTATTGTCAGCAGAGCAATGATCATTTACAAATAATCACCATATATCCTGTTTGGAGATAGTTTCCCAGCTAACAGGCTACGGAGTGACTGCAGCTTCACTAATAAGCTCAGGAGTGAAATCTAATCTAATTTTGAAACCTCAGCCTCCGTGGCAGTTTCTTTGGCCTCAGTGGCAATTTAAAGTACGCCTATTTACACCTCCCAGAAACTGACTTCTGAAACTACTCTGTTCCTGCCACTAAGATTTGTATATGAAAGTAATGGAAACATAATTAAACTTTTAAATTTGTCCTTTCTAGTTGATTCAGTTTCTTCTAAAAATCACATTTCAAAGTACATGTATATATTATACCTATGAGTTTGTATTCATAGCTGTGATAAATTTTTACATTAAGATATGCATCTACTGAGTATAAAATTTAACTCTTTAGGGGTGTCTGGGTGGTTCAGTCGTTAAGCATCTGCCTTCGGCTCAGGGTGTGGTCCCAGAGTCCTGGGATCGAGCCCCACATCAGGCTCCTTGCTCCTCTGGGAGCCTGCTTCTTCCTCTCCCACTCCCCCTGCTTGTGTTCCCTCTCTTGCTGGCTGTCTCTCTCTCTGTCAAACAAATAAATAAAATCTTGAAAAAAAAAAAGATAAAACTCTTTAAAGGCATATATACATGCATATAACACTTCTTTTCCCCACATAAGATGGGATTTTTTTTTTTCTTTTGCTCATACACAGATGCTACAGGAGCTCCTTAAGAAAAATTCTCCAACGCCACGAAACTCCCAAGGCCCTTCCAGTTTGGGCCATTTTCCTTTTTCCTCCTCTTCAAACTAACTCTCAGCCTCCCTTACCCCAATTCTACTTACCAAATCCCTTGGCCCAATGCCATTCATCAGCACCACCCAGGCTGGCAGAATCGTGCATGAGTTTCTTCTCCCAGGTCTGCTGTTTTCAGCAAAGCTTGTCACTTCTGTGAATCGCCCACTTGAGATAGTTCTGTGCAATCCCAGCATTGTCTCCACTACCCTATTTCCCTTTGCCCCTCTGCTTCTCCTTTTTCACTACACCTGGGGCCACCTCCAAACAAAACACTAACCGTACTACCCATTTGACTCTACGATGGGTCATGCCTTAGATACAGTCCTATATCAAATGGGTAGTTAGCCCTTTCTCCCACCCAGATCCAAACTCCATGAAGACTCACTGATTCTCTTGCTTCTTCTGTATACCTCCTACATTAGCAGCTAACATGGTGAGAATAGAGTAGTTGATTTCCCTCACAAACCTCCTCTTCTCACAGTGTTTCCTGTTTTGTACCACACTGTCTCCCCCTTGCTCAGATGAAATATCTACAGGATATCTTGGATTCTTCCCTTTCTCTAAGCCTCTCATCCAATCCCTGTGCAAGCTCTGTATGTCCTGAATACATTTCTCTCCCTCCACCTGCCACCCCACTCCAAGTTCTCACTGTTGAAACTGAACTGTCTTGGAGGCCTCCCTGCCTCCCTTCTTCCCACCAATTTCCTATGTAGCAGCAAGCCGACCTTTTAAAATGTATATCAAATCATGCAATTTTCCTGCTTAAAACTCTTCAGAGACTTTCCATCCCATTTAAAGTACGATCCAAGTTTCTTATTTTGTCCTCTACAAAGGCCCCCAAGGTCTGGCCACTGCTCACCCCATGCTCTCCTTTCCTGCCACCCTCTCGTACTCCCAGTCTAACCAAATTGACCGCTGCTCTGTACTTAGAACACACCTCTTTCTGCACCTTCTAATCAGTTCCTCTCTCCTACCTTGGGGACCATGGGATCCTGCTTCCCAGTCTGATCTCAGCCAAGATGACGGCTCCCCTAGATGCCTCCATTACTACTCTATCGGAAGGAAGTATACAGTCACTTTTTGTAATTCTCTGTATAACTATGATACAGTTTTTCCCCCTGTTTATATATTATTCATTAGTTTCTGCCTGACATTACCAGAATGGAAACTTCACGAGAACAAGGCCCTTAGTCTTCATCCTGGTTGTATCGCCAGGTCCTACAACAGTATCTGGTATCATAAGCATAAATGAATTTGTGTTGAATGGCTACATACAGAGTTTTTGACCAAAAAAAAAAAAAAAAGCTCCAAAACCATTTCTGACAGGTTGATACAGTGAGAAGAATCCCATAATAAGTGCCATTTACCAAGCAACTGTCACAGGGACTTTACCAGATACCTTCATGTGTTATTTCACAAAATCCTTAATAAATTGGGTCCTGAATCCTCCATTTGTCAGACATGCTCAAGAGATTAAGTTGTGGCATGTGCCACAGCAAGGGGCAGCTCCCTGAGCAGGGCTGAAATGGCGGCCCTTCCTTACGTAAGCTCGCAGTGGCACATTGGTGGGCCGTCCCAGAGGTGTCTTGGCTCTATGGAGCACCAACATTCAGATGAGGAACTGAGGAAAGTGAGCATCGTGCTTCCAGTAACAAGCTTCCCCAGACCTATATGAAGGCAGTATCTGATTAAGATGTCCAACACGTTTGATGGAAATAGTCCCAAACCCGGGCCTACCTAATATTAACTATCACTTAATACTTAGCGCTTAATACTTAATGCTTTCAGCCCCAGGTAGTGTTTGAAGAATACTTTCAACTGGGGGTCACTTAGTGATCTAGCCCTCATTTTTATGCCGGAAACAACCAGCACACAAAACAACACCTCTGTGCTTTGCACTGAGGCAATCTAGCTTGTGACCCTGTACAAGACACCTGTGACATTGAACGGACCATTGCGGAGGAGAGGGGAGTTTCCTGCGCTCAAGGAGAGAGATCTCTGCACAGGCACGCACAGAACTTGCCTGAACATCTCAGTAACGCCGGTGGAAGAAAGCAGAAGGGTCACTAAGGGGTGCATGTGTGAAAACAAAGTTTTCGGTCATTGTTTCCATTGCCTTTAACTTATTTTCCACAGGCGTCAAGAAAATTCCACCCCTAAAGCCAAAATGAATATCACATAACCAAGGAGATGCCACACGATGCCAACATAGGCTCTGCATGGTAGGCCACTCAAAGCAACACACCCTACTAAGAAAAATAAGAGAAAGATTTTAAAAGGCCACACACCTCTGTTTTTCAAAAGGATGTGAAGCTTCAAAATTGAGCAAACAACAGCAAAATGCCAGATCAAAATCAATGTCAGGTTACCTTGGGATTTTTTTTTTTATGTCTTTCTCCTTTTTTGGCCTTTTCCCAGCATGCTACGCTTCGGCTCTACCTGGAGAAACACTCATAGACTTAAGTACAGAGCCAGAGACTGTGGTGTATCCCCTCCACAGTTAGAACCCACCACAGAGAGCCCCGAATGTGAATTCTATATAGTTTTTAACTCCTAGACGTAGCGGTGGGTAGTAGCAGGGATCAAATGGTTCAGCTCTAAGAAACAACCCAGTTTCACTTGGTTCTGAATTCTGTAGGCTTTAACATGACCATTTTTGAGTGGTATAACTTGGCCCTAAAGAAACTTCAAATACACTTTGAAGAAAAACCACAGGGTTTCTTGAGTGAGAGCAACGTACAGGATCTATTAAGACACATTTTTCATTAAATGAAAGTAAATCTCAAAGACAACATG
Source organism: Ursus maritimus (assembly GCF_017311325.1). NCBI lineage: Eukaryota > Metazoa > Chordata > Mammalia > Carnivora > Ursidae > Ursus > Ursus maritimus. The sequence continues at coordinate 6,563,863 of NW_024423344.1, read as the reverse complement.
GCTTGCATTTTCAGCTTCACTCTTTGGCTTTACTCAGTCGACTCAGGAAGAGAAGCAGGCTACTTCTCAAGCAATGGGAGTCCATTTCCCCTTCCCCAGCCCGTCACACAACGCGAGCTCTCTTTATCGCTGCAGACCCTCAACCGAGGAGCTCTGCTGAGTTGTCAAAATGTGTTCCAGGTTGTCACTTGGCAAACATGACTTAACCTGAGAGAAATGCTTTAAAACAAATTTTCATAACATCTGCCATGTCATTTTTAAGCAATACCTTCTGTTTCCACAGAACTTAAACACAGCTTTGTTTTTAAAAGCTAAATTTCATAGGACTTTCTTCAGCTCTATGGGATATTCACTTCTGGCAATAAAAGGCTCCCACTAGGAAAAAAAAAAAAGGTTCTCAAATGTTTTAGCATTTCTGCTCCATGGACTTATGTTTAAAATCAGTCTGTCCCACAAGAATCGGGGAAGAAGAAATTCTGCAAAGTGTCATCTCAATCCCCCAAATGCACTTCCACAAGAAGTCTGAAGTCTGATATGCATCTTTAGCTAAAAATGCACCAGTTGTGAGGGGGTCTGCTGATCATCACGACAGAAGTATCAGGGAGAGGAAATAACTGTCTTCATTCTTCCGGTACATCCTAGTTTGCGGGTGCTTTCATTAGAATGAAATCACAAAGCTGAACACAAAAATTTAGAACATTTACGGTGGTGAGCATGCTTTCCATCCATCTGGTACTATGCACCAGGTGGTCCATTAGGTATTTAAAGAGATACAGAGGATGAAAAGATCTGTCTCCATTTTCCAAGTAAATTGAGTTGTAGACAACTATAAAGCGTGGGCCTAAAGATATATAGTTGGAAGTTGATTATTTTTAGCTGGAAATGAAGCCTTTGGTGTATATGATGTAACATAGGGAGAAAGTTCAAAAAAAAAAAAAGAAAGAAAAAGGTGAGCAAAGGAGCCTTCAGACCATTTCCATTTAAGGGATAGGACATGGAGTAAGAAAGACCAATGAGATAGAGTAAAGCCACAGTCAGGAGAGATAGGAAATGATTATGTTTCAGAAGCCAAAAGGCAGAACTTCTAGAAGCAATGAGTGTAGAGTGTTGCCAGGAGATCAACCACTACGAAGGTGAAGAAGAGGTTACTGCATTAGGGAGGAAGGATGTGAAGTGGTGTTGATAATATCCAACAGGAAAAGAGCTCAGGTTTGCATAAAAAACCATGGTGAGCCTAAAATAATAGTTCCCTTAAAGAATATTTTATTAATCTGCCATTGAGCTTCGAGCAAGTGTGAAGAGTGTTATGATCAGACCACATCTCAAAGACTTCTTTTTTTTTTAAGATTTTATTCATTTATTCGAGATAGAGTGAGAAAGAGAGGGACAGAGAGAGAGCTCACAAGCAGGGGGAGCAGGGGGCAGAGGGAAAAGCAGGCTCCCTGCTGAGCAGGGAGCCTGACGCAGGACTCGATCCCAGGACCCTGGGATCATGACCTGAGCTGAAGGCAGAGGCTTAACCGACTGAGCCACCCAGGCGCCCCTCAAAGACTTTTTATAAGAGAAGTGAAGTCATTTCTTAAAGAGTCCTGTAGACAAGACAAAGGTGGGGGGGATGGTGATTTAAACAAAACTGATTCACATAATGCTCTCCCGAGGGAATTTTCACCTTTCTGAAGTCTTTAGGCCTTTTATTATTTTTAAAAATTCATTTAAATTATATATATGACAAATGATGATAAAACAAATTTAACAGCAATGAATAGACACTGGTCTTGGATGGGAAACAGGGAAGAAGACCAGAATTGAAACAACAATAAGCAACAAAAACAAAACAATAAAACCAACCATTGTCTGAAGATGGTATACAAATAGCGCTTAATTATTTATAAGAAGGAAGTCTCTCTTATGTGGTGAACTTGAATAGTTTGCTTCCTGGCAATGGTCTTCAATAGGTCATAGAAAAAAATGCCATGTTAAAGTGGAGAAAAAGAAAGCTTCAGAAGCAGTATTTTCACATAAAATTAAACATGTGGAAGGAAATGCACCTACAACAATAAAATTTCCATCTATAAGAAAGACCCCATGAGCCCACACACTTTACACACCCCTGGGTGACCAGCCCGGCACCAACACTTGAGTGCACTGCGTGAGCCAAGCGATGCTTTCGGCTCCGTTCTGCACACCATGCCCGTATGTGGTTGCTTTCCCTTTGGTTTTAAGCTTTTTCTGAGCTTGGTAAAGGAAAAAAAAAAAAGACATTTTCCTTGTCAGTTTCAGAAAGTTTATACAAAATATCTATGGGCACACTGTAAAAATTCTTTGGCGAGGAAAACTGCAGTGCTGCTAACTTGTTCATCTGGGAACTGTTTTGGTCCTGACCGAAAATTTCAGGACAAGGAATTTTATAGCAGCCCAAAGCTATTTCACTTTTTTTTTTTTGAAGATTTAATTTATTTATTTGAGAGAGAAAGTGCGCATGAGTGGGGGCGGGGGGAGCAGAGGGAGAGGGAGAAGCAGACTCCCTGCTGAGCAGGGAGCGCAATGTTGGACTTGATCCCAGGACCCTGGGATCATGACCTGAGCCGAAGGCAGATGCTTCACTGACTTAGCCACCCAGACGCCCCAAAGCTATTGCACTTTTTAAAGAGAAAACAAGATGGAATTCTTCAGTCTTTATAGAGTGTTCATTGTACTCTGCGTAGCTCACTTGTGCTACCTTCGGTGAGCAGAAGGTTGTCTACCTGCCCTGTAGATGCGAATGTTCCCCCGAGGTTTGGGGCTCGGTTCTTTTTTTTTTTTTTTAATCTCTTTGCCCACCTACCTATCTACTCCCATAACTCGAACAACCATCCAAATAGTGGTAATTTCCAAGTCAGTATAGTAAAATAAATGTCTTACATTTTTTACATTTTACATGTTTTATATTATACATTACTCAATGCATAAGCAGCAATGGAAATGTTTATTCAAAAGCATTCTGCTGAGATTCAAAAACATATTGCTATAGTTATCATTATTCCGCTAAAAAAAATGAAGCTAAAAAGGCAAGCTGGGAACCCTCAGTAGACAAAGCAAAACTTAAGGAGAAGAGTTATGAAAAGCCAAGCCCTGCCTGGTGGGCTCAGATGGTTGGGCATGCGACTCTTGATCTCGGGGTTGTGAATTCGAACCCCATGCTGGATGTAGAGATACTTAAAAATAAAGTCTTTAAAAAAAAAAGTGAAGTCTTTGTAGGGCAGATGGGAAGCAAGTTCCCATCTCAGGGGGCTGTCCACGGAAACACCCACTTTGATTTGTGGCTGCCTTCCCGTTCCTTTTGACTGAATTTGTTATTAATGAAAGCTGGATTGAGGAAAGTTTTTCCTTATGTGATGGTCATGTTTTTAAGCGTAAGCTTTTTATTGAAGTACGATAATATATACGACAGCAAGGTGCACACATCATAGGGGTGCACCTCAAGTGACTTTTCATTTTCACACAGTGAGTACATGGACACGGCACGCAGATGAAAACCCAAACCCAAATCACCCAGAAGCTTAGCAGAAACCTCCTCGCGCCCTTTCCGCTTTGTACTCATCCTCCCTGCACTCAAGTGCAACTACCATCCTGCCTTCTAAACACCACAAATTATTCTGCAAGTTTTTGCACTTCCTACAGATGCAGTCACGCGGTGTGGATGTTCCTAGGGACCTCCTAGACTTCATGGAGAGCTGACGAATATACGGAAAAATGTTCTGTCTGCTAGTTGACTAGATGTTCTCAATGTGTAAGTTCATTCCCCTTTTCTTTGTAAATGTGATTCTAGAACGAACCACCAGCAATACCACATACACAAAGTCTAGGGAACGCTAAGGGGTTAGAAACTGGAAGCCTCATCATATTTTTCTCATTTTTCCGCTCCCATGGCAGTAACTCTGACGGTCCCTCCGGAGAAGGCCCGGAGTTTCAGAACATTTGTCCCACAAGCCACTCAGCAGCTTCCAGATGGTGCACAGGCTCTGAGCTGCTGCTTGGCATGGCGTTCCCTGCAGTGGCCCAAGGAGGCACTCTGCCCTGGGAGGGTGAGCCCTCAGGGCCTTCCCTCTCTTGCTGTTGGCCTTCAGCACATGTGGAGCGTGTACAGCCATGCGTGGCGCCAGCTGTATTTCACGCCACTAGTCTGGAACTAGTGACCTGTTTACAAAAGGCAGACTGCACTCGCAGATGTGACAAAAAATAGGGAGGCCAACAGGGTGGGCAATACATGACAGGCACTGTATATAAAGCAGAGGCACAGAATCCCCTTCTAATTATAAAAACACATAAAACATGTGCAGCCAAATCCAGCTGGAGCCAAATGCCACCATTTCCACACTAAGAATCTTCCAGAAAAAGAGCTGATTTAGATTTATGACCTAATGCCAGTGACAAATGCTTTATTCTACCATCACCACCCCCCACATTCCAACTTCTGTTGTGGGGGAGTGGGTGCCACATTAGGTAATTTGGAAATCTCAATGTCATTGTTGATTAGTGACAGGTATATAAAAACATAGCCCTTCCCTAAGAGGTGATATAACATCGCCAGCCAATTTCAGAACTAGCTACTGTGATATTCTCAGAGGAAAAAAACTTCCTTCAGACCAAGTGTAGCTTTCAAGCAATGGCGAATGAGCAGAGATAGCCAGCGATGTGCTACCTTGGAAGACTGCCCTCTTAAATCAGTTCTTTTCCCACGTCATCTTTGGCAGGGTTTTAATTCAGTTTCTCTCAGGAATTTTGAACCTGCAATTCCCTTTGCTTTTCTTTGAAACATCCCTTCCTTCAATAGGCATCCTGGTTAACACAAGTTAATATTGGATTATCACAGGGCAAGAGAGAATTGTATGGGTCGAGGTAAATAAACATATCATTAAGGAGTAACGCATGGAAACAATCCCCATGACTCAGTAAAAGGCCAATTTTAAAAGAGAAGAAAAAAATGCCTTGACTCGACAAATACCCTCTTCTGATCGAATTCCCCTGCTATCAGGTTGTGCCTGCTTTACTGTAAGAGAAACCAGACTAACAGAACGAACAGGAAGAAAATGGCATCATGAGAAACAGCGGGCCGCTAAGATTGTTCTGGGTCAGGGCTGATCTCTTCAGGCTGTGGGTGACTCTCCCACCAGCCACCACTGTCTGTTCTGTTAATGAGCTGGAAAGGGCAAGCGATGTTCCTCAATTACCTCAGACCCAGTATTAGCCTTTACACTCCCCTCCTGAAGGAGCATGGCTCTCATGCGGGGTGGAAGGATGGAAGGATGGAAGGAGAGAAGGGCAGGGTCCAGGAAAGAAACACAGGAGAAAGACGCAAACGGAAGGGAGCCCTGGGCAAAGCAGGAAGCGGAAGCAAGAGCGGGAAAGTGTGCCTGCTCCAATGCCCTTGCTGCAAAGACCAGGGCCCAGGAGAGACAGACAGGCAAAGGCCACAGGGCCAAGTCCCTTTCTTCTCCTCAGAAAGTTCTCTTGGTCTCGAGGAGTAAACACTCAGCAGAGCGGGGAGAGGGGTATGAGCAGACATAAGAGGAGATGAAGAAGGGATCTGAGAAGGCGCAAGGGTGGAGGTCAACAGGCAAGAGAGAAGCAGAGGCATTAGGGCAACTGAGCTCTGTTCACCAGGATGCTCTGACTTGGGCCCTGTTCCTCAAACATCAGACATCTCAAAGCATGCTCAGGATTTTCTCAAGCCAAGGTGGGGAGCAAGAGCTTGGAAGTGAAAGTAGCCATATCACCTGAGGAAACATCAACAGAGAGAAGCGTCTTACCACAGCCCCAGCTCAGGTGAGCAGGTCACAAGATCCCACTCCCTTCCAAGGAAGCCGACTTGAAGCACGAGCCAAAGCAGACCCTGATTCTAAAATCATCCTCTTCCTTCCATAAGCTGCTTTCTGAGAGCCTGCTAACGAGCAGAAAAGGCTGGAAGAGACAGGCAGGCAAAGAGAGTGGGAGCAGAAACAGGGGAATGGCACTTCTCCACAAATAAATCAGTCCCCGAATATTGGGGAGCTGGGTGTGTGGGTGATGAGTGACAGAGAGTGAAATCCCGAGATAATGTTTTTTTCCTCCAGCACTGTTCAATTGCCGTCCTCAAGCCCCAAGGACGGACGTGATTTGCGGAGTCCCTTTGCAACACTGCTGGCCAAGGGAGTAGAGGCCAGCCCACTTCAGCTTGTACTGTCTGTTGAAGGCCGCCCACCCTCCCAGACGGGGCTCCTCACAGCAGGCAGGAGCGAGACACCCACTGCCCTTTTATTAAACAGTCTCCCACGATGCTGTGCAAGCAGAATACTGAGGGCGGGCTAGACAGACAGGCCTGAAGAACTTGATTCTCATCTTTTTTGCCTCGCCCCCTCCCCCTCCCAAGGGAAAGCCCCGTGTGTACAAAAGTGAGGAAATAACCAGAAATGAAAACTCCTTGCTTTGCTTCCCATCGCTCTCAGCCAGAGTTTAAATCCATCCTAAGCTAAAAGCAGCATGTCTGCCAAGACTGTCAGTCAAGGCCTCAAGGACTTGCAAGATTTTTCTGTGTGTCCCCTTGACTTACACATGCAGGCTGTGTCCAGGTTAATGGGAGTTCCATGTGGGTACAGGAGACCACGAGGTGGTCTCTGGGTTTACCCATAGTGGCCTATAGGGGAGGACTTTTCTATAGCCTTTTAAAGAAGGAATAAAGTCAAGAGAAAGGGCTCTCCACTCTTCCCCAGAATGCCATTCAGTGTTGGTAAAGCTCAATGACCAGTAAGTCCCCTTACAGGACACAGGGCAGGGCACAGGATTAAGGACACTGGCCTGTCAGCATTTGGGAGGAATTAATTTCTGTTCACCGAAGGCCTCGTCTATGCCAGTCCCTGCTCTAAAATTCCCAACAATCCAGTGGGTGAGAGACTTGTGTACACATTAGTTTGTAATAGTAAAAAATGTTTTTTCATAACAAAATTATGCTGAAGGCTCTAATTGCACAGAAAAGACATGTAGCACTCAGGGGACGGCGTGCTGGGGGGAACTCAAAAAGTGGGTACTGTGGCTTCCTGAGGGGTGAATGGCTGCTGTGAGGAGCCCCCAAGGCAGCCTGAGGTCAAATCTCGGGTCCCCTCTTGAACCCATGATCATGGGTAGGCTCCTCAACTTCACCAGCACTTGGTGTCATGTCTATAAAATAGGAATTGTAGTGAAGATCAAATACATAAAACATTCGATAAGGCGCCCAGCATTTGGTTAGCGATTCTTATCATCATCAGCATTGGCCTAAGCACAGAGGCGTTAAGGAAAACATTTCTAGATAAAATTAAGGAATATGACTCTTCTCAGTATAGCCCTTCCTTCAGTGAATAAGGGACTAGGGACTCATGGCTGATTTTTAAGCTGTAAAGCAGATGTTTCTTCGGAATAAATAACATTCAATGAGCTTCTAAAAATGACAGTATGCAAACCATCTTTTCATGGTTAGGCGAGCATTTTTGCCACGCCACATGGGGTTTAGTAAACATTAAGTAGAGATGATTGCTCAGCCCCCCCGAAACAGTTAAAGAACACGAAGTGCCAAAAACCAAACCTATGAACATATTGCAGGTGTGGGGTACACACAGGAGTTGCTCCTACCCTAGAGAACTCAATTTTCCCTTCCCTGTTTCTCAGGGACTCCGTTTCTCAGGGAAAGGGGGACGTGAACAGGTTATTTATTTGGAAATGTGGACAGGCTGCGTTGGACCACTGTCCTTCTCCTTTAACCCCTTTGGAAATCTGATCTGGACGGATTTAAAGAAAGGAGGAGGGAACAGTCAGGCATGCTTAATCTTTTCAAATAATTAAGATTTTATCTATGTCTCGCACAGCCTCTCCTGTTCCCCTTGGTTTGGCACTTAACTCTGCATTTAAAACCTCCCTAACACGATAACGATAATGCCATCTTCTCCCCGTCATTATCTTGTGGTTGCAGGGCTATCTGACTGATCCTCAGTCAGGTTGTCGCGGCCGCTGGCCCCTGCATTCCTGCCCGAACCCCGCAGGAAACAGAGCCTCCGCAGCTGCCGGCGCTGAGTTACACACATTCCTGCCCCAAATTGAATTAACGAGCATAATTTAACTCAGGCGATGTCCTCCCTGGCTCCCTTCCTCTTTGCCCCACTGGCCAGCCTGTCTTCTCCCTCACACCCTCCCTGGAGATCTTACTGGAATGGACTCAGGCACTCTGCTAGCATGGACAGAACCCCCGACTTCTTCACCTTCCGTGTCCCGTGAAGCACATGGGGGCTCTGGGCAAAATGCAGATTCTGGTCCAGCAGCTCCACACGTTGGGGCCTGAGACTCAGCATTCGAACAAGCCCTCTCTCTGGGGAGAATGACGCTGCCTGTCTGGGGGCCACACTGGGAGTAGCAGCCTTACCCAAGGACTCACCTGCACTGACTAGAGAAAGCCAGGTCCTTAACGAGTAATCGAAAGGCAAATGCTAACTTCTGATCTGTCCGCTCAGTCTGATGTCATGGGAGGTTTACCAAAAGCATCCCCACAGGGGATCTGTTTACCTTGTCTCTTCTCCCCGTGTGTGCACAAAGAAAACAGAGTGAGTCAAACCACAAGTCCCATTAACTCCTACACGCAGCCCTACACAAATTCCAAACCTAGGAGCTAAAGAAAGTGTAGAATTGGAATCCTGGGACCCTTAACTTTTACACAAAAAGCCAAAGTAACCCCACCTAAGAAACTTCAGCGTGGATGTGGTTAGATGCAGGAGGCCTGTTTATTGCATTGGGCAGACCAACGAGGAATTTCCTGCACGCTATGCCAAAGTCGGAGTGCAAGGAACTTTCTCTGAAGTCTGTGCAATGAAACCAGCAGATCTCTTGTGTATTCACACATTGTATACCTTTGCTAGTTATCCCTGGCAAAAATCCTTCCAAATTCTACCAAGTGTGGAAAAGGATTAAAAAGGGAAGGAGAAAAACATTCCCCCTAAAACAAAAGAAAGTAAATGAATATATTGGAAAACCACGTCAATGGGTTGGATTTTGTTCTTCCTGGATACGAACACATGTAATACCGCCAAGCAATAAATATCCTTAACCTTGGACCCAGAACTGTCTGCCCAGGTCCACACAATAGAGAATGGCTTTCATGTCCAATTTTGCCCAGAAAAGTAGATTTGGGAAATTTTTTTTTTGAGGAAAGATTGAATTTATCATGAAATATTTTTTACCGAGAAACCAGTAAAATGAACCACCCTTTTACCCAAACCACAAAGACTGCAAATTCCTTTGCTAGAAAAGTTGGCTGCTTCTGTTGTAAAGATTAACTTATGCTGAAAGTTTCTGGGGGCATGCAGGGATAGATGAGCTTGTTTTCCGTTTAGGGGTACATAACTTGTAACGACAAATAGTAGCTCCTGGGAGAGGAAAAATGGTAGCTGATCAATACTTCTCCCTTACTGTAAAGGTTCTTCCAGCAGATGTACATGTATTAATCTGAATGTATTGCAGAAAGATCTTCACAATGTCTACATTCTGCAAAAACAAAGCTCTTCTGGAAGTTTTCATTACCACTTACAACCTCATTGTCAGGATTATAAATGGGGTAGCAACTTCCCTTGGTTTCAGGAACTATGTCGCTCAAGCCGAAACTGCCACAGTCTTTTAATTAATACGACGAAGTAATGCTAATCACATTCTCTCTCTCTCTCTCTTTTTATTTGCTTGCTCCTGAGAAAACCAAGAAATTACACTTTTTAATCTGATGGACTATTTCCCATGAAGCCAGTGTGCTGAGAGGCAACCTTCTCTGGATCAGCTGCTGGATTTTCTTGACGCGCAAGGAAAAGGAAGATTGTTATTTGACTTGCTGTAAACAATGGCAAGTTACAGGTAATTATCTATCTATATATCATTCATTTCTGATTTTAGGATCATCTGAGATCTGACTATCCATCACAGCCCCTCTGCCCCAAACAGGCCACGCCGTGGACAGTCCCTCGTCCCTGCAGCTTCTGTCCTGGATGATGCCGCCTCCTCTTTACCATCCACATTTTTTAAAGATTTTTTAATCTATTTACTTGAGAGAGAGCACAGAGGGAGTGGGAGAAGCAGACTCCCCACTGAGCAGGGAGTCCGGGGTCATGACATGAGCTGAAGGCAGACGCTTAACCGACTGAGCCACCCAGGTGCTCCCACCATCTACATTTTTAAGCATACCAAGCTCAGGTCTGCCTTTCCCCACACTCTAGTCTTCTTTAAGTTTTCTTACAGGGAAGTCTCTCGCTTTGTCTCTGCTCATTACTGAGTATGATAATAGTGTGACTGTACTTCTTGAATGTATTCCGGCTACCTGTTAAGTTAGGCAAATTTGTCTTCTCACCGAGAGAAGCTGTTCCAGAAAAGGTCTAGGATTCTCCTCACTCGTTCTCCATATGGAAGCCTAACGGAAAAGATGTTTCTCCTTCCTGTTATCTGCAGGAGAATGTGGGTACTGCCAGGATCGTTATAAAGCACATTTGGGTCATTTGATAATAAATCGGCTAGAGAAATTATCCATAGATAGGAAACGGCTGGTGCAAGGCAGGAGACCAGGGCTGGTCTGTCACATGCTCACACCTGCACTTTGGGGACCTCAAGGATTAGTCGCAGGAGTGGAGTCCAAAGTCCATCATTAGCAGAGGCACACAGCTAACGGCCGTGGTGCCAGGTTGCGTCCTGACCACACGGTCCCAGGGTAGCCACCATGGCTTCCACCAGCTTTCTGAGCCTGGTTCCCAAGCCTTTCCATACATCCTGTGGGCTGCATCATTTCCTTCCACATATTCCTTTTCTGTTTATCAAGTCAAAGCCAGTTTTCTTTTCCTTTGTTCACTGCAACGAGGACCCTGACTAGTATAATTAATTAAAAAAAAAAAGTTAAGCATGTTTGGGTTATAGCCCCCAAAAGGCAAGGTCAAGGCTAATGGCCCATAGAAGAGCCTGCTCTCCATCAGAAGACTTCATGTAGCGTCACCACTGGAGATATTTTCCTGGTTTAGAGAAGAATTTCTGAGAAAGAGACACTAGCAGGGAATAAGAGTTTAAGTTTAAAGATTTTTTTTTCCTCATGGAAATGAGCCATAACAAAAGACAATATCAGAGTCTTGATTCTTTGAGTTTCCTTAAAATCTTGTCTGCAATGCCAAATCCTCTCTCTTCTGCTGCCACTTCAACATGTCCTATAGACCAGGTATGTGTACAGAGCATGTGTGCTCTATTGGAGCAAATCACATAAAATACCTGCTACGAGACTGGTGGGACACTGTAGATCCTGTAACATAAGTCGACCGGCACAGGTGAAAATCTCAATGTGCCAGGTGGAGCTCCAGCGATGAGGCGGAGTGGAGGGAAGGGAGCCTAAACGTTGCAGCCTGTGTGACCATGGAGGGTGGTGACGGCCCCGGAGAGGGGAGCATGAGGGAACGCACGGGAGCCAAAGGAAGTCAATGAGGATTTCAGAGGCCAAGCCTGGGTATGACACAGAACTAGGCAAAATTATTTAGGTTCACCATATGGTTAGTACCGTCCTATAATATTATTCGTTAGTTTTGATACAAACTGTACAACAGAGAACAAGGAACCCAGCCCATCAGAGGGAGCCAGACTGGCGATGACTGGGGAGGGGGCAGCTCATCTGGCTTGTATTCTAGCCCTCCCCTCCCACGTCAGTCATCTGTCCCCTCAAAGCTTACTGAATTGTCTTCTACATGACAATGAGTGTGCTGTCCTCAAGTTTTCCATCCCAAGGCAAGAACTGAAAACCCAGTTTTCTCCAATGCTGAGTGGAAGTGTGTGGTTCAACTACCAACCTTTTGCTTACAACCTATTTACCGAATTATTTTCTTAGGTGATCTTCTAAGATTGACACGATTTCAGGTCTCGAGGGCTATCTCTCTGTGTACAGTAGAGGCTCTGTTAGGACGCCATCAGAAAAGGAGCATTTTCCCCTTTGATAGCAATTGCATGTAATGAATAGTGTCCTCATGAGCTCTTAATGAACAAAATTACTTTCCAAGCCACATCTGAAGGGTTGAGGGGCTTGTAAAGGGCTTCAGAATTCATGGAGATAGTGATTTGAGTAGTAAACAGCCCGAGAAGGGCTTTCTTGGTAAAACTGTGATCAATAAACAACAATGTAAACTTAAGCCATTATAAGCAGCGGACAAAAGCTTAGAAAAACCCTTCCTCTAAGGAACAGGGGAAAAGATCTCCTGGAGGAAGGTCCTAGTGAAAGGTGACTTGAGTTAAGAGACAGGGAAGAGCAGGGGTGGCAATGACAGAGAACTTCGGAAGGAAAAACAGTCAAGAACTAGTTTTAAAGAAGGCAAAAAATATATAAAACTAATGAAGATAACCAGCTCTCTATGAAACTGAAAGCAAAATGACATGGAGAATTCCAAAATAACACAGCCTCAAACACACCACCTTGTCAGTGAGATGTTCGACGGTTACAGTTCTGAAGCTCATTTCACCCCACCCAATTCAGAGGATGAAGAGGTAGGCTCTGGAGACCATCTGAACCCAAACTGCGAATTTCTAGAACAACCACCATCCAATCCTGCAAGGACATAAACAACATCGGGGGCTAAAGGAGTAATTCCATTTCTTTAAAAGATAAAAGGTTGTTTTTGGGAGAAAGTGTCCCTAAAATGGCATCTATCACTAGTAGGTGACGATCGGTCACTAAGACCTGTGTCAGAAGGACATCAAAAAGGCTTGAGCAGAATTCACGTTCATGCCGTGTATGACAATACTATCTTCATTAGGGCACTCCACTAAGTGTGAGCCATCGAAAACACGAGGGAAGAAAGGTTTAGTTTTTCTTCTAACAAAATGAACAAATCCCCAAGTAGACAATTTCACTAGTTATCTAAAATTGCTTCTTGATTTTATATTTCCTGTTCAAAACAAACTATTCTGACATAATAAGCTGTTTTCTAAAATCATGGCCATCTCAGATTTTTAAAATCTCATTTAGAACCAACCAGTTTATATTACAGAAAAGTACTACAATGCCCTAATGCAATTCTCTTTGAGTGATGGAAGAATTCAGTGTGTGTGTGTGTGTGTGTGTGTGTGTGTGTGTGTGTTACCGCCCAGACAAGGGCTTTTTTTTTTTTTTGGTTCATTTTAAATGATTTAGTAGTCAGATAGGTTAACACAAAATAACACTCATATGTCCTCTATTTCCTTTTGTTTCTAAGAATTACTTTTCCCACATTAATCATAAAAAGGTAAGATTCTGACTTACTGTCTTACAGACCTTTATTCATGGTCAATTCTTCTCTTTCTTGATGCCATATCTAGGAAACTTTCTCAACCACCTTGCAGTTTCCTTCAGTGAAATGTGAAAACACTCTCCCTCCCTCGCCCCACCTGGCCTTCTCCATCACACTCAGACTACTGGCGCTGCCTGTTATCAATCATCATTCCCTCCCTCATTCTCTTCCTCCCCTCTGCTGCTTCTGGTTTTACTGGGTGTAGAATCACTTTACTTACTGCTTTTCTTTCCTTTAACTATGATGCTGTGCTGGAGATAGAAAAGTTTCAAATCGTATACTTTTTCAAGTAATACCACTTTACTTGATGCTAAAACTCTATGCCCCCACTCGGCTCTTGGTGCCAGATCCACGCATGCTTTCAATCTCTCTTCTAAGGCAAGCCAGGAGCCTGGAATGTTCCACCATCTGGCTGAGGACCAGTCCCCCCACAGAAGGTCTATTTCTTCCATGAAATCATCCCAGATTTATCAGAGGCCAGCTGCCACCTAAACTCTCCCTAAACTTGACTTTTTTTTTTTTTTACCAAAACCTCCTCTTCAACTATGCATTTATATCTATTACTCCAAACATATCAGTCCTTTCAATATAATAATGAAAATGCCACCCAATGATGTAATGGGTTAGAGAACTGAAATTTCTCCCAGATGCACTGTCTTCATCAGTTTTATCTCCCATAATAAGACCACGGGATAATGATTAGCTTAGCACTTCCTTAAATTACGTACTCAAGAATCTATTCCATTTTTGCCATTCCTTTACCAGCAGTTCCAAACCAAACACTTGTCATGAAGCAATGTGACCTTACTATCAAACTTTTAGAAATACCAGTATCAACAAATACTATAAACCAGATATCACCCATGTAGCTAAAATAGCTCGAGTACAATTTTAACTGGAAGTGTTCTAAAAATCTTTTAACTGGAAACCATTCTTTGGGTGGGAAAAATGCATGATTTGTGCTACTGGTTTTTAGCACACTTAAGAAAAAAATGCTAATTCATTAATCTACCCATCACTTCTTATGTGCGGACCCCTGCTAGGCGATTTCCAGATGTTTGAGTATGTGGCACTTGCCTTCGTTATCAATTCAGTAAACAGATATTAAGAACCTATTGCACAAAGCCAAATCCATTCCCCAGTTCTACATGAGAGGTGTTTCTTTCAATTTTATTAATTCGCTCATTTAAGTATTTACTGCATGCTAAGAAAGAGGGGAAATAAGTACCAAGGATATATTGAAGAGCATTCACGTTCCTTACAGCTTGCAGTTTAGAGGAAGAAAACGGACATAAACTATGAAATCACATAAATGTATTTAAAATACATTTTTAAAAACTGCGGCAAAAAAACGTAACAAATACATCATTTTTCAGTACGTAGTTGAACAGCATGAACTATGTTCGCATTGTTGGGCATGACATCTCACACTTCACCATCTTGCAAAACTGACGCTCTGTTATACCCATTAAACACTCCTTCCTCATTTCCGCTCACCGTCCAGCCCCTGGCAACCACCATTCCACCTTCTGTCTCTATAAACTCGACTTCTCTAAGTAACTCATGTAAGTGGCACTATATTGCCCTTTTGTGTCTGGCTTATGTCAGTTAGCATGACGTCAAGGCTCACCTGTATTACACCACATGATGGGACTTCCTTTTTTTAAAAAATATTTTATTTATTTATTTGACAGAGAGAGAGCACAAGCAGGGGGAGCAGAAGAGGGAGAAGGAGAAGCAGACTCCCCGCTGAGCAAGGAGCCTGACGCAGGGCTCAGTCCCAGGACCCTGGGATCACGACTAGAGCCGAAGGCAGATGCTCAACCCACTGAGCTACGCAGGCGCCCCAGGACTGCTTTCCTTTTAAAAGCTGCATAATATTCCTTCGCATATATAGATCACCTTTTGGTTATCCATTCACCTATTGGTGGACATTTGGGTTGTTCCTCTTTCTTGGCTGTTGTGAATACTGCTGCTATGAACAAGGGTGTGCACATATCTCTTCAAGAGCCTGCTTCACATTCTTGTGGGTATATGCCCAGGAGTGGAATTATGGGGTAATATGGTAATTCTGTGTTTAATTTTTTTAACTTTATTTATTTAAGCCATCTCTACACCCTATGTGGGGCTTGAACTCATAACCCTGAGATCAAGTGCTGCGCGTTCTACGAACAAAGCCGGCCAGGCATCTCTCTGTGTTTAATTTTTTGAGGAACCTCCATACCACTTTCCACAGTGATACATCTGTTTTACATTCCCACCAACAAGGATTTCATTTTTCTACATTTTCATAACACATGCCATTTTTGTTTTTTAAATAGTGGTCATCCTAATGGGTGTAAGGTGTTACCCTGCATTCACATGTAAACTTTTAATTGTGGTAAATGCAACAAAGGAGAGGTAAGTCATGTTAAGGACATGTGTCCTAGGAGAATTTAACCTGGTGAGGAATGCAAGGAAAGGTACCCTCAGGAAATAATGACTCATGTGCGGTCTGAAAACTAGGTAAGCATCAGCTAGGCGGAAGGCGGAGCCCAGGCTATTCAGGAAGCAAGGGGCGTAGGTGCAAATGCACTGTGAGAGTACAGTGGATCCTGGCCAGGAAGCAAGAGAAGACCAGTGTGGGCAGGGTGAGGAGTGAGGACAGAGGAACAGTACTACAGGAGAAGAGGTCAGGGCTTGGCAGGGCCTCAGGGACTAGGAAAGTAACCTGGAACTTTCTCCTGAGGGCAACAGGAAGCCAGGGGGACAAGTACATCAGATTTGTGTTCTGAAAGACTGTTTTGACTACAGCAGAGCAATGGATCCAGACAGACCAGATGCTAAGTAGCTAGTCAGGAGGCTACTGCAATAGTCCAGGCAAAAAATGCTACAGCACCAACTAACCGGACAGGATCAGAACTGGAGAGAGGAAGATATATGTTAGAGATATTTAGGAGGTAAAAATGACAGAGAGCTTGTATTAAGCATCATGATGGAGAGAAGGGGCCTGGAACTCTGGAAGGAAAAGAGGACAAAGGGTCACATGATCTTAGAAATGACATAATAATCCTACTTAGAAACTCCCACTTATTGCACACATTAACCATTTGTTAGGGGCAGATCTAATTTATTTTTGGTGCCACAAGTTATTATTGCTCAGCTGGTTGCAGCATGACATAAATGTGACCAAAGTCCTGGATCCTGACCTCGTCCCTCCCACAGTCAGGAGGAAATGTCTGGGGTATTAGCCAACACTTTGGAAAAACTACTTAAAATCAGACCCACACTTTATAAATCATGGTTTATAAACTCTGCTTAAATCAATTAATAAGCTTAGATTAACAGCTTGGTTGTCCGAGATTTTATTTTTTAGGGAAAGCCTTGTGTAAGAGCCAAGACCCTTTGAAGTGCAAGCGACTGAAATGAAAGTCAGGGAGGCCCCACCCTGGATGCAGGGAAGGGACTGGGGGACCAAGCTTCTCCCAGGTCCCAATCCCATCTGAGGCTGGGTTTCCTTACCTCTTAATCTTGCTTGCACTAAATTTAGCTTTGGAGAATGCATCTGGGTTTCCCAATCTCTGTTGGTCAAGAGCTGTACCGTCCAATAGAGTGTCCACGGGCCAGAGGTGGCTACTGAGCCCTTGAAGGAGGTCTGGTCTGACTTGAGATGTACCATAAATCTAACACATGCACTGGATTTCAAAGATTTAGTACAACAAAGACCATCAATTATCTGACTAATAATTTCTTCTAACGTTGATCACAAGTTGGGCTACTTAGATTAGTGAAACTAATTTAATTTTTTTAACTTTTTTTAATGGAGCCACTAGAAAAGTGAACGTTATCCATGTGTGTCCCATTCTATTTCTATTGGACAGCACTGCTCAGGACCATTCAACACTGACGCCTTGAATTGTTGGCTGCCAGGGGAAAAAGGCCTCTCTCAGAAAAGCTTCCATTTCTTAACATTCCTGTTTCAAACAATTAGTTCTACCCAAGCCTGTTTTCTTGTTCTTGGGTGGGGAAGAAGGGGAGGGAGGCTACAAGAAGTAGGCAATGTCCCTTGGCACTCAACTTGGAGACACAGTAGGAAAAGTTCACAAGCTGCTTTTCTACAACATAACAACGACTGCCAATTTTCCAGAAAGGAGAGTTCTATCTTCACTTAACCCAGTCAGTTTTACCTTTTGTGTTTGTGACTTAGCAATTTCTTCATTTTCAGAAGTAACAGAAATTCAACTTGAATGGTCTTAAGCAAAAATGGGAATGTATCGGTTTATGTGTATCTAGAAGTTCAGAGAGATCCCTAGCTTCAGGCAGAGCTGGATCCAGCAGTGCGCTCAATGCTCAGCTTTTCCTCTGTGCTCTGTTCATCCCAGCCAGTATCTCTCTCTGACAGCAGCCACTGGCAGCTCCAGGCTGACGTCATCCCTATATAACAAACCCAACAGCAACAGTGCTTTCCCTTATTAGTTTCCATAAAATAATCCTTGAGCGGCGCCTGGGTGCCTCAGTTGGTTAAGCATCTGCCTTCGGCTCAGGCCATGATCCCAGAGTCCTGGGATTGAGTCCCACATCTGGCTCCCTGTTCTGCGGGGAACCTGCTTCTTCCTTCCAGGCTGACGTCATCCCTATATAACAAACCCAACAGCAACAGTGCTTTCCCTTATTAGTTTCCATAAAATAATCCTTGAGCGGCGCCTGGGTGCCTCAGTTGGTTAAGCATCTGCCTTCGGCTCAGGCCATGATCCCAGAGTCCTGGGATTGAGTCCCACATCTGGCTCCCTGTTCTGCGGGGAACCTGCTTCTTCCTACCGCTCCCCCGCTTGTGCTCTCTCTCTGACAAATAAATAAATAAAATCTTTAAAAAAAATCCTTGAACTGATCCTAAGTGAGCTGGTGTGGGTCACCATGTCCATTTCTGAATCAGTCATGGTGGACCCCGACATGAACATCCTGGCTGACCAGTCCTGGCTGGCAGGTCCAGACCCAGAGGTGGTTCAGAGGAAGAACTAAGTACATGTTCCGGAAGAAGGGAAGGGATTTAGCGGCCGTGGCCGGAAAAACAGTTAATGGGTATAGGGCAGGTGGTTGGTGACAAGACGCTCTTGCACCCAGGATGCAAAAGGCATGTTCGCCAGGGCTGAGCCGAGTGCGTGGGGCTCGCCTTCACGGCACGGCCAGAAGTCTACACATTTAAACGTGTCTGCCTTTCAGTTTCTATCCTTTGTTACAATCAGGTTGCAGTAATTAAACGACTAAAACAAAACTGATGAATGAATGTGCACTATAGGCACGGACACAGGTCACCTACATTTCCCTTTTCTTGTCTTTAGCCGAAGGAATGCCAAGCGCTGATGACAGCTGGTGAATCGCGGTTCAAAAAGCATTAGATCTCCTTGACAGATTCTGATATCTTACGAGCCAGAGGCCACGAGAGTCACTGAAGAAAGAGCTAACTTCCTTTAAATCCTTTCACTATTTTGGTCTTCTTGGATTCTGGCAACAGCAGCCTTGCTTCACTGTTTATACAAAATAGGAAAGGCCTGGCATGGGCTTAATAGCATGCTGTCATTCTATTTAGTCTAACCTACCCTTTCGTGCCAGGTTATCTTTCCTTGCACAAATCCTTTATCTGCTGGCCTTTCTCCGGCCACTCTCCATCTCTTAAATCCAACAAACCTAAAGAAAGATGTCTCTGGGCGGGAGCGTTACGGTCCCCCGCTGTGGTCACCAGACGAAGCCATTTTCCTCTGCAGATGTGGGGGAGTAAACCCCTGCATAGAATCTCTCAACCCTGCACCGCACATACACATTTCCACATGTTTGGAGAAAGGAAAAGTTCAAAACCACATCAAACATACTCCGTGACCGCGGAGTATAAATATTACAAACAAACAAAATCAGCATGTAATGTGTACTTTAATTTGCTGACAGATATTTAAAAAAATTAACATCCGAATGAATGGCAAATGCCAGCACCACAACAAAACCTTTCACCGAAGAGAAAAATAACTCACAATCAAAGCCGCCTGGCCTCTAATTAGCACACAGCATCCTTGAAACGAGAGGCCAAAATAAAATAAACTGCCAAAAGAAAGAGAATGGTCGTGGTGGGTGGGTGTGTGTCTGGGGGGGTGGGGGGCAGGAACTGAAAAATTAGGGCTTTCCACGATATACTAAAAAAAAAAAAAGACATTGTCTGAAACCTACTTTCCTGGGGTTCAAGGCCAGAAGACTGCAGCTCAAACACAAAGTATGTGTATGTTTCTGACTCTACAATTATGTTTTAAAAAAATTTTTTTTTAAAGATTTTATTTATTTGACAGAGAGAGAGAGCACAAGCAGGGAGAGCAGCAGAGGGAGAGGGAGAGCAAGGCTCCCCACTGAGCAAGGAGCCCACAAGGGGCTCGATCCCAGGACCCTGAGATCATGACCTGAGCCCAAGGCAGACACTTAACAAACTGAGCCACTCAGGCGCCCTATTTTAAAAATTCTACTACACTGCAGGGTAAGTGTCTTCAGATGCAAATTAATAAAAGCAAAATTTTAAGGAGATTCGACTGACACTCAACACCTGGCTTGTACCAAGCATCAGCCTGTGGGCTCTTCATAATGACCAAGGAGTCTAGCAGACTTGGCAAGTCCCAGCTACTCCACTTCAGAGCCTGACCAAGGTGCTGCTGCTTTCTTCCCAAGCCTCCGTATCCTCCCACAGCTGGCAGATTATCAGGTGAGCTAATGCCTGATTCACTGCATAACTGTAAATATACAGCATATTTATATGAAGGTGCATTTGTATGAGACATAGTAAGTTCTCAATAAACAGTACCTACTATTATTTACAT
Organism: Ursus maritimus; assembly: GCF_017311325.1. Taxonomy (NCBI): domain Eukaryota; kingdom Metazoa; phylum Chordata; class Mammalia; order Carnivora; family Ursidae; genus Ursus; species Ursus maritimus. The sequence continues at coordinate 6,543,726 of NW_024423344.1, read as the reverse complement.
GCCTTCTTTTCTTCAATCTCCCTATTAACTCCAAAGACAGATACTATCTGAGGCTCAGAAAAACACAGTCACAGAGATTACAAACAATGAACTCAACTTTACGTATTTATTAGGCGTTAGGTTAACTGGGTCCAAATCCCACTTTCAGTGCCAGGATTTGCACTGAAGAGGAGAGAGGTTTGATTCCGGTCACTGGAACCCAGACCGCTTCTGTGGATCCCGCCAGGCCTGGCACAGAAGCGATCAGGAGGAAGAGGTGCTGGCCCCATTCCTGCCTGTAGAAAGAATCTGAAATTGCTTTAAGGAGCTCACACATTTTTAAAAATGTACTTTCCCCCTTGTTGGGAAATCAGAGAAAGGCAAACAAAAACAACTTGGCATGACATGTAACAACTATGAAGGCCACGTTCTGAGGGAGCTGTTATTCGATGCCTGAATTTTCTGATTTTAGAGCCCAAGTATTTATAGGCCTGGGAGAACTCATCTTGACATCCCTGATCAAGCGAAGGTTTGATTTTCTTTTCATTATCAATAAAGAATTTTTGGTTATAGTTTTAAAGCATTTCAGTTCTAGTGATTGTCTCTGACAGGGATTAGTGTGGGGAGCCTTTAAGGATGGCAAACACACACGAGTGGGGGACCCCTGGATGTGGGTGACAAGAGTTAGTGATACAGGAGAAACCAGGGAGTCCTTCTTAATTTTGCTTATATTGTTACTTATTCAGATAATAACGTCATCCAGAAACACAGAGAGTCCATCCTATTATTACACAAAATGTACAGGTTTAAAGGCCAGAATGAAAACTGGACTTCAGCAAATAATTTGGCCAAATTCAATAAACAAGAAAACAATACGAAGAAGATGCCAGAAAGTTATTTCAAGCCAAGAAGGAAGTCTCTGTCGATGGGACTTTCTACCTTATCCAGTTGGCCACTCTTCACACAAGCCAGGCACAGGCTTGTGAAGTACATTATCTGAGGAAAATAGGACCTACTCTATTCAATATGACTGTGTTAAAGATAATTCCAATAAGCTTACAGTATTCATGTTAGGTGTTTCTGGGATGTTATTACCTAAAGCACTAATAATTGTGACATTAAAGTAATTCTTTACCAAATATTTTATTTATTTATTTATTTATTCATTCATTCATTCATTCATTCATTCATTTTTAATTTAAATTGTACTCACTTAACATACTATTGCACTATTGGTTTCTGGAGAAGAATTCAGTGATTCATCACTTACATACAACACCCAGTGTTTATCATTCCTTAATATCCATCACCCATCTATCCCATCCCCCCACCCACCTCCCTCCATCAACCATCATTTTGTTCTCTATCATTTAGAGTCTTTTATGGTTTATTGCCCTCTCTCCCTCCCTCCCTCCCCTTCTCATATGTTCATGTTTTCTTTCTTAAACTCTGCATATGAGTGAGAGCATATGGCATTTGTCTTTCTCTGTCTGACTTATTTCACTTAGTATGATATACTTTAGCTCCATCCACGTTGTTGCAAATAGCAAGATTTCATTCTTTTTGATGACTAATATTCCATTACATATACACCACATCTTCTTTATCCATTCATCAGTCAATGGACATTTGGGCTCTCTCCATAGTTTGACTATGGAGAACATTATGGTTGATAATGCTTCTATAAACTTCCGGGTGCATGTATACCTTCAAATCACTATGCTTGTATCCTTTGGGTAGTAGTGCAATTGCTGGGTCGTAGGGTAGCTCTATTTTTAACTTTTAGAGGAACGTCCATACTGTTCTCCAGAGAGGCAGCACCACTTTGCGTTCCCACCAACAGTACAAGAGGGCTCCCCTTTCTCTGCATCCTCGTCAACACCTGTTGTTTCCTGTGTTGTTAATTTAGCTATTCTAAAGGTGTGAGGTGGTATCTCACTGTCGCTGAGCATTTTTTCATGTGTCTGTTAGCCATCTGGATGTCTTCTTCGAAAAAGCATCTGTGAAGATCTCCTGCCCATTTCTTAATAGGATTATTTGTTTTTTGGGTGTTAAGCTTGATAAGTTCTTTATAGATTTTGGATACTAACCCTTTATCCAATATGTTGTTTGCAAAAATCTTCTCCCATTCCATAGGCTTTCTTTTAGTTCTGTTTATTGTTTCCTTTGCTGTGCAGAAGTTTTTATCCTGATGAAGTCCCAGTAGTTCATGTTTGCTTCTGTTTCCCTTGCCTCTGGCGATGTGTCTAATAAGAGGTTGCTACGACCAAGGACAAAGAGGTTGCTGCCGGTGTTCTCCTATGGATTTTGATGGCTTAACAGTACCATACTGTCTTGATGACTACAGCTTTGTAATATAGATTGAAATCCGGAATCGTGATGCCTCCAGTTTTGTTTCTCTTTTTTAGGATTGCTTTGGTTACTTGGGGTCTTTCGTGGTTCCATACAAATTTTAGGATTGTTTGTTCTAGTTCTGTGAAGAATGCTGGTGGTATTTTGATAGGGATTGCATTAAATGTGTAGATTGCTTTGGGTAGTATAGACATTTTAATGATATTTGTTCTTCCAATCCATGAGCATGGAATGTTTTTCCATTTCTTTGTGTCCTCTTCAATTTCTTGTTCTAAAGGTTTTGGAGTACAGATTTTTTTACCTCTTTAGTTAGGTTTATTACTAGGTATCTTATTGGTTTTTCGTTTGTTTGATTAGTTTTTGTTCTGTTTTTGTTGTTGTTTTTAACCAAATCTTTAAATAAATCTATAAGCACCCAACTTCGAATATTGTATAATATGCAATGTTAAGCCTTAAGCCTCTTTTTTAAAAGCACCTATTTCGTTGCTTGACTATATGCTGAGGACTATAAAAGAAACATCCTACCGTCTACGTGTGGGTGAGGTGCCTTTCCTGTGCACCCGCTACTTACAGAGGACAGACAGCACACACATGGGTGCTCCTTGCAAAGCTAGCATGGGTGTAGGGTGGAGGGGACTTCGAGGCTGGCTTCATTTCGTGGCTCAGCAATCACACAAGAGACTCTGGTTGTTTTTTGTCTTTAGAGCACATGTTTCATGGCAACAGCAGGATTCTGGAGAAGGCTTTCCTCCACGTGTTTGAACTGCTCTGGCCATCAGAGTAGCGACTACAAGGGAAGGCCATCTCTTTGATGGACTTCTTTCAGGAGCAAACATGCTTCCATCTCAGAAGCCCCCAGCGAATATCTCCTGTGTCTCCTGCAGGGTTTCTGAATCACTTACTGCAGCAGGGGCCAGGATCAAGCTCTCTCCTAGAGTCAGGGGTGGAAATGACTCCCCAAAGGTGCTGGGCCTCTTACACAAGGTCTGGTATTTGCCAATGAACTGGGCCCCTTCGGAAAGGGTGGTGGAGGATGGATGCTGGGGGTAAAACAACCATGTCCCAACCAGGAAAGTTAACCCGGGAAAGTCCCCTCCTGGGCCTTGGGCCAGCCTACAGAGATGTTCTGGAACCCCAGCTGAGCAAAGATGGTGGCCGATGGAGCCGTGACCCTCTTCCCTCTCTTATCTCCCAGAACACATGCCACTTGGAAACAAAACCCCCTCTCTTTTACATTTGGTGTGGAAAATACCTGGGCCTGAGATCTTACCAGGCTGTGAAGTCCAGGAGAAAGCAGTCGCTTAGGGAAGATGAGTAGTGGATCGCTTTGACCGACAAGGGCCCAGCGACAATTACTCCTCCTTCTGTGTACTTTTAGTCCATTGGGATTTGCACTGTGTATACACAAGTGTGGGTATAAAATTCAAACATAAACCCATTCCTGTCTTTAGGATAAAAAAAAAAAAAAGCCTGTCATATGCCAGAAACTGGCTGGAGCCTGGAGCTTGGCACTGCACACAGAGTTAGCAGTTTGTAGGCTTTGAAGTGAACGTTTTTTCCCCCTCTTTTACTAGCAATGAAAAGAACGTTAAAGGAAAAGCACCAAAGTTGATGAGGAATATTTTTCCATGGTGAACGATGTAATGTCTTTCAGTATAATTCTCTATTTAGAAAGCGAGGTGCCTTAACGCAGTCACTGGCGGTAACTGACATGTCTTACATAACCACTGCCCAGGAGACGTAAATCATCTGTGAATATTTTAAATATACCATCTTCTCCTAGAACACTCTGCATGACTCAAACTCTGTGATGGAGTAATATTTTAGGTGTTTAGGGAGGAATAGCTTGGAGGTTTAATAAAATTCAGAGGTTGGGGCTACACACCCAGGGACTGCGGTTCTCTCTCGCTCTGTGTGTGTGTGTGTGTGTGTGTGTGTGTGTGTGTGTGTATTGCAAGAACATATTTTCTGTTTGGGGAGGAGGTTGTTTTTTAACAAGCAACCCAGATGATTCAGATGCAGGTGGTCACTGGACCTTACTGAGATACATCACATCTAGAACCTATAAAATGTTAAAATTCTTTGGCCAAAAGAATTAGGAGTTGAAGTCACAATATTTCTATTTATAAAAGCTCAAAAATAATTGTTTACTCCAGAAAAAAGAGCAGGCGTGTTTTCCATTTCCCTCGGGTTTTCTTATTATGTCGGTATCGCATTCCTCTGAGATAATGAGGGTAGGTAATACTATTCTGACTTTGCTGATAAGGAAATTAACATAGGCTAAGTGATTTACCAAAGGTTACAGAGCTAGTTGGGGCAGGTCTCTAGGCTTTTACACAGACGTTGAATGAGATGGCATCCCCTCAGACACTCCCCAAGTCAAAAAGCCTTGAGAAACACATGAAGAAAATAGAAGTATGTTTCCTGATCCGGTTTTAGATAAAGTTTTCCTCATCTCTGTAATCGAATGTTCCCCTTCAGCAGGCAACTCCGAGCTAAATGAAGTTTGTAATTTTCCACCTTCAAGCACTGGCTTTGGGGACCCATTATGGAGACACTTGTAACCTACCCATGGTTATGCTATGGGGAGAAAGAAAAACAGATGGTCCCCTATGGAAAAACCTCAGCACATATTTTCCCTGGTAGGGGGCTTTGGCATTAGCCAGGATAGACACAACTTAGTTTTTAATTCGCTTTAGATCTAGGTTGGACCTAGAAAAATGGAAAAACAAGGTGTCTCTTAAAATCCCACAAATGTTGTGTATTTTCAGGAAAGGGAGTCCACAGAAGACTTCTTTGATTTCAGAAACTTCCCCTGGGACTTCCGGGCTCACTGTCTAGTTGGGTTTTGTGTATCATATCATGAGGTGCTGGAGGGAAGATAAAGACCCTTTGACAGTGGAAAATCACTCTCATCTAGAGCCTTCTCCTGCTTTGCCCTCGAGGGAAAACCTGCCTTCTCCCTCATGAGAAAAACTCCAGATATAAATGGACGAGACAAAGAAAGAAATATTTAACCAAATCCGTTAGGAAACCCCAGCAGAAACAATGCATCTTTTCAACAGTTTAAGATGTTCTGAATAGACAGGATGTTTTGTGTGGGGCGTCTGTCTCAGACTCCCGAGTGAGAAATGCCGTTTGCCATTAGACACTAGTTTAATTCCAAAGCTCAGAAGAACCGTGTTCATTTGCCAAAATCCTATTGCTCTGTGAACTACAAAAAATGGTTTATACAAGTCACTAGAAACATATCATCATCATCATCATCATCATCATCATCATCATCGAAACAGTCTTTTCCCAGAGTACCCCTCACACTTCAGCATTCGCCAACTATCTCAGCTCAGGCTGCTATAACAAAATACCACAGACAGGTGGCTTATCTACCACAGACATTTATTTCTCACGGTACTGGAGGCTGGATGTCTGAGATCAGGGTGCCGGCGTGCTGGTGAGGACCCTCTTTTCGGCGCAGACATCTAACTTTTCATTGTATCTTCAACAAGTTAGAAAATGAGTGAGCTAGCTCTCCAGCCCCTTCTTAGAAGGGCACTAATCCTCTTGAGGACCTAATTACTTCCCAAAGGCCCTACCTCCAAATACCATCACACTGGGGGTTAGGGCCTCAATATGAGAATTTGAGGTGGGGACACAAACACTGAGTCTATAATATCAACCTAGAACCAGAGGAATGACCGTGGCTAGGTACTATTTTCAATAGTACCCCCAAGGAGCCCTGTTCCTGCCTGTACCTGAGCCCAGCTCCCATCTTTCTTCACAATAGCCTGTAATTCCTTCTGAGGCAGCAAGAAGTCTTTGGGAGACCTCCGGCTAGTTTTGGCCACTCTCCATGTAAGGGCTTCTTCAAAAGTGTTCAAAGAATGAACAAACCGTTGGGCAGCAGACACCAGGTGAAAGAATGTTAGGTTGGCTCTGACACTGTTTTCTGACACCCTGTCCCCACTAAGAGGTCTCCCCTGGAGGAAGACGAGTCGATCATACACAGCTCTTCACACACACAGCAGAATAGCCACTCAGAAGTTCTGTGACATGAAAACTACATCAATCATCTCATTCAACGTCTAATGAGAACCTCAGTCTCAGCCAGCTATGTTTGGTTTCAAAACAACGTCATTTGCTTCATGCAAACCAACCAACCAACAAGAAGTTAGAACGACAGAAAATACTTAAAAAGTAAAAAAAAAAATTATATCAAAGTGAAATGTGATTTGACATTGCGATTTATTTGCTTTGAGATGGTTGGAATACCTCGTTAAATGTGTTGGAAAAGTCCCCATTGACAGAAATTTCACCATTAAGCCGAGCCCTCACACCACACAGACCAGTGTCCAACTTGGATAGTGACTACGTGGCACGTTAGTAGTGTCTGCTTGGCAGATCTGGCCTCTCTGCCCTTGGAAAGTAACTTGTTGCTTGGGGTGAGAGTCAGGAACCAGCCTAGCTCACGCACCTCCCACCGGAGTTGCTGCTGCACGTGCCCACAGAGGGGGCGCACTAGAGCATCTCTGATGAGGGCCCTGGGAGGGGCTTCCAAAAGAACGGGTTTCCTTGGCCTGTCACACACAGACTGATTCCATTCTGCCAACTGTCACTCTCCTCTCACCTAAGAAACTGTCTGCAGCTATCGGCTGCTGTCCTGCACCATAAAATTCCCGGATAGAAACAGTCAGGAGGCCACACCTGCCCTCGCCCACACCTCACCCAGAAGGACGAGAACGAGAAGCAGATATTCTAGGCACCACAGCCTTGCCAAGTGATCATCGTTGTTGTGAATACTTGTCTTGGTTTGTTTTTTGGTGATGAATCACATTGCTTTAAAATATAACCGATTTCCTTAAATTCTCTACAATCTTGATTCATTCAATGTGCTATAATTTCCGCTATCACTTGCGTTTGGAAAAGAACTGGAAAGTGTGTTACGGGTTTGTCCTCATTCCTTACAGTGTAGCTGCATTAGGGGACATGCATGCCTACTTCTGTAGCACATGTCTGACCTGCCCAGCACCCGCACTTGAGGAGGTCTGGGACACCGTGGGGTATGTCGGCTACTGATTTGTCAAGGGAACAAGGCAAGCGGTGCCACCCCTAGATTATCTCATATGACACAGCTGCTGCATGTGTATTTAGAGTAGACCCAGGAGTTTGGGCATATTTCTGCAGAGCAAGCAAGGCTAACATAGTAGCCACATGTGCCGTGCACAGGCCTGGTCCTAAGATATGCATTCTTGGGGCAAGAACACCAGTGCAAGCCCCTGACCCATAGGCCTTCTTTTCTCATCCTTGGTTCTGTTCCATACCATGAGCTGTGGGTATATAGATGCAAATATCCAACTGGCCCAATGAATGTGTCTTGCAATTAGCTGCCCCTTGGGCCAAGGGTATTCACAAAGCTTGGATCTGGGGAGAGGACCAGCAGGCCTGGGAAGTAGGCTTTTGTGGCTATTGGGGAAGGCAACTCAAGATCCTAGGAGCCCAGGGAACAGACTAGAAGTAGGGTTCTGGTTCTGTGTACCATGGGCTTCTCACCCTGTGAAGAGGAACATACCCAGCCAAGGCCGGCCAGCTCAGAGGCCTCCAAAGCACAGAGCCTGGGGCAGCCACTTGCTGGGATCTTAGGGCAGTGCTGGATATGGGGGGGCCCTAAAATGGGGGTCTGTGGGGTGAGCCTGGAGTGTCTGGGCCTACTTAATTTATAAAATGAGGTGGTTCAGAACCTGGAATTGTCAAACTCCTCTCCAGACCTAATACTATAGGGTCCTATGATCCAGCTTGTCACTGTTGATGGCTCAGTCTCAAACACTGGGTAAAGATAATACAAAAGAAAAGAAAATAGTAAAAAAATTCAAACGAGTGTATAGGTCTTCAATCTCAGCCTCTCTAATTCAAGAGATGAACAATGAGATATTCTGGTTAATCAATGATCTGGCTAATGGAGTTGTTAGATTTCTCTTTCACAGGTGACTAATAATCAGAACATAATAATACACTTAACCTCATGACTACCATCAACATAATCATTGGATGGTGAACAACTCAAAACATCTCCAGTTTTCCAAGGGCCACGAACTACCTAGACACATCAGAACTGTGTGTAATTAATACACTATTCATTATGGAAACGTGGACGTGCCGGGTAGGCCAGCAGATTTAAGTTGACAATCTCCAATAGTTAAAATTTCAAATGCCATTTCTGTGGACAAGGCAACCTCTTCCAGGTTCTCTGATTTGGTCTGTTTCCCTCCTGATGAATTTTGATGGAAGCAGGCCATACCAACCTCTCCTAAAGTTCATCGGTGTCATAAGATACAGAAAGCCCACACACAGAAAGCATCATTGTCATGAGACAGGGAAAGCCCACTCACAGTGAGGAGCACTGACCTGTCCTTTCATATCTGGAGCAATGGGAATGGTGGGCCAGATGGTTGAGTAGACGCCAAAAAACACCAGCCAGATCAGCATGCTTCCCCAGACAGCCAGATGACTGAACTGCAAAAGGAAACACAGACTCAGGCAGGGCTTCTGTGTCCAGGCCAGCTTTCTTCATGGAAACAGTTTGACTAGTCACCTGTCATTAGAAAGTGCCATCTTGTAATTATCTTGTCTTAGAATGTTACACAGTGAATTTAAGTAGCTGGAGGCCCCAAACTACCCTGAAGATCAAGGTGCTTTTGCTGCCTCAGCAGATTTTCTCCTAGATCCATCGCACAGTTTTAGCTGGACCCTTGCTGGTCTTCACCAGTGTTTGTTCCAACTTGGAGTTACACAGACCAGTTCTTCTTAATCCAGTAAGAAAGCACCAGATGGACAAAAAGAACAAGATGTTCTTACTTATTGTTTTGAGACTCTGATTATTCTTTTCATTTTCCAAAGACCTTTTTACAAATCTGGGCTGGATATTACATCTTAACAATCCTTTAAGCATCTGCTAAGTTGTTAGCTTTTTCTCCCTTGTCCTCTGAATATGATGACCCTTGACTTCTTCCTTTCTTCCTTACTCCATAATATAATCCATCATCAAAGTCTGTTAGCTTTTCAAAAATACTACTTCTGGAATCCGTTCATTTCTCACTACCTCTTCCTGTAAGAGCCCAGGCCAAGCCACCATCACCTCTTGTCTGAATTAACTGCCATTATCACCTGATGGATTCCCTACTTCCACAATCATCTCCAAACTCCTCCCTCATTTTCCCAGCACAGAAGTAGGAGCCTATTTAAATGGCAGTGATAGACAAACACGAAACACGGGTTATGATCTTGAAATGTGGCATGTCACCAAAATGTCTAAAATTGGGGAATGATTAAATGGCGGGATATCAATCAAACTTAATACTCTTTAATCATGAACAAAGATTTTGTAGAAGTATACTTTAAGGTGTGGAAAATGTTCATGATCTATTTTTAACTGAAAAAAAGATCACAAAACTATATGCTCTGTAAAGCATTATCTTATTAAAAATATACACGGGGAACAAAGTCTGTAATGTTATCCAAAAAAGTGTTAACAGTAACTGTCTCTTGTTCATAAAGTTATGGAAATTAAAAATTCTCCTTTTTGTCCTTCTGTATTTTCTGCCTTTTTTTTTTTTTTTTACAACGAGCATATACATTTGAAATGAGAGGACTGTTAATAGCTTAGAGCTGTTGGGAAGTGCCAAGCAAATGAATCATCAGAAAACTGTGGATTGCAAATTTGCCCTGATACAGATCAAATGGCAATTTTTACATGCAAAATTTAAATGAGATAGCTAGATACTGCTGATTGGTTTCCCAAGGCTTAAAAAAAGATCCATGCCATCAAAATATCTATAGCGGGTAGTGAAACTTAAAGGGAAAATTAAAGGGAAGCTTCAGAGAGAACTTACTTTAGTCCATGCTGTGGTCTCCAAACCAGCTTTCAGACACACAGTGACAACAACATACTGTGAAAACAAACAGGAATTGGAGAAAATATATTATCCTCGGTGACTTATTATTACTTTCCAAGAGAAATCCCAAGTCTCCACTCCAGAGGCGGTGGGAGTGACTTTTGTGCTTTTCTTAGCTTGGAAAGATTTGGGCAAAATCACCTTCTTCAGTGTTGCTTTTTTCACAGATGAATGTGAAACTGTCATTTGAAGAATGGGGTGACCTGGTAATCACCTGTCCAGAAATCTTGACTCTGCAAAATCTCCGCTAGGAAATGAGGTAAGCATTTCACAACCATTTTGAGCCTTAAGGAATCTAAACTATATAGTTGAAAGATTTAAAACTAATATAAAGGAAGGCCTTATAGAAAGGGTTTCCAGAGACAGAGCCCACATATATACCACTTAAGAACAGTTCCGTAAACAGAGAGATAAACTTACCGTGTAAACAATATTTCCAACAAATAAATAGTCTGTGGCATGGCCACTGGCCAATGCAGTATCTGAAAAACAAAGAAGTTATTACTAACTTCTGGGGAAGAGCACTGCGATCTGTTTTGTTCTGAACATAAAAACAGAACTTAGAAACATTTATCAAATTGTAAGGGAATTTAAAAAATTGTATCATCTCTGATTCTAATGCCTCCTTTTTCTAACTGTGAATTTTTTTCATCTTCTATTTTCTCCAAATGAAGCAAACAAACAAAATCACATTTCCAACAAACTGAACCAAACACTTGATCTGTATTGAAATTTACATTTTTATAAAGATTAAAATCTCCCTTTGTTGGGTTAAACAAAGGGAAGAGTAAGAACATAATAATCTAACTTTATTAATAGCAGCATTAGACTTTTTCTGAGTGTTCTTTTACTGTTTATTTTTAATTTTTACAAATTAGAACTATGGGCCAATAAAGGAAGATAACTACATGAGTGCAAATCAATTCATAATTATTGAACTCAGAGAATTTGGAGGGATATTCACTATTCATGTTCTCATATGCAATTGCATGAACTTCTGAGGTCTATAAATTGGGGGAACGCAAACAATCCAATGAGAGACATCTAGGAAATACAGCTAGAATTTTGAAGCTTTAATTTTCTTATCTCTTCCATTTTTTCCTTTTATGGATGACTGTTATAACGTATAAAACAATCGCTAAGGCTGACCTCTAATAGAATTATCTAACTTCCATCAGCTAGCCTGCCGTGAAAAGTCTGGTTATTATCCTGAGGGGTCAAAGCCTGTTTCAGCATCAGGAATGGTTTCTTTGGATGGCACTGCTAATCTCCTTTTATTCCCTTTTATACTCCAATTCAGATCTGTGGCCAACAGGCTGAGTATTATAGGGATTTTTGTGTTCAAATTTCCAACCCAGTAGCTGCCATACACACATATTTGAGCTGGCTGATTTACCCATCTGCTTGTGGAGGAATCTGGCTCTTACTAAAGATTCAAGATCTGCTTAGTTTTCTAAAACATCAAATGACCAAGTAGCATCATAGGCAGAATCTGGTCATTGTGAGGCCATAGATGGAGCTCCAGGGCATGGCCTTTCTCCTGATTCTAGATAGGTGTATTTGTGGATATAAGGAAAGATGAACTGCACACTGACATAATGGGCTGTATTAGCTATACACCTAAGTAAGGGACTGCTGTTGGGGACCATAAGAGTTATCCAATGAGAACAGAGAGATGGCCACTGACTTACAAAGGAATGATCTGGAAATTTAGGGGAGACACTTGAAACTTAGGCAGAATTTCATTAAAAGGTAAGAAAGGCAAAAGTTCAAAACACCTGTTCTTCCACTCTTGAGCAACAAAGAGGAATGAAACACTGAAACATGCTATAACATGGGTGAACCTTGAAAATCTTGTGCTAAGTGAAAGAAGCCAGTCACAAAAAGCCATCTATTATAGGATTCCACTTCTTGAACTGTTCAGAAGAGGCAAATCTACAGAGACAGAAAGTAGACCAGTGATTGTCAGAAGGTGGGAGTTTTTTGGGGGGCAGCAGAATGGGAAGTAATGGCTCATAGTTAATGGGTTTTCTTTTGGGGGCAATGAAAATGCTCAAATATTCATTAAGGTGAAAGTTGCACAATTACATGATACATTAAAAACTGTAGAACTGTACCCTTTAAATGAGTGGATTATAAGGTATGTAAATTACGTATTGATAAAGCTGTTATAAAAAAAATCAGTTCCTCAGTCACACTTAGTCACATTTCAACCTTCGATGGCCACACAAAGTTCCACTGGACATTGCAGGCCAGAGAGGCTATGCTGGAGGAGGAAAGAAGTGGTAGGAATTGGCACATATTTTGAAGGTAGAGATGATAGGATTTAGGATTTGGATGTGGGGTGGAAAAGAACATGAGGAATCAAGAGTGATTTAAGGTTTTTGCCTGAGTACCTAGGTAAAGTGATATCATTTACCTGATTCTTATCATATTAATATAGGAATATTGATTAAAAGAGTGACACATTAAAACTTGGTACTGAGTGATCAATATTTTAAATTCACAATAGGAAGAACAGATAACGAAGAAGCATGATGTTATTAAGAGAGGAACAAAAGCATATAGAGGAAAATGAGGTGGTGAGGAGGAGTCAGGTTAGTGGGGAAAAAAGTCCCGCAATGAGTATTAGAAGACCATATTCCAGCCCTGCTCTCTTGTTCCAGCTCTACCATTATTTAGTTCCTTAAAATGTTTGGTTCTAAGTCTATTTCCACATTTCTAAAATGGGGATTTTACACTAGATACAGATGATGATGATTGAATTATCACCAAGGTTCCCCTAAGATAGAAAATTCTATGATAAGAGCTGCATTCTTTGCTGCTATGTCAGCCCCAGGTGTGTAATGGTAGAAGCTGGAGAGTTTCAGATCTCTTTCCCGTTCAGTGTATCTCAGCGGGTTTTCCTAGTCTCAGCCCATGTTCCTGAATGGAGAACAATGACCTGAGTGTCCTGAAGTTCTCCCTACACTAAAGCCCTAAAGGAGTCCAGAGTCAATAGTCAACGCTGACCGGATACAAGAGTTAGAAGGGGTGTGAGACCAAACTGAAAATCAAAGTTCACAATCTCGGTTTGACAACTTTTTGAATTTCCCTTTACTACTAATGTTTCAAATGTTGACTGATGCAGGTACTAAAAGAAATGAACTATACAAAGCATTTGTCTAATATGAAGGGCTTAGAATGTGTGTCAGATTTTATGGACATAAACAGAAAATTGTTAAGCATCATAAGAAATTCTACATTGAAAAGAGAGAGCATATGATTCTATGACTCACTCTATGAGCACTTTACCTATATTCATATACCTACTAATGTATGTGATGCATGTAATACTCATATATTACATGTCATTAGTGTTATTAATATGTAATAATACTATATGTAATACTCTTTTGCTATTCTAACAACTATATGAGATAGTATTATTATCTGCATATTTCAGATGAGAAAACGAGGGCAGCAAAGAGAAGTCAAATGACATGAAAAAGGTCATGCACTTAGTAACAAACTGTAAATAAGGGTTTGTTTTCATTACTAAGCTAGAAAAATGGATCCCAAAGAATAAAAGAAAATTCCAAGAGGAAACCAAAATTATTAAAAGGTACTCCTTTGAAATACCAACACCTGATGGGAAAGAACTTCCAGGAGAGCATTAAGGAGGACAGGTGATTAGATTCCTGTGACAGAGATTCTGGGCAGCATAGGTTGTAAATGAGGCGCACAGACCTAGGGGGCAGCAGCAACGCCCTGAAACCTGAGTTAAGTTTGCACAGCAGCAGTCCCGAGTTTCTCAACCTTGGCACTGCTGACGTTTTTCCAGATAATTCTTTGTTGCACGGGACTGTCGTGTGGATTGCTGAACGTTTGGCAGCACCCCTGCCTCCACCCAGTGTATGCTAGGAATCCCCACTCCCTAGCTATGACAACTAAAACTTTCTCCAGATGTTGCCAAATGTCTCCTGGGGATCAAATCGTCTGGTCTAAGAACCACAGCACTGGAGGTAAGACAAAGGAGGAACTGGAATATCCAGAAGTGTACAGAATATACTGACGTGAGAGTGTCTAATATATGAAGGGAACCTTCTTCTCTCTAGCCAGACTAGAAGAGAATGCCGTGATCCCCGGTTGTCCCACTATTGACAGGAAGAAACAATGGGAACCTTTAGTACAAAGTGCTGCCACTCACAACACCAGATGGCCTTTAGAAGAGGGCAAACTTCAGGATTACTTGTGGGACTGAGAGCTCACTTATGAGGACAGGACCTCCATGAGGACCCTTAAGACTACTGAGTGCTCTGCGGGCAACTTGGCATGAAGGGAAAACAGGGAAGACTAAAAGACATTTTCCAACCATAGCTTCTAGAGTTTTATAATGCATTAATTTCTACCTTGTCAAGACGGTAAAATGCTCACTGGCAATAAATACAATGTTTACACTTGAGGTCATCTGAACACACTTAAAATAACTTTTAGAGAAGACAGGATAAACCTTTTATTTCTGTTCATCATTTTGGAAGGACAACTCAACATTGCCTCTTCGTTTTCTGCAAGGAAGGAGTATCTCCTGCCCCACTCCAAACTCACACCATCTGGAAAGAATTTATTCCTTGAAGGAGAAGCTCCTAAACCAACTTGAGATTCTGGGATATGCCAAAAGTCTCGAAAAGAGAGCATCCTTTAGACAAAGCACAAGCCATCACTCTGCACACCCTGTTGGGGAAATTCCCATGGAATGGATTGTTCTGTTACGGGTTATATTTCAACTGCTTTAGAGGCAAACACCTGTGGGCCTCATCTTTGTTCCATCCTGCCAATAACATACTACTGAAGAAAAGATCAGAAGTCCTAAGAAATCACTGTGAATGAATGTAGCAGTATGCTACGGCCTTCTGATAATTCAAGTGTGGAAAAGCCCATATAGACTGGCCAGTGTATTCCTGAAGCATGGTGCTGACAAATTATTTTTTCCACTTTGCTTAAATTTAACAGCACTGTTATGATTCTGACGATCCACTCAGGAAAACAATCTTTCCTGCAGTTTAGCTGTTTTTATTTTAGTCAGATATTTAAAATCGCAAGTAATTTTTCTTTTTGAAAGGGCAAAAGTAACCCCCAAACCCAGGTGAGTGGTAAAGTTCCCCAAGCCAGCCTTCAGAACATTATTTAACCACCATCTGTATAAAGGAGAGTGAGAACATTACTTCGCACAAAGCAGCAAGGGGTGGTATAGTTGGTTATTTGGGAGGAAGGGGGCAGTGAGACGGGAAAGGACAAAGCAGGCAAAAAGGAAATCAGCCTGCGCTGAGGCATGGAAGTGAACCTCCCTCCCCCCAGCTGGGTGGAGGGCTGTGCTGCGAGACGTAGGGTAGGACCCTGGTAGTGCGCGGGCAGGGGCCAAACCGTGCAAGGCTCTCAAGGGGTCCCTCATAAGAGAGATCCATCAAAAGTGCCTGTGGAGAGATGTGATCTCACCAAACTTTTGTTTTCCTATCTTAACCAGCATGAAGCTAAGCACTCCCAACAGAAACCCGTCATTAGCACACAAAGGCTTAATCAAGCAGGAAAGAGGTAAGAAGGATTAAGCGGCCTGTTGCACCAGAAGAGCTGGCACTGAACTGAACTGGGACCACGCAGCCTTCTGCAAATCAAGGATCAAATTCACCCAGATGAGAGATGAAATGAGAGAGGAGGGCATTGCCTCTCCCAAAAGTCCGTAGGAAGATTTCCATAGAGTGAAAGACCTAAAAGAGTAGGAAAAATTCCCCATCTACTTTGATGAAACAGAGTCCCATTTAGAATGATTTACATGTGATGTAAAACCCAATATAATGTGGTGTTTACTATAAACATCGAAAGTGTTAAACAAAGTGACAGAGTTGGGGACACTGTCCTGAGTAGTCAGCTCATTCTCTAAGAGGCCAATATCACGCTGCGGCTTCAGGACCCAAGGACCCACAGCCGCCGTGTCACTGTCCTTCCAGACTTACATTATACGCAAAATCTGCTTGGATCCAGGGGCCAACATAAAGTAGGATTAGCCAAATGTGGTTTAAAAAGAGTCACTAAAACAGACTCTTGTGAACAACTGGGACAAAACCACTCGGACCCTCCACACTAGTAGTGATAGTCCAAGATGGCTGCATGCAAAAACCTCTCTGCAAATATTTGTGGGAAAACCCACGATCTGTAAGGAAAGTATGTCTCATTTTCTAAGCAGACGGAATGATCAAGGAACTTACTTCAGAATATTCCAAAGGGCTAGGTTGGTGACATTTTATAAAGACGCCATTTCAATTAAACGCTCATTAAAAGCATTACATCATGACCCAGCTAAACCACAAAAATGCATCCAGAAATGGCTCTGACAAAAAGCAAAATCTGAAGACAAAGTTATAGCATGGTCCCATATGGTCAAAGACAGGATTTAACAATCAAGAAAACAGATGGGGTGGATTTATATGTGCATTTTTAATGAGGTAAGAATCCACGGAACACCTGAATTACAAATCACAGGCACCTCACTCACATGTGACTCAGGAGGGAGGACTGAGGTGGAGGGTACCATTCCCTTGACATCCAGGCACCTGCCAAGAATTCTGGCTGGAGAGCAGATGCCAAGTTTCTCTTGCTTTCCCGTTCCCGCCTTTGGCTCTCAGCAGCTCTGGTTGAGAGCAGCCCTTATTCCAGAACATGCGTGGGGTGTCTCTTTCCCATCTTGCTCTCTGGGCCTCTCAAGACTGCAGACGTTTGAAGGAGGCCTACACCAACCAGGTATTATTCGATTAGTATCAAGAGGGAAGAGGTATTCGAAGTTCTAAGTAACTCATTTACAAACAAACTTTTACAACTCACCCTGGTTAAATGCCTGGACTGCCTGGACTATAACTGAAACTATTCTTTTTCTTTCCAATGCTATGTATTCATGAAGAGAAAATTTATTTTTTCCTTTCTCTGTAAAGAGTGGTATAAAATATTGGAAAGAGTTTGTAGAAGGTAGAGTTTATACAAGTGTTAGTGATTATAATTACATTCATAACCAGTGCTGGGTTAAGTTCCTGGTTATATAAGCCTTTTTGCTGGATTTTCTCCTCTCTACTGCCATTACTGATGGATAAAGCGAAGGATACGGAACTCAAATTTCAATGTTTCTTTTTTTTCACTTTTGTTTACTAAAAATGGATTTTAAAAAGGTAGTTTAAAAAAAGGGTGGGAACAATGATGAAAAGTGAACTTGATTGCCAATGTCAAACAGCCACCTGTGTGGCCATAGACATATCTCTTGTTCTTGGGAGCATAGTTAAGTAATATTCCCTAGCTCCTTGTACCCAGGTGAGGCCCTGTGACCAGTCCTTGCCAATCAGACATCAGCAGAAGTGATGGATCACTTCCTGCCAGAGATGGTCAAGAGCAACCACTCCTTCTCCTGGCTCTGTCCCCTACTAATGTGAAGGCTGAGAGTGCACTCAGGGGTCAGGCATGAAATGGAGGCCCACTGTATTGAAATGGACCCAGAATTAGTTTTAACAAGGTATGGTAAGATATGTAGACATGGAAATGACTGTCGGGAAGGAAGAAGTTTATACTTACTGATCCCTAGAAACAGGAGGCAGGGATGCCATGCAGGGCCACAAGGGGAAAGCACCGGAGTCAGTAAGAAGGCAGAAGAGGAAAAGGGAGAACATGGTTCAGAGCCTTTACTGGGGTTTTCAGGGGATGGAATGGACAAAGCAGGGTAAGTATGCTGTGTAAGCTTAGGATTGGACAGTGTGAATAATTTCAGCAGGCTCTGGGTTATAGTGGTGATCCCTAGTTGTCTGGTATCTGGCCCCGGGGTGATTTAGGGCAGGGGGAATATTGCATTGGTGAGTGAGAGTTCATAGAGGAGATGGTTGGGGGTGTGGCCTCCAGAGGGGTTGAATGAGTATCAGAGACATTCTTGCAGGCGAGTCCTTTGCTCTCCCTCAGAATGCGGAATGCGGTAGCCCTGGGAGGGGCAGTCTCTCCAGGATCAAGGCCCCAATTATCAGAGCATCAAAAATGTGGGAAAAATATGGAACGTAAGAAACTATGCTCAATGCACTCCTCCAATTGACAGTGACATGAGTAAGAAATAAGCTTTTATTGGGATACGTCCCCAAGATTTGGGGGTTGTTTGTTACAGGTTATTCCCACCCCAGCTAAGGCACCTCAATTCAATTTCCTGATAAAGTTATAAGGGTTAGTGAAATCGGGGAACTCTGGCTCATTCTTCTTACAGCATTACACCAACCTGACTGTTTCAAATACATATACACGGGGTTTATTAAAAGAGACACTGAAACTTAGGACATATTTAACGGAATGAAAACAACGGGCCTCTAGCCCAATTCTGTGTTTCCAAACACCGGGCTACAGATCTGTGAGGCAGAACAAAATGTCCAAGCTTTCCCTCCACAGGTCATCGTGTTTAAAACAAGCCCAAATAAAACAAAAAGTGTTCTGAATTTGGAAACTTGGTTTTATTTTAAGTACATTTCAATGGGGTTAGCAATGAGGTATTTAGATTTATAAGCTGTAATTTCATTTGTATGAAAATCTAAAAAACTTCCAAAGTATTCCATCTTTCTAGTTTTTAGTGAACAAGCCCCCTTCAATTGACTTACATATTTCAGGGTCTTGGGAAGACCCTCCAGTACTCTGTCCCCCCAGCAGGGGTTCCAGATGGCAGAGGCCACGTGGAGTAACCACTCCCCTTTCTGTCCCATTTATCATTTAATGTTCATCCCTAGGTCTTTCCGTTGATTTCAGATCTTTTCAAATCTGGGCGCAGTAGGGTAGTAACTTGTAAAGGGGAGCAAACATTGTCTTACTGTTTCTCCTACCTTACTTGAAAATACAGCATTTTGTTGGGAAACTTTGTGGCTGCAATAGTACATTCTCCCAGCAGGCCCAGACTCTAGGGCCATCGAGTAGGTTAGGGCGGTGCCCACTAACGCAATACTGGCTCCCTGCGGGATGCCCAGAAGCCACTGTGGGCCTGGCACAGAGAACAGACTCATTTAGCTGTTCCTTTTTAATGAATAAATAACTGAATTTAAGAAGTTGCAGTCTCAGAGAACAATGGCAGTCTTGCCCAAACTTAGCTGAATGTGAAGCAAGGCAAGTCATTAGGATTTACGTGATATAAAATAGCTAAATTTGCAGTACCAGGTACAGATCAGAAATAATTCAAGCTCCAATAACCCATTAATGCCATAAGCAGAGACAAGAAGGCTGCATTTCATCTTATACATGTGCAGAGTTTATAAAACTGATCTTCTAGCAGCACGTTTATTAAAAAGTATGAAATAGCCTTTTCCAGAAATCTCAAAAGACCTTGCTGCTTAATTAGTGCCAACAGAATAAGTATCCCTATGGTAATTTTCCTTCTGAAGAGGGGTGGGAATGATTTCCAGGGTGTGGACTGTGAAGAATTGAGAAACAAATGTTTTGAGGAATTTTTTTCTGCTGCTAACTATATGCTCTTTCTCGTCACTCCCCTCTAAAATTTCATCAAGAAAAAATCTGAAAATTTCCTTTTTTTTTAAGTCAAAACTGATTTTACTTCCTTTTGCCAATAACCACATTCCACTTCAAGGAGGATTACTCAAATATGCAGACTGGATTCCACCAATGGAAAACCTGAGTGTGCCCTGACACCAAGGGTCTTGATGAATTTCGGTCCCCCCAAAGGTGACATCTCCAGTTTTAACCTAGACTCACTTTCAGATCAAAGGGTGGAAGCTGTAGACAGCTCATGGGACTGAGCGTAAGGTTGTGATGGTTGGAAGAAATCTGATTTGCTGAATTGCCTGAGTGGAAAAATTTATTTTGAAACTTGAAATGAATCATCACAAACTCCATCAGCAAAGGAGTGCTTTGAAAGGTCTATCCAAAACCACGCAAAAATAAGCAAAGCAAAATTCTTGGAACCTTTCTAAGGAATGAACGATGGGCTCACACCTTCTCAAAAATATTTCTTCCCAACAATTATGTGCCCAAATTGAACAACACTGGTATGTAAGCCTCTAAGTCTCTCTTCATGGATAGTGGAGAGAGAAGCCCCCAGTAAAATTCACCATCTTTGTGACGTAATCCACAAAGTGTGGAACAATGAAATGAGGGACTCTAGGGACCTTAGCCCGTCAAACCTCCTTTAGGGCTCTGGGTGTGGGGCAGAGTCTGGGGGACAGCTTCAGGTGGGACTTAGGGGTGGACAGAGGCACTCCTCTGTTATATCAGGGTCCCCCAGGCCTTGAAAGTGCCTCAGTTCCCCTCAAACCAGTGCCAAGTTCCTGTGTTTCTTTGGGGGTGGAGTGATACATCATTCTAAATGGTGATTCAAAGTGTAACAAGAACTGATTTAGAGTTAAGACAGTAAATCAGCACACATAAACAAGTAATCCAAGCAGTAGCCATATCCCTGTCTTCTCAAACTTGCAATGTTTCTTGATTTCCACCACTGACTTTCTTTCTCCACCCCCACCCCCCAAAAAAACTCATGCTTTTGCCAAACATTAAGTGTTTTTCTACACAGCAGTCTTCCTACCTCTCCGACCCCTCAGAGAGAAAAGTCCCCACCTGGGTTTTCCTGATCTGACCCTCATCTAACCCTAGCCTCCCAGCCCTCCTTTCCAGCCACTCGCCGCCACCCCACCCCCCATGCTGTAGCTGTCTCGACTAGGGGTGCCATTGCTGACCCCAGAGGGGATGTTGGGAATATGCGAAGACAGGTTTTAGATCTATTATAGTTGCACAAGGATAGGGAAAGGAGGGAAGGTTACCGATATTCACTGTCCAGCATCCTGAAATGCTCATCAGGGGGCCAAAGTCTGGAATCCAGGTCCCCCTAGTCTATATTAGGAAATACTGCCCATGGCCTCTTCAGGTTCTTATGTGTCTGCCTGGTTGGGCCAGGAATGCTCTCTCCCCACCCTTCCCCACACCTGCCCTGCCTCACTTGATCAGTCCTTCCTAATCTTTCAAGAACATAAATGTCACTTCCTCAGAGAAACCTCTTCCTTGACCCGCTGGACAGGGCTGTGTCCCTGTAGCACACTGGCCACGAAGCAGTGATATATGCACCTTCTCATCCTCAGCTCTGACCTTCCGGAAGCTGCTGGCGGGCAGGAGAGGCAGAACTTCTACGTGTGCACTCTCGGGGTCTGGCACCTCACAGATAGCCTGTGATTCTGCTGAATCAAGAGGTTCTCAAAACACGCTCCCTCCTCGTCAAGCACATTCCTGTTTCCTGGGTGTAACTCTCCTTACACGCTCCCTGCAATACCTGGACACACACCTAGTGTTCTTCCCTCTAGCTCTCCTACCATTCGCCTTACCTGGACAGGATACATTTGTTCCCCCAAATGGATCTGATCATGACACGCTCCTTGATTTAAAATTTAGGCTGACTCTTTACCTAACATCTTAAGTCCTAACTTTTTTTTTTTAAGATTTTATTTATTTATTTGACACAGATTGAGAGAGAGAGAGAGAGAACACAAGCAGGGGGAGCAGCAGGCGGAGGGAGAGGGAGAAGCAGACTCCCCACTAAGCAAGGAGCCTGATGTGGGCCTTGATTCCAAGACCCTGGGATCATGACCTGAGCTGAAGATGGACACTTAACCAACTGAGCACCCAGGTGCCCCTTTGAGTCCTGACTTCTTAACCTCACATTCAAAACCCTGAGCTGTCCAGTTTTCACCCACCTTCTCAAACCTTTTCCTGTCTTCCACCCTTGAAGGGATCGACTCCTTGCAGCTTTCCACATCTGCCCTGAAATTCCCCACTTTGTTCAGCTCTTCCTTCCATTCCTACACATTTGGATCCTACTTGAACTTCCAGGCTAAGGCTGGATGTTACCTCTTCTAATAAGTCATTAATAATCCCAAATGAAGGGCAGTTTTCTCTCCGCCCTCTGAACTCCCATAGCACATTATCTGTATTTTACTCGAGGTGATTATTTTCTACTTTGTACTAGAAATTTCCATGTGTGAATCTAATCTCCCTACCAGACTACAAACTCTTTGACAGTAAGACCCACATTGATTCATTCACCTATCACCCTTAGAATCCACCATAGTGTCTTAGACATAAATATTACATGAATAAAGTTAATGAACAATGATGCAATCATTTTTGCTACACATTAACAGTGAGAATTTAGGAATTAATTCTAAAATATTCATTTTAAAGGAAGTCAACTAATGACCAAGAACACCAATGGCTTTCTGTAATTCTCTGCCAAATATAATTAATATTTGCAATTTATTTCATCTCACAGAGTTTCACTCAATAGGTTAATGTTTACAACACAATTAAAAGAAAACCTCTACGCTGAAGGCTTCATACATATATGAAATAATGGCCTGATGAGGATAGTGATGATAATACACACTGGAAAAACTTATCCTCTGGGCTGCCTACTAGGCAAATCGCCAAACTTGAGGGAAGCAGATAAGGGTGGCAGAAATGTACCTGCAATTCACTTGGTGTTATCTCTCAGGTAAATTAATAACTTTTGGGAGTCTGTCTGCTTTTAAACACAGGCTCTTTCAGGTGAATGAGCAGATTTCCATCGTGGCATCCAGGTAGACTATAGCAATTCCACCATACACAGCAAACCACACTGTCAAAGCATATAATCCTAACTCCAGGATTGGAAAACCATCGCCTCTACTGCAGAATGGGCCACATTAGTGCTTTTTGAAGCAGGCAAGTGAACAACCATCTTATAAATCTTCTGAGAGTCCAAAGGCAAGCACTTCGGAGTTAGGACCAGAGTGCAATGTCTAGAAAAGAGGGGTAAGGGGCCTGAAGATGGTACTTGTGGTCTAGTCCATGCTAGTCCCTGTGTCTTCCTAAGTATGGGCTCAGGGATAAGAGGACAGCTGTGCAAATTGTTCTTACACTCATCAGACAAATTGCTTCCCATCCCCAGTCCATCCTGCTATAGTGATGGCGGCTTCTATCACCAAACTGGCAGAGCTTCTAAAACAAGCCACATTCAACACTCTTCTATTTGTAGCCCCTACTCACTCGAAATCCATAAAAATCCACACTGAGTAAAGATGAAACACAGGAGAGCTTTAGAGTTCAAAGAAGACGATTTTGCTAGAATGCCCCTTGTGGGGGGTGGAGGGCTAGAAGCAGAAAATTTTATTTCCTGATCTAGAGACTTAGGGACCCTTGAAGGAAAAGGAGGTCGATGAAACTCAAAGAACAGGTCATAGGGTGTAATAAATTGGCTGTGTATGCATTTTCTCTAACTGTCAGTATTTAATAGGTTAAAGAATATCAGTGAGGATGAATCATTTCTGTTTGAAGCACAAAACAGATTGACACAGAAACAAAGAGGCTTGGAAGCTTTATATTCTTTGGTTCTCTGAACAATAAAAGGCCTTGTCTCGTCAACATTTGGAGTCATTTTTCCCAGGGGGATGATTACTATTTGAGCGGGATGAAAGAGTAGCATTCTCATGATCCATTTTCCTTTCCTCAGACTAAAAGATGTGTCTCTTTAGGAGGCAGCTCTTTGGACGCATTAAGGAGTTTGAGCGAATACAGGCAGCCACGTGTCTCACACGTCCTCTTCCAGCTGGAGGAAAGACTAAAACCAGCCGAGAGAATCAGGCCTCAAACTTTCAAAGTTTGCTTGAAATATGTCAAAGAAAGGAGACGCTTTCAAGAAACTAGGTGTAAGGTTAGATCCTCCCAAGATTTGAGTGATCCTGCATAGCTGTATGTGAGGTTAGAAAATGAAAGCCCAAGTAATTAACAGAAAATGTCAAACTCGCGGACGAGAGGCATCAATGTTTCATTACAGTACAGTGCTTGGCTTCAAGATCCTCAACTCAAACAGTTATTAAAAATAAAGTGTAGAATTCCTAGCATTTAAACTCTCCAGGCAACTGGAAAGAAAATGGGCTCTCAGAGCCAGAATGGATGAAACCTACAAGCTATAAACCTGAGCCCTAGCTCTCATTAGATTTTAGGTATGTTTTTCTTCTAAAATGTGTTCGTGTGATCTCTCAGTCTGCAGAACTGGGAAAAAAAAATTTGTGAACAACTGGCACCAGAGGGACTGCAGAGCTACTTGCTGACAGTTGAAATCATGAAGCCATTACCATGCTCCAGCGCTTTCATGGGAAACCAGAAGAGGATGAGGGAGTGGACCAAGGCGTTGATGCAGTGACCCCAGAAAACCTAAGGGAAAACAAACCAAGGGAGTCAGGAGCTGCCCACAACTCTTGACCTCTGTGCAACTCAACAAACGCCTCATTGTGAAGGATACTGGCAGCGGGCTACGTAGCTCCAGAAGCAGCGTATTATTCTTGAAGTTAAAAAAATACCGATTTCCTCATTTTTACATACAAATGACTGGACTATCTCCAGATAATATTACCTTGTTGCAAAGACCTAAATATATATGCACAGATACATAGACCAATACACAATCTGCCCACATCCAAAAAATGCATTATAATCCTTTCTTTAGAATCATAAAAAAAAGACAACAGACTTTTACAATCATCTAGAAAGAGAAAGGTATTAGGTCAAAATTGTTAACAAGAGACAGGAACTGTGGACTTTCTGAAAGCATTAAAAACACTTTAAATGTAGATTCTTACAAGGCGCTCTGACTTTCGTTCTGCTTTTTAAAATCCCTCCCGAGCAACTTGTTAATTTCTAAGAGTTTGGTTAATATCATGCACGTTTAAAAATTCTCTTTAAGGACTTGAAAGGTCAAACAGAAGAACACAAGTTTAGTTCCTCCTAAATTATAGTTTCATAAATGCATTTCAATGATCTTTTTAACTACTGAGATGACAGAACTATTACACTAAAGCCAGCTCAAAATTATTCAGAAAATCTACAGATTGTGCTGGGGATTGTCATATAGTTTGATCCTAAATAGTGGTAGGGAAACAAAAAAAAACAAAACAAAAAAAAAAAAAGAAAAGAGAAAAAATTGTAAGCTTTTTCTGTTTTTAAATGTTCAGTTTTTTTCTTCCTTCTCCCTGACCTTCTCACCCACCCCCTCAAAAAAAAAAAAAAATTCTCAGCTCTACTACCTTTTAAGTGGGTCCATTCCCTACCCTCTTTCCATCTTACAGGGTCTTTGAATTCAAGCTCCGTAAAAAAACCAGGTTTATGTAAAGAATGCAGAACCAACAGGCCATGCTTCCCATTGATAAAATCATAGTAAACAGGGGCTGATACAATTTTTCATTCGAGTCTTCCTGTGTATGGAAGACACTAGAACCAATAGGATCCATTTTGTTTTTTCCAGGCTCGAATGCGCCTATTATGCTCTCCTCAAAAGAAGGCAGCTCTGAAGGAAGACCATCAGTAATACCTGGGTCAAAACGAAGGCTTCAGAGATTGTTCTCCTACAGAGGACACCCCTTGGCATCCTTACCAAGGCCCCATTGGCTACCCAAGCAAATCACGCACGCGTCCCATGCCCAGGAATTTCACCGACCTCTGTTAAAATGTTTCAGTGAACCTCTGTTTCAACTTCCTAATCCCCTCCTGCACAAAAATCTAAGACAGAAACATGGCAATACAGGCATCCTGCACCGAGCCAGGCACATGTCTTTCCTTCTGGCCAGTGGCCCTCAACCACTCTGCCCCCTAGCTATGACTGGCAGCCCCGTGAGATTCCCTTTGCCAGTCCTGACTGCGAATCCTGGCAACACCAAACCCAGCTTCTGCTTGGCCCTTCACAGGATTGCTTATGCCTTTTAGGTCTAGGGGCTTTCTCTCCTCTGATTCTCCAGTCTGAAAAAAAAAAAAAAAAGGTACCTAGGACTGACTTGGTTCCTGTGTTGACATTTGGCCAATTTTTCTCACTAGCGAAAGAAACATTTTCTTTTAAAGGAAAAACCAAGCATGGTGGAGAGAAAACTCTGTTAGGCAAGCTCCCAGCCCACCTCAATGCAGGGCTTTATGAAGGGTAAAGGGGAGTCTCTGATAGCTGATCCTAAAGGCCCCAGGGCCATGGGTGCTGGTGGCCACATGTGGACAAGAGGAAAGGAGTCGACAAGCAGGAACTGAACGTGCAACATGGAAGCTTCCTTTCCGAGCTGCCATCTTGAATTCACTGCCTTGCTATACTGGGAGAGGGCAGGGGTCTCACGTCTTCTCGAATGTTCTCTCTAATGCATTAGCTCTCTCCCAGGCAGATAACTAGAGCTGGAAGACATACAGCAGTGCTTATGCCCTTCTGAGCTGACAATTGTGCAATAACACCGTGTACCTTTGTGTTGAAGCCTTCCGCGTTCTGGGTGATTTTGTAGAGCTGTGGGAACCTGAGCATGCTCTCCTGGGTGCAAGATCTCTCGAAGATTCCCAGCGTGAAGGGTGGTAGTGCGGTGAAAATCTGTATGGAGAACAATAAGCCATTAAAAGAGGACGTTCTGATTCGCCTGGCTTAGGTGTTTCCGTTCTATGGAATGATGACTTAATTTTAAGTCAAGTCCGAACCTGAGGTTCAATGATTCACAACTCCCCAGACACCCTCCAAACAAAGAAAGTGCATGAAAGACCATTTTTAATTGTTACTTTAATCAGCATAAAATGAATCCATTGGACATTAAAAACAACACCATAAATATTCGATTAGCTAAGAAATCATGTTAAATTAACAACTACCTTCCTTTGTCAAATGAGCGGTGATTTAGGTGGCTTTGTGAAGTGTCGTGCTTTCCGTGAGCGTCGGCTGAGGCACAATTTTACAACTTCCCATCCTGATCTTATACTCAGATTTCAGGAAGCACGATGTACTTCATCCATTTATACATCTGACAGACATTTATTGGGAATGAATTATGGGCCAGACACTGTGATAAGCACCAGAAATAGGTACGGAGATTTAAAGACAGAAGAAGAAGGAAAAGAAGCAGGTCCCTGACCTCCAGGAACTCCGTCTACTACAGAGGTGGAGACGGGCAGCCGGCAGCAGGCGTATAAATAAACACATGAAACACAGCGCTCTGTAAAACTACTCATCGGGGTGAAGATGGAGGAGGAGAAGGGAGAGTCAGGAAAGGATTCTGGGACCAGAGTGCCTGACCTGTAAGGTTCCGGACCTAGGGGATTTGGCAGGAGGAAGAGGGATGTCGGGGAGAGGGGCACAGGAAGAAGGACTCCCCTAAAACAGGCCCCCCTCACAAAGCTTCAGGTCTGAACACATGTGGTACGTTTGGGGGTAGGGGTTGGACATCCAGGGTGGTGGCTGGCTGAGGACAGGGCACAAGATAGGGCTGGGAAGGAGCCAGCAAGTTCCCATGACAATGAGTTTCTTGGGCAGATGGTTCCTTCTGAGACTTCTACCTTTACCTGTAATCTACAGGGGGTGGACACACCCTTGTGTTTTGGAAAGAGAAAGCCAGATTCTGAAGAAGAGGTTTGGAATAAATACGTCATTCCAGCCCAGAGGGTACAGCAGTCCTGCAGGTCATTCACTTGGTTCTGGGAAGGGCTCGGAGACTGGGTCGCTCGTTGTTTAGCATCAGCTTCGAGCAAATCCATGCCCACAGACCCAGCAAGCCCTCAAGCCCGTGGGAACTGGACGTGTGCCTCTGAGAATGCTGTGGACACCAGTTACTGGGAGCCTGAGTCCAGATAAATAAGCCTTTTCCAAATCTCTTAGGATAAAGCAATCAGAGATGTGGTGGAGGAAGGCCAATAAAACTTGCAGGCTCCGCTCTCACCCTGGAGCAGAAAGGAAAACAGCCCTGGGACGTCAACGTTCTTCAGATTTCAAGGATAAAAGGATCAAGAGTGGCCATACTCATCTCTCTCACAGGAATACGAGTGGTCTGTTCAAGGGAGGTACTCCTAACAAACATCTCAGAAGCTTTGCACACTCTTAGTACATCAACTCACCCTTGTGCTATCGTGCACACTTGATACTGCCATCCTTACTTTTTTTCCTTTTTTACTTGACTCTCTATCCACTTCAAATCATCCCAACCTTCACCAATGGCCAACCGCCCGGTAGGACCTACCATATTTTCAGCCTGCTTACAACATACCACATACACATACATATACTCTTTGGGGATCATTCTTTGTTGTTACAGAAACAAGACATTATTACACATTTTTCTTCCTCATATTTCGCTCACAAAACAATGCATTATGGGATGCCCTTCAAGTCCACTGGGTCTGACACTACACAATCTTTTTCGTGCCCACCTGGTAATTCATAGTAGGAATGCACCGTATTTTTTAAGCTCTTCACTACAGATAGGCATTCATTTGTTTCCATTTCTTTGCTCCAAAAACACTATATAATAAACATCTACAATATATTATAACATATATACGTTATCTTTTATTTATATGGGAAGGTTTCCCAGAAACAGGGCTGTGGGGTAAAAAGGCATATGTGGGGTAAAAGGCATTTATTTTAAAATTTTAATTTTAAAAACAAGATGCTGCTTGGTTGCTTTCAAAAAAGGTTTACCTTTCCCTTCACACAGGACAATAGTAATCTTGTCCCTGCTTCCCTTTCAACAATAGGTGTTATATTTAATATTCTCCAGACTAAAAAAATCAGAGATATTAACTCTTACTTTAAAAAATTTACACTTCTGGGGCCCCTGGGTGGCGCAGTCAGTTGAGCGTCCAACTCTCGGTTTCAGCTCAGGTCATGATCTCAGGGTCCTAGGACTGAGCCCCATGTCCAGCTCTGAGCTCAGCACGAAGTCTGCTTAGAGTTTCTCTATTTCCGTCTCCCTCCGCCTCCCCACTCCCTGCACTGGCTCACACACACACTCTCTCTCCCTGTAAAATAAATAAATAAATCTTTTTAAAAAATTTACATTTCCCTGACTCCTGGTGTGTTTGAGAATGTTTTCATTTATTTGTTGGACATTTGGATTTGCAATTTTGTGAACGGTCTAGTCAAGTCCTTTGTCCATTTTCTATTTGTGGTTTATCCACTTTCCTGAGTTCTTAGAGTATAACGGATATCCATTCTGTCTTTATATTATAAAATGCACTCTGTCTCCTGGCTTTCTTTACAGTTTCTCTTGTCGTATAAAAGCGTTTACTTTTTATATGGTCAAGAAGAGCTTTGAGTGTCCAATTATGGTTATGAAAGTTTTCAGGAGTTTCTTGCAAGGAAGCTTACAGTTTTCATTTTTCACATGTAAGCCTTAACATATCTGGAATTTATTTATGTATGTGATATAAGACGGGAGTCCAGTTTTATTTTTTTCCAAATGAAGAGCCAGTTGTTAGAACACAACCAATGCAAACTTTTCCCATTAACCTAAAATAGCACTTTTGACATTTATTAAATTCTCACATATTACAGATCTGGAATCCAAAACTGGAATTTACTTTTGGATTCCCTAACTTATTAGTCCAGTTTTGGGTCAGCATCACATTGACTTGGTTACAACAGGTTTGTAGTATAGTCTGATGTTCAGTAAAGAGAAGTTGACCCTTACAATTGTTCTTTTTTGTACTTTACATGTTTATTCTCAGGTATGTGTTAATTCCATTTATACTTCGATATCATTTAATGCAACTCCCTCCCCTCCACCAAACAATCACGGAGGTTCTACTTGGAATACATAAATTTATATATCAATTTAGAGGAGTTTTTTTTTTGTGTGTGTGTGTGTGTGTGTGATACAGTCTTCTCATACAAAAGAATCATATGCCTTTCTATTTGTTCAACTCTATTTTGTATACTTAAAAAGATTTTGGACTTTTTTTCCTATTTGGTACTATAAAAATTATTCCTATGCAATGTATATGAAAGTGATTATTATACCTTTGCATTTCCAAGTGCTCATTGCTAGAGTTAAAAAAAAAAACTATTGATTGCTAGGATAGAAAAAAGCTATTGTTTCTTATATATTTACTATGGATCTAGTCACCTTATAAATTCTTTTATAATTCTAGAATT
Organism: Ursus maritimus; assembly: GCF_017311325.1. Taxonomy (NCBI): domain Eukaryota; kingdom Metazoa; phylum Chordata; class Mammalia; order Carnivora; family Ursidae; genus Ursus; species Ursus maritimus. The sequence goes on along the minus strand of NW_024423344.1, from coordinate 6,513,498 downwards.
TACTTACTGGTATCTTTTGGGTTTTCTAGATATACAGCCATTTATGAACACATTTAAAAGGCCACTTTTTGTGTGCATATTTGTATAAGCAGAGAAATCATTTTTTCTAGTATTTGTAATAGTTATTTTCTTGGCAGTTGCTGAAAATTCCAAAAACAATGCTGAATTATATAGTGATTTCAGGCATCCCTGACTAATTTCTTATTTAAAATGAAATCATTTAAGAATTTTACCATTTATGGCAAGATGCTTTTCTTTCTTTCTTTCTTTCTTTCTTTCTTTCTTTCTTTCTTTCTTTCTTTCTTTTTTTTAGTAGTCTGAATTATAGTTAATTGGCTTCTTTCTTTCCTATTTTACTTAGAGTTCTAATTTGGGGAATGGCAGCTGACTTGCCTCAAATACTTCCTCAGCATCTACTGATGAGATCAGGTTTTTCTTTTTCTTTTGTTGATATAATGATATTTAGAAATATTTAAAAAGTTTGAACCTCCTATATTCCTGAAATAAACGCTACTTGGTCAAATATTTTACTCTTTGGTTGAACTCTATTTGCTGCTATTTTATTTATAATTTTTATAATTCTGTTTACAAGCGAGGTTGGCTCACAGTTTTTTCTTCAAATTATGCTGGCTTCATAAGATTAAATGGGATAAATTTTTGAAACAGTTTAAAACACATTAAGAGTTATCTCTTAATAAAATAAGAGATGAAATATAACTGAAATCCATCTGATCACAGTGGTTCTTGTAACCATAAAATAAAATGATGGAGAAATTTGATTATGGAATAATGAGAATCCAATGGGATGGCATTCATTCATTATTCTGAGAGATTTAAGAGTTTCAAGTCAGTTTTAATGCTATTTAATCTGCTATGAGAAATGATGACTCACTACTTTAGCTGGCCTGGGGAATCAAATATAAATATAAAGAGTAAATACAGAAGAAGAAAAAGCAAGACAAGCAAGACAGAAATACTGTTTGGAGAAAATGGCAAGAGGAAATCCAGCCCAGAAGAGGGGTCACTGGTGAACATCTCAGATGTCCCAAACTGCCTCTTGTACCATCCTGTACTCGGTGCAGTGAGGCTGGAGTGGGAAAAACCTACTAAATAGACATTATTGGAACAGCAATGGCAAAAACTGGAATATGGACTCACATGCATCAGTAATAGTATTGTATCCATGCTAAACTTTGGATTTCAATCACTATGCTGTGGTTAGTTAAGAGAATGGTCTTAGCATCTATGCACCAAAGTATTAAACAGTAAGGGGGGCTGATGTCTTATTTTCAAGTGGTTCAGAAATGAAGTGTGTTGGTGTGTGTGTACCAGGAGGGCCCGTGGAGGTGTGTGCATACACACGCATGTCTATGGTGTGCGCACGTGTGCCCGCGGGGTGTGTGCACACACATGCATGTGTGCGGAGAGATAATGCAAATGCGGACAAAATGTTAATAACTAGGAATCTAATACAGGAGTTCTTCATACTCTGGCTGCAATATTTCTCTAAGTTTCAATTTATTTCAAATAAAAGTTACCAAAACAATATCTCTTTTTAAGATTTTTTTTATTATTTGAGAGAGAGAGAACACGAGAGAGGCACAAGCAGTGGAGAGGGAGAAGCAGGCTCTCCACTGAGCAGGGAGCCCGACATGGGGCTCGATCCCAGGACCCCAGGATCATGACCTTAGCCGAAGAGATGAAGGCAGATGCTTAACTGAGTGAGCCACCCAGGAACCCCCCGCCCCAAAACAATTCCTATGGGGACAAGTTTCCACTTTCTCAAAAGCTTTGGCCCTTTTGGCATGATTGAGTTCTGGAGACCAACACCTTTTTAACACCACTTCATAGACCCTTGACCATCCCAACTCTGCCACCACTGGTTGGCATCTCACTCTAACACCTGTTCTGTGGACCTGTAGTGACATAGGGCCATTTCACCTTGCAATTCACTTCTCTATTGCAATATTCTCTTTTCTGTAGTCTGGGGGACACAAAGAGCATACCACACATTCCCAACTCTGAGATCAAAGTTTATCATGGGTCCTAAACTTTCATATGCACAACCATGACTAAAAAAAATGTATTTAAAATTTTGGGTTTTTTTCAGTATCTCTGAGAAACTCTGATGGGGCTTAGGAATCTGCATCTTCAAACAAATCCTGGTTATTCTAAGTGGTGTGTGGACCCTGCTTTGACCAATGCTGTCCCCTAGCCTATCAGCATCTTATGCATAGCAGGCCCTCAATACAAGTTTGTTGGATTAATTTGAATTGCCCAAGGCTGCACGGAGCTAAGAAAAGAAACCAGCTGTCATGCCTGAGCATAAAAGTAGGGCTAGCCTCCATGCCTCGTGTGACCAGGTGACTTGTATTCCAGTTCTTAGCTCTAAAGTACAGTCTCACAGGTCTCGGCTTCCTATTTATAAATATGTATATGGGCATGGATTTGGCCCTTTCTGGCACTAAATCATTATGGAGCAGTCAGCATAATTTTAATAAACTCAAAATCGTTTTAAGTTCTGCAAAGTTGACAATCTGTCTGAGGGGAGGTCCCTGAGCTTCTATCCATGTGGTAGATGAATTAGAGTAGCTGTTTTGGCACAGTAATGAACGGGCATTGATTCAGCCCTGCTCGCACTATGGTCACCTTTGCCTTTCGAGCCTAAGTATTAGCAACAAATGTGTTAGCACACTCGGTCGTGGCACAGTTCCTAACTGGCCAACACTGTTTAAACTCAAGACTGAACTCAGGCTCAGTGGCCGCTTAGTCTATTCATTTGACCTTTTTAACTTGTCAAGCTACACAGGGCTGGAGCAACCTATCATATGCAGCATTTTATACCCAACACCTAGAATGGTAGATGCTAAAAAATAAAAATAAAAAATAAAAGACTGAGTGGACAGATGACTTGAACCTGCAGCCACAAACGTGTATACAAGCTGTAAATATTTATAGCACTATGATGTATCCTGTATGTCTGGTAACTGCCACCTATACCGACCCCTGATGGCTGCTTCTGACTATAAACTCCCACAGGACAGGCAGTGTCAGAGTTAGTGTCCAAAAGACATGGGAAAGTGCAACTCGAAATGTTGCATGCTGGGTCTCTAAAGCACCAGGCTATAAGCCCCTTAGTTCTCGCTGCCCAACAAAAAGCTAAGTAGCTACACTTCGTCATTTTTGGCTTGTAGTTTATATTTATTTCTAGATTTTGAATCCACAGTAGTGAAGTAATGAAAAAAGAACTCTAAAATCATGAAAAATACCGAACAAGCTGATTACCATTCACCATGGGAGCTGGAAGTCAGCATTATTTTAGCACTAGAAGCGGAAGAAAACATTCTTCCACAAGGACAGATACTCTTTTAAGAAGGACAAAAAGGACAGTAGATTACGTACTATATATGCGTGTCTATGCTTAGGAATTCTGAAATAAAATTATGAAGTGAAATGGGTTGAGATGTAGCTCAGAAATTTTTACTTGAGCTAAAAACATGGAAATGTTGTGCAGGCATTTAGTAAGGAGGTAACAAGGGTCTATTATCAAGATATATGGGTTAATAATTTCATGGGGTTATTCAAGAATGATCTGCTATGATTGAAACCATGTGTGGAGAGCTTGGGCTTCTGCAGGATGTGTCGCAGCAACAAAGGCTGTAAAGATGTATTTGTGCCGCCTGCTATGTATACAGATGATTGACTTAGATACACTTCCCAGACATAAACAGTAAAGGAATGTCACTGAAGTTCCGCATGCTATCTGATAGAGATGGAGAATGCTTACCACATTGTACAAGCCGATGCACCAACGTTCAAATAAAATCTGCCCAGAAAATCCATTAACAAAGGCGAACCAAAGCTGAAAGAGAAGAAAGTTCAAGAAGTTTTATATCAATATTGACCTAAATGTTTCCATTCACTGAAGAAGTAGCGGGGGAATGCGGACCACCAGCTGGACACAGCTGCTGAGGGATAAAGAGCCACAGGACGTGGCGGTCATTCTTTCATAAAATATAAGTTCCCAATATCACACTTACTGATATTTTCAGGGACATTTATACTGAAGGCATACATCGATTTGGTAATGTGCACATATTTACAGAAAAGCAACTTATATTTAATTTATATCAAACATGTTTTGTGGCAATACCTTCTCATTGACTGGAAGAGTCTCAAATTCATGCTTTTTTTCCCTATAAAATTGATTTGATAAATAGGATTTATCTTTGTAGGACTTTCAAACAGATAAAAACCATAAATAAAAAACAACAAAAGCTCCTTTCTAGGTCATTTGTGTGCTTAGCTCATAAAATATCGACCTTCCTTAATCAGATGTCCACCACCTCAGTGAAGGTCAAAACGCGGTAATATGGAAGGAACATGCTCAAATCATCTTCAGGAGTAACATGGGATGTATAAATAAATAAAATGTAGACAATTGTTTATGTCTTCAAGCGGACTGTAATTCTAATTGATTAAGCAAGACTGACATAAAAACAACTGCGGAGCAAAATGCCATGGCATAAAAATATTTTAGAGAAGGAGACATCAGGAAGCATAATTAGAAGATGTGGAGCAGGAAGAGCGCAACAGAAGAGGGGCGAGCCACCACAAGGATGGACAAAAACCTGATTTAGAAGGGAGCAAATATGGAAAAATGAAATACAACATGCCGCTGCTTAAAATCATCTAAATTTATGGGGTACAACAGGATTCCAGTGATTTGGAGGTAGACTGTAAAGCAACCTGTGTGAATCACAGAACCCACCTTAGTGGTAAAAACCATGACAGACTGAATCTATTACTAGAGTAGAACTACAATGGCAGCACAGAACAGCTACCCCATGATAATAAGAGCTGAGATCAGCTCTGCTACTGAAATTTTACTGACTCCAAGTCAGTTTCTTGAATCCACCAGACTAAGCTTCTTGCGAAAGGAACTGTTCCCTACTCTGCACAACTGTACTGAGTGTGATACCTAGTACAGAGGATTCACCGAGCCCCAGTGGGATCATATGAAACACACCTCAATTCAATTGCCAGATGAAGTTTTCCCAAGCACAGCTTTTATTAACTCATCCCCTGGTTTAAAAAAACTACTACGGATCTCTCCTAAACCTAAGATAAGCTTGCTGACCTTGCTGACCTTCAAAAATCCTTCCACACGCCAACACACTCTTAAATCCAACTGTCTCCTAAGAGGTCCCCATGAGGCATGGCTGTTCTCAGTCAAGAAATATTGATGGGAGACTAAGATTCAGAAGTTTGTGCTGTGTTCTGCACTCAGAATATTTTTTACAACACCTGTTCAAATATTAGCTGTCCCTAAAACAACATTTCCAATCACACTGCTTTCTAACCAGTAGAGGCCTTGACAATCAATACTTCAACCAAGCTTTTAGTTCAGTGAGAGCCTGGATCCACATCTGACTTATTTCAAGAGTTGTAACCTTATTTCCCCCCAAGATTGTGTTATACTTCTGTATCCTACTCAAACAAGTGAGTGAACACTGATAAATATCTAGTGAACACTTAACTATTTTATTGCTTAATTCAGTTAATTCATCGTCTTTTTTTGAAGGTAGAGTAGTGATATTTCTACAGCTCGCCCCCCTCCCCAACTATCAAGTTAAAACAGCAAAAATAATTGAAAATAGAAAATAGCTACTTTCAATGAAACTATGGGATAGCCTTTATTAAATACAGATCACACAGAATGGAAATAACAAACACAAGATTAGCTCAAATAAGGGGTACTACTGATAGCAGATAAAACCTACAGAATAAAGTTTTCCAGGAAATAGGGGAAACAATCCAAGAAACAGCTGAACCAACTCTGTTTAAAGGGTGAAATCTAGAAGCAGGGCCAAGTCATGGCTGAGGTCCCTTGTCCCATTCAGCATAGCAAGCAAACTGAGGTTGAGGGGCAATGTACACGCATATGCCGTTCCCCCCCAAGAAGCAATGAGGAGGATGGCAGGGTAGAGTAGGGAGCATAAATGACCATCAACTGGGCAGACACTGATCAAGGGAACCTGAAAAGAAATACATGCAAACTCATTTAACAGAAAACCCATAACATACACACATTCAGTGTGAGATATACGACTCCCCCCAACTCGCCAGAGGAGAAGAAATGGCGGTGAGGGAGGTGCTTATTGCTGCAAAGCGACAGGTGATCAGTGCGGAAGAGGCAGAACATTTGATGACAAAGTGTTCCGAGACAATTTTGCAGCCCCTCTTCCCTAGACATCATCAGAAAATAAGAAGGAAAACACAAACATATATGTCTATGAAATAATATGATAGATGACTAAATGACAATGATACGAAATAATCTCTACAGAAAGAACCAGGTCACAGGGCAGAAGAATATCTTGAATGCTCTTGACAAGCACAGAATTACTCAAGAAAATATGGCTTTTCATTGAAACAAGAGCTAAAATAAGATGTCTAAGATATCAAAGAAGGAAACAAATAAGAAATAGTCAATGGAATATTACTCAGCTATCAAAGAGAACGATTTCTCAACATTTGCTGCAACATGGACGGCACTGGAGGAGATAATGCTAAGTGAAATAAGTCAAGCAAAGAAAGACAATTATCATATGGTTTCACTCATTTATGGAACATAAGAAGTAGGAAGATCGGTAGAAGAAAGGGATAAAGAAAGGGGGGGTAATTAGAAGGGGGAATGAAGCATGAGAGACTATGGACTCTGGGAAACAAACTAAGGGCTTCAGAGGGGAGGGGGGTGGGGGAATGGGGTAGGCTGGTGATGGGTAGTAAGGAGGGCATGTATTGCATGGTGCACTGGGTGTTATACACAACTAATGAATCATGGAACTTTACATCAAAAACTGGGGATGTACTGTATGGTGACTAACATAATAAAAAATATTATTATTTAAAAAAAAAGAAATAGTCAATGTTGCAGATAAAAGGCACATAAAGGGGGATAGCTCTCGGAACTGATACTGCTGACACCACACTTAGGGATAGGGAGGGAGGGCTTGGGAAAACAAATGTCAAACAAAGCACAAAAGGTTAACAATCATTTTAAGAGAAACTGACAGGCTCTCAAAGATAACCAAAAAATTCCAAAAAGGCGTAACTTAAAAAAACAAACAAACAAACAAACCTGGAATAGAAAAAAATGTTCAACGATATAATAAAAGAAAAATTCTAAAATACTCTAATACCTTACTCAGCCAATAGGGAGAGGAACGTTTGTCCCCAGGAAACAAAACCACAGATAAAGATTAACACCTACTGGTACCCTGATATGTGAATTAATGAGTTAAAATTTTATAAGATTGCTACTTTAATATATTCTGGCAGAAAAAGCAGCTAACCTACAAGGGGAAAGATCAATTGGCTTCACGTTTCTCCCCAGTATACAATACCAGAGGCCAGTGGGAATGTTTACAAGTCCTTAGGGAAGTAACACAGGACAAGAATTTCAACAAAAGATAGAAACCAAGGAAACATTAAGAGCTAAAAACATGACAGAAAATGTAACGATGGAAGTAATAGTGTGTCTGTTGTACTAATAATACAGAAAATTTAAAATTTTCAGTGGATTAAAAAAATCAAAACATATACTATATATAGAGAAACATGTGAAACCAACATGAAAAAGAAACACTATTTGAATAAGATCAAATTCATAGCCCTGACTCACAAAGCCCTATAGACCAGGTCCTCGCCTGCTGTCCAGACAGCGCTGCTTCACCTTCACTGAGTTATAATAGCCCTCTCTTGGTTCTTTGCAAGCACCAAGAATGGATCTATCTTTATTATTCTGTACCCAAATATGAGGCAATTTTATCAACAGCATGATACAATATTTAGAAAAAATTATACGGTATTTTGGTCTCACTCTAAATACTCAAATGAATTATAGATGGCTTGAATAGTTAAACATAAAAAACCAAACTCAAAGCAATAGGAGAAAACAGGGGGAAAAAAAGCACTTTTGTATGTAAAACTCTGTAGACTTTAAGTTCAGAAATTATACCAAAAGAGGGCTAAATTTGAAACAATTCATTTCTATAAAGAAAAATGTTAATAAATTTTAAATAAAATAAATAGTGCAAACATATTTGTAATATCTAAAATGACAAAGGATTAACTTCCTTAATATATAAAGAGTTCCTACAAATGAAAAAGAAAATGCTCAATAAGCTGATAGGGAAATAGGCAAAGAATATATGCAATATGATCACAGGGGGAAGAAAAACAACTTATAAATACAGGAAATCTCACTTTTTATGACATACACACAGAGAGGGGTATCATGAGCAAAGACTTAAAGTTTCATAACCTGGGGAAATGGCTACCCTCATACCCAGATGCTAGTGTAACACTGTCTACAAATATGTTTAATGTACTTTTCCTTTGATTTAGTGATTCCATTTTTAGGGAATACGCTAAATGATATCTTATAGTTGTAATCACATAGTATTCAACATGAAAATACAAGGACGTTTACCATGGCATTCAGAAGGATAAAAAAAATTAGGACCCACATGTACACAGATAGCTAGTTAAATGAATTATGGTTCATCTGTAACAATGCAACACTGTGCAGACATTAAAAAAGAGTAATATAAAACCGTAAGTGCTGTAATACAAAAGTCTTACAGATACATTAAAACGAAAAATATCAAGGTGTATGTTGAATGGTCATGACTGTGCAGAATAGATATATATGCTTTTACAGGACAACATTCTGGAAGACATAGGAGAACCGTAAAATTCATTATCTTTAGGCAGCAGAAGTGTTCTTTAGGAGGTAGTATGGAGTCTCATACCTCTTGTACAATTTTGAACTTTTCAAAACATGTTCCTGTTCTATTTACATAACTGCTTCAAGCAGTAATTCTCAACTGGGGTTGGTTTTTCCTCTGAGGACACTGACAATGTCTAGAGACCTTTGTGAGGGTGCTATTGGCATCTTGTGCATAGAGGCCAAAGATTTGGCTGCATATCCTACAAGCCCCAGGACATCTCCCTACAACAAAGAATTATTTGGTCCAAGATGTCAATCAATACTGCTACTATTGGGTGAAAAATACATTTATTAGGTCAACCTGATAAAACTTAGAAATCTCGGTGTAACAGATGTTTATTACAAGCAAAAGAATATGTGACAGATTGCATGAAGGCATGCTTCTATCTGTGTTGACAGGCTGTGGGTTAAGAACGCTTCACTTCTTTTAGAGTAACTCTGGCCTGGCCTGACCTCATACATACAACCACAGGCTCTAGTCTTTAGAGGCCATGGTAGTACCGCATATGAATCCAGAACTTCACAAATTTAGATCCTTAAACCGGAAATAGATCTTATTGCTAATGAGAAATTATTCTAAAGCCTGAGTGAGTTTCATGTAACTAAGACACTCATGTTGTGGAAAATACATAATAGGAGAAAAAAATCTGAAGAAATCAACCATTTCTTTCCCAGCATTAACCTCTGCTCCAAGCAATCCTGAACCATGTAAAATATTTTAATTTTTACTTCAGATTAACATCCTTGATTAGCTGAATGCTGGTATATTTCCTCTAAGCAACCAGTGCTCTGATTCTGTCCAAGTTAGCACTGGCTTGGCCACATGTCTCTTTAAAGATTTTTGATATGTTTGTACTAATTTTTATCAGTTGCAGGTGGTGCTGCAGCTTTTTTGAAAAGGATAAACAAGCTTGTTCTCAACATTTCCAATTCAATTTTAATCTTCATTCAAATGATCCATTGTTAGACGATCAGACCTGTTTTCTTCTTTGGAAATATTTGTAGAGAAAAAAATTAAAACCAAAATAAATGAAACAAACAAACAAAAGTCCATCTCCTCATTTCAAAATCCACTAGCTGGTTTTCTCTAACATTGTAAACACTCAAACTTGATTTCATTTTGGCAAGAGTTCCATAGGTGAAATGGAAAAAAAGTATGAGAACACACTGTATTTTTAAATAATTTATACAAACGTAGTTTTTATTTTATTCATGAAACAGGTACGCAATGGCTCCCTGACCCACTATAAAACAGACTTTCACACTGGGTAGCCATCTAGAAATGTTAATTCATATACAAAAAAAAAAAAAAAAAAACCATCCCTGGCTCCTGATCACGAAGGTCAGCTTTGGTGGACCCCGAGCTCCCAGCTGCATACACCCAACACACAGCCCTCAGTGCAAACGCACAGTGCAGTTACTCGGACCACGGCTCGCTTAGAGCTGCTACACTTCACTCTTCTGGATTAATGGGGAGAAAGATTCCTCTGCCTTCACTTTCTTGTTAACTAGGAATGCTATTAAATGCATACAGTCAAAGCGGAGGGAGCCAAGTTCTGCCTGGCCAGCCTCAGCCTTGGTGAGTTGGTGGGAGGACCTGCCAAGCACTGACGACTTGCCAAGCTCCTGGGGTTTTTGGTCCTCAAGTGTAGGGCTGTTACGAGCAAACTGACTCAAACTTATTAAATGGCTTTTCCTTCTTGGAAAAAGATCCTTCTTTGCTTTAACTGCTGTCTCACTGCCAAAAACGCAGTAACCGTTTTGGCTAATTGCAGACTCCCGTCTAGAGGTCCTGGCCGCATTGCACCATCTCAGCGGGCCATACCTGCTGCCACTCAGAGTCTCAACTAACAGCCTACATACTTAGATGACTGCCTCATGTGGGGAAGGGAGGACCTGTTCCTCGATTGACTCTGTTCTTCCAAGACCCAGGGTAGAGGACTGAGGTGGGAAAGTACCCTATAGGGGATAATTAAATAAATTAGCCGTATGGTTTCTTGCTAAAGCGTCAATCACATCATGATCTACTGATTTGCATGTCAGGTCTGAGCTGATTAACTGGCATTACAGATATCTGTTTAAAAGTCAAAGTGCTACAGTCTTTCTGGAATTTGCTCTGGCAATGTGTATTAGGATAAAAAATAAGCATATACTTCATCGAAAAGTCCTATTTTTAGAAATTCATTCTCATAAATGTAATTACCTGTATGTAAAAATCTACCTTGTTTTTCAGAATGGGTAATAGTGGAAAACAAAACAAAGCAAAAAGCAGAGGGGAAAAAAGCCCCTGAAGTTCTTTATTAGGGGGTCAATGAAGCAAGTCTGTAAAACAGTAAGCACTTATCTTTTGAAATGTTAAATCTATAGGTATGTAAAGGAATGTATGCTAAAGAAATAATACTAGATTGACAAAAGAAAAGACAAAATAAATAGGTAAGTTGATAGATAGGGAGGTAGGTAGACAGGAAATCAAGGGAAAAAATCAGGGACGCTATTCTAGACAAAGGGTTGTCAGAAATAATAAGGGTAATAATAATAATAATAACAACAACAGTAGTAACAGCAAGATACTCTAAAAACTTCCCCCTCAAGTGTCTTCAGTCCAATAAATTATGGGATGTAGTGGTCAGCATTAAATAGTGACTACTGTAATAAATGGGCAGGGTTTCAGCTCTAAAATCTTTGGAGAGTTTTGCCTGAGTACGTCCTGGACAGGTACGATGCGCTAGCAGCAAACACCACATACTTAGAAAACTGGTAAGGACTTTTTAAGGCAAACAAATAAACAGAAAGTTATGGAGTAATGTGTAGAGGATCCACTTTTAAAAATTAATTATTTTTTCAAGTAAGCTCCACACCCAACGTGGGGCTTGAACTCACAACCGTGAGTGCAGTCCAGGTGCTCAATAAACGAATACATGCAGAATATTGGCTCTTAACATTAAAGAGGAAAAGTCACTCAAATGGAGCACAGGACAGATCACAGATTTGACCAAACACATTTCATCCTAGTTTGAACACGTAATTGCTACGTGAGCACAGGCAACTTCCTTAGTCCCCTAACTTCCATTTTTATTTATTTTTTTTAATGAACAAATGGAAAGAAAGCCACATACGGCAGAATGGTTATCTTGGCATTTTTGATGATGATAAAAGCTAACGTACATTCCGTGCCAAGAATCTTCACAACATTCCAAATGAATATCTCATTTAAATCTCATAACAATTTAACAAGTAGGCATTGTCCCCAATTTTCACAAATGAGGAAATCAGGGCACAGGGAAGATCACAGATATTATGGCTGGTACCAAATAGGTCGTTGTTACCACCAGACCCTATATAACACGTGAATTTTTTAAAAACATCAAAGTTAAGGTGATTCAGAGTTGAGTCAACATTTACGGCCACTAATTTACAACACTGATGTTTTAAGATTGTAATGTGAACAAAATACTTTACAACTATAAGCACATAAGCAGATCAAAAAACTTAAGAAAACGACCCAAATCTTAAGCCTCTAATGCCATGTAAGGAAGCTACCGGATCCTTTTTACGTTAGAGTATAAAGTGTTTTTGGAAAACAGGCTCCAAAATCTTCCCCATTTTGCATAATAAAATGCAGTCACTCTGATTTGAAACATTTTCTTGCAATATTGTGAGCTAAAATATTATGATCTGTTGCTAACATAGTTGAAACCAAGCTAGGAGACAATCAAAAGCAACCCTCTAGCCTTTCGTTATCCAAATTATTTGACTAAAGGGACAACACAAATACTAATGTGACAATCTAAGTCTTGTTTCATGGAACTAGAGCTTCAAAAATATAAGATAGAAACTGTTCATGAAAATAAATGCAGCATATGATGTACACATACACATTTCTTACTTTCTTTTCCATTAAAATCCTAAATGATACAAAATATTAAATCTTATAGTTCAAAAGTCATAAGAGTTTAAATAAAGAAAAGTCTAGTAAACACTTTTCAAGTTTCTTTAATCACTAATTTTTCAGTGCTACAGAATTCCCCACCTTTTTATGAAATGACGTGTTTACCCAATAGAACATCAGGTGAATACAAAATCGTGGTTCCTTCCCATAAAAGACCATAATACCGACCAGATGGCATATGCACAATTCAATTGATTTTTAATAAGGAATTCTTGGCACTATAGAATGTAATCACTCCAAATTATGTCAAGGACTACTTACATTTTTTTATAGTTCAAGGCTTAAACTCTTCAGTCTGAATTCTGTGCTACAGGGTTAGGGAGCAAAACAGCTCTGGAGACCAGTAATGAAATAATGAGCCTTTCATCTGGAGGTCATTGGTTAGGATCTGGTATCGTTCATTAATGACACAGTTGTTCCAAACTGTGGTGTTAGAACAGCGGCAGGGGGTTTATTATAGAAGGAGTGGCAGAAATATGTATAAGATCATTTCATTTATGGACAAAACCTATGTCAAATATTCAAAAAACATGTGTTTTATAACCAATAAAGTAATGCTTTTAACATATTGACGATAAGATTTAGTGCCTGGCTCCACAGGCCTGGGTCGTAAGAAGGCAAGTTTTGATACTGTTTCTCCATCCTCTTCAGTCACCTGATGCCTGTGGCCTGAGCAAGGTGTGACATTTTCTTATTTTCTTGTTCTGGAAAGCGGGGAAAAGGTCTGCCTTCTGTCTCAGAGGAGAATTATGAGGAAATAATCATCCATATTTTTAAAATTCAGTTATTGAACTATTTACTAAGATCCTGCTTCAAGTTATGCTCTGTGCCATGCCTCTGAGTTACAACGATGAAGCGTATACCATCCTTGCCCTTAAAGAATTCGGTCTGGCCGAGGACAGGTTTGGAATGCATCAGAGGTATGAAAAAGTTCTTTGGGAACACAATAGAGGGAGAAATGGGTTCTCTCTATAGGAGCAGCTTTTCCAAAGGTGGTGGGTACTTGGAATTTCAGATTCCATCAATCAATTTGGTGGGAGCGGGGAATGGGCATTACAGGTAGGGGGAACAACTTGTACATAATTATAGCAGATGTGGATTTCCAGGTGGCTAGAACAAAGAAAATGAAGTGAGAGGAGAGGCCTGGGTCCAGACTGTGAAGGACACTGGACAGGTGTTCTTCAAATATGTGAACAGCTACGCATGTATTGCCTAAATGTACCTCGAAATCTGAACAACTCTCTCAATAGATTTTTATTTATTTATTTTATTGTGGCGAGATATATATAACTTAAAATTTACCCTTTTAACTATTTTTAAGTGTAAAATTCAGTGGTATTAAGCACATTCACACTGTAGTAAAACCATCACCACTATCTCTAGAATTTTTTCTTCATCCCAAACTAAAACTGTTCCCATAAACAACTCCCCATTTTCCCTCCCTCTTGCCTGTGGTAGCCACTCTTGTACTTTCTGTTTCTGTGCATGTAACTATTCTAGTCATTTCGTGTAAGTGGAATCATGCAGTATTTGTCCTTTTGTGTCTGCCTTGTATCTCTCAACATAATGTTTTCAAGACTCATTCACGTTGTAGCAATTATTAAAATTTCATTCCTTTTAAGGCCACATAATATTTCATTGCACATATAGACCACATTTTGCTTAGCTATTCATCCACTGATGTCTCAACTTGGGCTGCTTCCATCTTTTGGTTACTGTAAATAGTATACCTATGAGCCCTGGTGTTCAAGTATTTGTTTGAGTCCTTGTTTCTAATTCTTTTGGGTATATATGCAGAGATAGAAGGGCTGGGCTATAAAGCAGTTTTATGTTTAATTTTTTGAGGACTTTACCACCTGCAAGGCACAAATATACAATTTCTCTACATCCTCACCAACACTTGTTATTTTCTGTTTCTTTCTCTCTTTCTCTTTCTCCTTCTTCTTCTTCTTCTTTCTTCTTCTTCTTCTTCTTCTTCTTCTTCTTCTTCTTCTTCTTCTTCTTCTTCTTCTAATAGTAGACATCCTAGTGGGTATGGATTGGCATCTCACTGTGGTTCTGATTTGCATTTCCTTAATACACAGAAATGTTGAGCATCTTTTCATGTGCTTCTTGGCCATTTGTATACCTTCTTTGGAAAAATGCCTATTCAAGTTCTTTACTGATTTTTGAATTGGGTATTCTTTTTGGGTTGTTGGAGTTCTTTATATATACTGGATATTAATCCCTTATCAGATACGTGATTTACAAATATTTTCTCCCATTCTGTGGGCTGACTTTTCATTCTATTGGTAGTATTTTCTGATGCACAAAAATTTTAATTTGAAGAAGTCCAACTTATCTGTATTTTCTTTTGTTGTCTGTACTTTTGGTGTCACATTCAAGAAATCATTGCCAAATCCAATGCCATGCTTCTCCTCCATGTTTTCTTCTAAGAGTTTTACAGTATTAGGTCTTTGATCCACTTTGAGTTAATGTTTCTTTATGGTATAAGGTAAGGGTCCAATTTTCTTTTGCATTTGGATATCAAGTTTTCCCAGCACCATTTGTTGAACAGACAATCCTTTCCTCATTGAAAGGTTTTGGCATCCTTGTCAAAAATCATTTGGCCATATATGTAAGGGTTTATTTCTGGGCTCTCTATTCCATTGCTCTATAGGTCTATCTTTATGCCAGTACCGCACTGTTTTGATTACTGTAGCTTTGTAGCAAGGTATGAAATCAGGAAGTGTGATTCCTCCAACTTTGTCCTTCCTTTTCAAGATTGTTTTGGCTATTTGAGGTCCCTTTAGATTCCATAAGAATTTTAGGATGGGTTTTTCTACTTCTGCAAAAATTGTCATTAGGACTTTGATAGAAATTGTATTGATTCTGCAGAGTGCTTTGGTCTCAATATATTTTTAAGGTAACATAATTTTTTTAATGATGAGGACAAGTAGTTGTGAAGGATATTTCTGGCATAATGTAAATATTAACATTTAAAAATAAGTTTCATTATTCTTTAATGTACCCAATGGATTCTAAGTACTACAAGTGCATGCCCATTATAACCCCCTTTTAAGAAAGCCATGAACAAACACATAGCAGTCAGAAAGTTTATATCACATTTTTGTCTTGAACTTGTTTTCCATTACACTTTACTCAGATATACTTTAACCCTAATTTAGTGTACTTTTGTTTTAAAGTCTTATGTTGATCACCCTATCATACTGCACAAGAATAGAAATCAAAATTAATTTTCTTTTAATTCCTTGAGGCTGTATAGCTCTAAGTGATAACAAGTTCTTCTGGATTCAGTTTTCATTACAATTACTAGTAGTATACAATTGATAAAAATATACATTTGATAATCATTAAATCATAAATAAAATTTTGTTGGAAATACATCTTTTTAAAAATATTTTATTTATTTATTTGACAGAGAGAGAGCACAAGCAGGGGGAGAGGCAGAGAAAGAGTGAGAAGCAGGCTCCCCACTGAGCAGGAAGCCTGATGCAGGGCTCAAGTCCAGGATCAGGACCATGACCTGAGCCAAAGGCAGACACTTAACCAACTGAGCCACCCAGGCACCCGGAGATACATCTTTTAATGAGATAAATGTTGCCAAGTACTCCCTCTGCCCATGAGTTCATGTAACTGTGGAAGAATATGACCTATTAGTAGACTGAGACAGGGTTCAGCATCATTTATATTCTATAGATTTAAGTCCTGACAAATCTAATTCACATAATAAATGAGCCTATAAAGTTTTATTAGAGAAATATCCACCAATACTTTGGATCTCTGAGTCATTTGCCAAAAAAACAAACAAACAAACAAAAACCAACCAAAAAACAGTGTTCTAATACTAAAGTTACTGGAAATAATCTACCTGCTGACATTTTGATTAGGGCCTTTTTAAAACTTTCTGAGAGCAAAGAAACAAAACACATTGACATGCAAAAGTTTTTGTTAACTAGTCACCAGAATAATTTACTTTTTAACTTCTAGGAAGTATGCCTAAAGGCTATACCAAGAATTGTCAAGTAACTTTCAATATTCCTCTGTGTTTTCATGTAGATAGACCTTTATCACCCAATCCAATTAAAGCCTTGCCGTGAATATGGTATCTATGTGAAATATGGGAGAGTTGCCTTCTGTGTTCCTCACTGAGATTCTCTCGGAACAATTCCTCAGGAGCCATGTGTCACTGACCACTGTGTGGGGTAGAAAAGGTAGGGTTTTATTGTTTCAATAAATGCTGTCTCCTTGGTTTGTGTCTAACATCTTTTTGTATCATGGAGCATGCCCCACAGTGAGATTCAGAAAAGGTGAGATGTATGCTTTTCTTTCATAAAGGAGTAAATGTTATCTATGGAGAGGGAGGTAGGAAAGAGTCCCTGGAAGTGACCTCTGGGAACAGACTCCCATGGGAAGTCTTCATACGCTCCCAGGGGTACTTTCTGCTCTAGAACATGTTTTCTCAGGGCAACTAGGAGGCCAGGCAACTGCATTTAGGCAGGAATGTGGCACAAGCCAGTCACCTTTCTGGCAGTTTACCTAGAAAAGTATAGGAGGCAGACTTGAGAGTGATGAAGGAAAGGAATCACCATTGGAAACAGTCTTAGAGAGAGAGAGATCCTGAGAGGTCCTGTTTGATGGAATTCATATGGAGTAACAGCCACAGAGGATTCTGAGAGACCTCTGAAGGGAGACTGGAGCCACAGTCATGACCATGAGTAGAGGTGAAGGTTGGTGCTGAAAGGGTGGTAGATGAGCTCATTTTGGGGGCATGTGAAATGTACAGTACCTGTGGGCTCTCCAGGAAGAAATTCAAAGTGCAAGGTTGATGCTCAGGGGTAAGTCTTAGATAAGAAAAATGTATGCAACATTAGTAAACAGACAATAATCACATCAATGGGAACAGAAGTCATCCAGTGAGGGAACCCATACAAGGAAGATAGAAGAAAGCAACATTTTTAGATCAGGGGCAAAGAAAAGGTACTTTGCATTAAATTTTATAAATGGTACTTAAAGTTTATAGTTCATTTACTTTAACACTAAGTAAATATGTATTCCTGTGCCAGGCACATCTGGAAGTCCCACCCAGAGACTTCCACTTACACATAATGACCAGAACAAGGTCACACAGCCACCTCTGGAACAGTCGCAGAGAGTGGCTACAGGAAAGGAGGTTACAGTTAGGTCAAGTTAGTCTGACAACCCTGTCTGTCCCATCAGAGCAAAACTATATGACACAATAAAAGCTAAAACCATGCCATATTTTGTAAAAGCACCCACTGACTTGACCCTTTTTCCCTAGATGTTACATGCAATGTTTCTGGCCATGAACTCTGGCCCTTAGAAATGGCATCTTCTCCAAAGATCCCAGACTGAGAGCTGCTTCAGTAGGCTTAGCTGTACAATCCCTGAACTAACTAAAATGGGACACAACGTCAGGAGCAACACTTCTTCTTCATTAGCCCCACTAACCTGGCCCAGGCCTTACAAAGTTGTCAATATAAGGCAGAATGATGTGGTCAATTAAACTTAGAGGTTCATGTGGAATACCATCCTTGAACACTTTTTACTTTTTCTCCCTTCTTTTTTTTTTTGCTCTCAGCTTTTATTTTCAGAATGAACAAGTAATATTTCCTTAATAAATTCATAGCAATCAAGATCCTATGGTAGTCATTTTATTGCCCTATGCCCAATTATGGCATTATTTATATTTAGAATAGAACATTATTTATTTAATATAATTTTAAGGTATTGATACAGCTAACTTGTCCATTTTAAGTGTATATATTTATGATTTCAGAATAACAGTTTAACTACTAGCAGAAATATATTTTCAATCTTGCCAAAAGGCCTAGAATACTAATATAGAGTACCAGCAGTTGCTGAAGATACTAATTACTGTATGGTACATGTTTTACAAAGAGTTAAATTCTCAAAATATTCTTTCTTGCTGCAGATACTTGTCAATCTTAGACTTCCACTAAATAAGCTAATACATAATTTAACCTGAATGTTATATACAACACAATTAATTGTTAACATCTGGGAAAAATTCCAGAATTCATTCCAGAGAAGGTCCTCCTAGTTACTATCTAAGTCTGTATGAACATATATAGTATTAATGATGTGTTCTTTATACTTGGATGATGTAAAACTCTCTTTCACAATAGAATCTGAAGAAGCAGGTATAGTGCCTGTCGTTATCCAGATGTGCTAAGAAGTTTGCTATTATTTTCACGTCTTTTTTGGGAAATTCTTCCAGGAGAGGAAAAGTAAATGTGATAAACAACTGGAAAAGCTGTCACTTGGCCAAATTATTATAGGCACACATTAATTTTATTAAAATCTGAAATGTATTAACTATTCAATATTTCGACGTTCGCATTATTGGTTGAATGTTAAAACATGTAAATAAGAAATAAAAGAGCTAATTACAGAAAGACTAAAAGCACATATTGGAACATCTAAGAAGAACTTTCAAAAAAAGAAACCCAGATAAAATGGAGAACTGGGGGAAGAAAGAAAACTTCAAATTAATTTTATGTCCCCAAGGAGACCTAATTAATGTTACTATAAAAGTAGGGAGAAATGTTACTATAAAAGTAGGGAGAAAAAATGAAATGAAGGACTTGCAAATTAAAAAGAAAAAAAAACATTAAAAAAAAACCCCAAAGCCTCAATAGTGAGGGGCTAGAGGTAAGTCAAGGAATCTCCAAGAGGGCAAAAGAGTTAAATTACAGAAAATATAAGGAGACTGGGAGATAAATCTAGAAGGTTCAATACATAACTGTAGAAAGACAAATTGCAGAAAATAAAAAGGAGGATATTACAAAACTCTATATATAAGAAAATTTCCCAGAGTAAAGAAAACCAGTCTCTAGGTTGAAAAGGCACATGAAAGAAAGGACACACACACACACACACACACACGCACACACACCCCTTTGCAAATTTTGGAACACTAAGCAAAGAGAAGACAGAAAAATATTCTGGAGTGTAAATACAAAGAACTGAGAATCAGAATTGCATTGAGTTTCTCTTCAGCCAGCCAGAAGGAGGCTAAAGGACAGAGAGCATTCAGAGAGAAAGAATTTCAGCCTAGAATTTTATACCCAGCCAATCTACCAAATATAATCACAGAATAAAGACACCCAATGTCTCAAATATACTGCTCATGTAATACTTCAAGGATCCACTGATGTAGTGCTTCAGGAAAATGAGTGAAGAAGTCAAGAATGACAACAAGGAGTTCAGGAGGCAAATAGCAGGAGCAGGAAGAAAGTCTAGGGAATAGGGAGTCCAGGTGGGGCCGGAGGGAGAGGGGGCTTTATAGGGAAAGAGGAAGTGGACAAGAGGTTCAAGAAAATACATAATATAATGGAATTTCTGGAGACTATTAAAAGTATGTGGAATTCAGTTACGGCAAGAGACAAAAAGAACGGCTTTTTGAAACTACGGGAAAAACTGAAACCTGAGTAAGAAAGGAAAAATAATCATAATACACTTTTGGCTCTTCAGTGAACACTATTTACATATTGTTAAAGAGGTTAACATAGATCCCTGAATTAACTAAAATGATAGCTGTAACTATATTGGAAGGGAGTAGGAGAGAGGTCAGACAGTAATGTATGGGAGGCAAATCCTTACTTGCCAAAACAGGAAGTTGAAAGATAATGTCTGAAATAGAGAAATCAACACATAGCACAAGGCACATTACTTAGAGATAAGCAGATAGCTTCCAGAAGAAACATCTAAAAAAAATTTTCTTTTGGGATTATGACTAGAGATACAAGTAGGGGTAAGGATTACTATTTAAAATGTCTGAAAATATATACATACACATGAGGTATAAACGTGTGTGTGTGTTTACATGCGTGCACGCGCGCGCACACACACACACACACACACACACACACACGCACACACACACACTATGCCTCCAGGTCCTAGGACTTTCAAATAAACTACATATTTTATTTTGATTAAAAAATTTAATATAATTGACTCTATTTCCCAAAACATTTTATCAAATTATCAACTATCTGGTCCTGGTTTTATTTCTGCACTGACATTTGGATTATATTTCTATTTTTCTATTGTCAAGGTTATGCCACTGCTACTGCTCTGTATTTCACTGCCAAATGCCTTCCACACTCTAATTATCAATTTAAACTCATGTTATTACATCCCACTCAGCATAGCTTATATAATTAAGAGGGAAGAAACCAGGAAAAGAGCTGCCTCTTAATTAAGACGACAGAGTCTTTTAATATAGTATGGATATTTTTTCTTTTAGGGGAGGCAAATAGCAAAAATTTTGTATAACTCTCTATTAAATTCATCCCTTAATATCCTTAATTATAACATTGTGCACAAAATTTATAGAACAAGCTGAAAACAAAATGATGAAATAAAACATAACCATGATTCTATCCTTTAATATTTACTTTCCAAAGATTTGGCAAAATTCATCAACAACTTAATGGTATTAATATACCATAATCATTTCAATAATTGTTTTCAAAAAATCAAATGGTCAACCTAGGAAGCAAATGTCCTGCCTGCAATTCAAGGTTAAACCTGGCTTCTCCTGGAGGTGTGCATTACCCTGTTCCTCTCATTGAGCCTTTCATTCATGCCCCGATGTTTGAGATTTCTGGAAATTTACTTAATATTACAAAGTCACATATTACGGCTGCTGGAAAATGGATTCATGAATTAGATATCAACATTTTAAAGCTGGTTAATTGATTCAACTCATTTTATTGAATGCTTCCTAGAGATACAAGGTGTTTAAAAAAAGACTGACACGTTCTCTGGCCTCCGAGAATTTTTTAGACTGGGACTGGGCCCAAAAGAATATACCACTAATTTCGTTACCTATAACGCGATAAATGCTGTTAAGGACAGTAAAGGCTGCTAAGGACACGAAACAAAGATTTCTTGAGAAAAGACCACCTAAGCTGAGGGTTGAGAGGTAGGTGGTAGTTAGCTGCAAGGATCAATAGGGAAGGTCAGCATTCTCCATTCATATTGCAATTTTTAACTTGCTATCTAAAGAAATAGAATCTTGTGTAAGTTAATTAGCAATAAGTGTAAATTCAGAAACAACAGGAAGCCTCATTCAGAGAAAGTGCTTTTCCCATAACAGTCCATACTGAATGAAGGTCACAGCCTTAGATAGCCTACTCTGGGGCAATATACTAATTATGGCTCTACACATATGCACATCCTCTCAGATTCTCCAGGGTTTTGATTCTGGTTACAACTCACCACTGTTTGATCATTTATTGGACACACATTTATGGGGCACCAACTGTGTACTAGGCTCTACTCCAGGTACTGGAGATTTAGGGGGAGAGATAGATCTTTGCCTCTAACGCAATTATGGACCAGTGGGAGACACAGGTAATGCAGAAATAAACCTACAAATTAGAACATCAGGGCTATGAAGAAAATAAGCAGGGTGATATGAGCTGGAGGTGATAACAATCAGCCTTTCAAAGAGGGATGGAATGGCTCAGAGAGAAAGGAGAGTTTGGTCTATTCACACAATAGTAAAGAGGGCATTTGGGCTGAAGCTTAATAAGTAACCGGGAGAATGGCACAAACAGCTGGGGGGGTGGACAAGAATAGGTTCTGAGAAGAAAGAATCAACAGCTGTCTTTTAGACATGTCAGGTTTGAGAAGGCAAAGCAATGTAGATTTTAAATAGGTGATGGGGATTAAGGAGGGCACTTGTGATGAGCGCCGGGTGTTGCATGGAAGTGTTCTATCAATATATCATACGCCTGAAACTGGAATTTTAAAAAAAATTTAAAAAAGAAAAAAAAGTTATTTTTAAATAAGAAACTTCATTTTAAAAAGCAGTATTCCACTGCCTAATAATTTAAAAAATTTTAATTCCAGCATAGTTAATATACAGTGTTATATTACTTTCAGGTGTACAATACAGTGATTCAACAATTCTATACATTATTCAGTGCTCATCATGGTAAGTGTACACTTAATCCCATTCACCTATTTCATCCACCCCCCCTCTGGTAACCATCAGTTTGTTCTCTATAGTTAAGAGTCTGGTTTTTTTGTCTCTTTCACTAATACTTTAAAAGCTAATATTATTTCATATACAAGCCAAGTCATTGTCAAAATCTGGTAATTTACAATGTAGCATGTGAGTAGTCACTGGAACCATAAATTTTTGAAATATTACATGTTTTTCATGCCTCGCTTTTACCTAGGACACAATCCTTCCTTCTGAGATTTCAATTCCTTAGATCTCTTTCAACTTTTTGGAAAATCTCTGGGCTCTCTGAAAATATGGATTCCCAGTTTGGTTCTCAAGAGATCTCTTTGTTTATAAGGTCACAAAGGTTTCTAAAAGTTAAATCATGGGAATTAAAGTATAGATATCTGAAGGATTTTTTTTAAAAAAATTTCAAATAGAAATATGCTTTAAATAGATATTTCAGGTATAAAAAAAGTCTTTTGGGAGCAAAGAAACTGGCTTGAACTTGGGTTCAAAAAAGGTTTATGTTTTGTTCAGAATGTTCTTTTCTTGCTCTTAAATTAAGGTAACTTGTGATTCAAAGTTCTCAGGGAAGAATTTATAAAAGTGCACTCATGTGCACAGCTGGTGTGGAGCCTCAGAACCGCACTCAGTAAATCAGCGGCTTACAGCAGAAACAGGGACAACAAAATGCAAAATACTAAAAGGAAATTTAACCTTTGCCCCTTCCTCTGTGCGTGTGTGTAAAGTGATTTTAGGGGTCCTGCTGCTTTGCCTATTCCCTCTGTCTTCTGTCTTCTGCAGAATATAGGAAAAGAAATGAGCAGTATGAGCAGAGGGGTTTTTGTTTTTGTTTTTGTTTTAAGGAAAGAATAACAACTGTAAAGGAATTAAATGGTCTAAGTCTCGCTCAAGGGAAATATGGCAAAACATTTACAGTGAGAGGTAATAGACACTTTTCCATTCTCTGTTTTCCACATGGATTTATTAATGTGACTAAGTTAATTGTCTATTTGTTTTTAAAGAATTTTTAGTTTAAACATAGAGATCAATAGAATAGAATTGGGAGTCCAGAAATAAACCATCTTATGTTCAATTGGTTTTCAACAAGGGTACAGAGACAATTCAATGATGGAGAGAACAGTCTTTTCAATACATAATGCTGATGCAACTGGATATCTATATGCAAAAAAATGAAGTTGGACATCTATCTCACACTATATACAAAAACTAATTCAAAATAGGCAATAGTCCTAAATTTAAGAGCTAAACCTACAGAACAACTAGAAGAAAACATAAATACATTTTTTTGTGTGTGACCTCGGGTTAGGTCATAGTTTTTAGATAGGACACCAAAAACGTAAAAGACAAAAGAAGAAAAGTTGGACTACATGAAAATTAGAAACTAAGCTTCAAAGTATACATTCAAGAAGGTGAAAAGACAACTCACAGATAGGAAGAAATATTTAAAAATCACATAGCTGATAAGGGATTTGTATTCAGAATACATAAAGAACCCTTACAACACAAGAATAAAAAAAAAACCCAAATAATCCAATTGGCAAAGGAAAAAGAGGCAAAGGATCTAAACAGACATTTCTCCAAAGAAGACATACAGATGGGCAACAAGCACATGCTCAACATTAGTCACTAGAAAAACCCAAACCCAAACCACAGTGAGGTACCACTTCACACCCACTAGGATGGCTATAACCCAAAAGAATGATAGTAAGTGTTGGTGAGGGTGTGGAGAAATTGGAATCCTTGTATATTGCTGGTAGGAATGTAAAATAGTACAGCTAATTTGGCAGTTCCTCAAAAAATTAAACATAGAGTTACTTCATATATGATTCAGCAATTCCATTCCTAGGTATATACCAAGAGAACTGAACACATAGCTCTATACAGAAACTTGTATATGAATGTTCATAGCAGCATTACTCATAATATACAAAAAGTGGAAACATCCCAAATGTCTATCAATGGACAAAGGGATGTGGTAGATCCATACAATGGAGTATTATTTTGCCATAAAAAGAAATGAAGTGCTAATACATGCTACAACATGGATGGACTCTTGAAAACCTTATGCTAAGTGAAAGCAGCCAGACACAAATGCAAGATACTACATAATTCTATGTATACGGAATGTCTGGAATAGACAAATCCACAGAGACAGAAAGTAGATTAGAGATTGCCAGAGGCATTTGGTGGCAGTGCTGGTGGGGTTGAGGGGTGATTAGTGACTGTTAATAGATATGGGGTTTCTTTGTGGAGTGATAAAAATATTCTGGAATTATATAATGGTGATAGTTGCACAAGTCTGTGGATATACTAAAACCCCTCAATTGTATACTTTCAAGGGTCAAATTTTACGATATGTGATTATATTTCCATCTACAGCTGTCTACCAGACAGACATCTCATCGGAGCAGCTCAAATTCCGCATAGCTGCAGTGATGTAGAAGGAGAAATATAAGATTCGCCTGAGAGAAGTCTCCTGTAATAGTCCTGATTCTGCCCCTAAACAGCCATGTGACTTCAGGCAATCTATAGAACCATTTCCTATGCCACTCTCCTTTGAAATAGGGATGGGTTGGGCCTGATAATTTCTATGGGATCTTTTGAATTAAAAATGATGTCTCTATGCAGTATATTCAGATCACTTCACTGCGGGGGACTTCAAATGTAAATGCTTCAAAACTTCATCTTAACCATGATCCAGTTAGTTGGCCCAACATCTCAAACATCAAAGAATTGTCAAGTGGGTTGAACTCTTACTTTATTAAAGATGTAGAGATGATATAACTTTAATCTCCCCATCTAGTTTCTTCGTAACCCCAAGTCTCTGATGGCAGGCACACTAAACCACCTTACATATTTTTCTGTTTCATCCATTTTCCAAATCCTTCCAGTTTCTGGGCTAACTCTTGATAATCAAGTTCTTGGGTCCATTTCCATCTTTTTCTACCATTTTGAATGTCCAGCCTTTACTAGAATTTTGGCTCTTTAGCCTCTTCCTATAAATACAATTTCTTCCAGAGATTTTTAATTAATTAATTAGGTTTTTAATGAAATTTATCAACTTAAACATTTAAAAAATATTTAGATAGGTTTTCCTTCTTTCTTAATACAACCAATGATTTAATATATGTTCTTTGTGCATATTTCATTGTGTTTTGCGCTTAGTATAATTATTGTAGGGCTTTGTAAGATTGTTAGTTTTTTAAATTTAATTTCATTTTAATTCCAGTATAGTTAACATGCAGTGTTATATTAGTTTCAGGTGTACAATATAGTGACTCGATAATCCCATACGTCACTCAGAGATCATGGGAAGTGTACCCTTAATCCTCTTCACCTATTCACCCATACTGTTTTCCACAGTGGCTGCACAGTTTGCATTCCCACCATACATCTTAAAAAATAAGGACTGTTCCTCAACTCTCTAAAAGGAAAGCTGTTTCCTTCCTAAAAGTAACCTATACTTGTAGCTTCCATTTCGAGATCAACTGAGTCTTAACCTCTACAACCCAAATGTAACTAGGATGGTATTAAAACTATTCTCTCTGACCCGTTCTCTCCCACCTAATCAACCAATTTTAATGGCCATTTTAAGTCCTCATGATCCTTTACCTCTTTGGAACATCAGTACTGACCTGTCAGGGTCATCTCCTTCTTGGCTGCTGTGCTGAGCTACCTGTATTCCTCTAATTTTTTTAGTGTCATTCCTTTCTGGTCCTTGCTATTTCCTTGTCATAGGGCAGACCCCTACCTACATGGGAATATCACACGGCTGGGTGCTGGGCCTTCATGTCTTTCCTTTCACCATTCCCTGTCAGAGATCATTTACTCCTGGAGCCCCCGATGTCCCTCTATATTGAAGTCCTTCAAACTGTGTTTCTGACATCAATCCTTCACCACCCCTGGGCTGCTGACCATCTTCGTGTATCACTGCAATTTTAAAAAATAATTAATAGACCTAATGGTGTAGAAAAATTGAGATTACAGAAAAACTACAGAAAAAATGAGCAGAAAGCACTGAAGTCCCAACCTAACCACACATACCTAACACAGTTTCTCTGATTATCTTCTATCCATGTGGCACATCTGTTGCAATTGTTGAGACAATACTGATATATAATTAGCAACTAAAGTCCACAATTTAAACTAGGGCACACTCTTTGTATTATAGAGTTCTGTGGGTTTTGACAAATCCAAGATACCATATAACATCCCAGTATCACGCAGACTACTTTCATTGCCCTGAAAAGCCCGTGTTCCACCCCTTCATCCTGTCCTAAATCCCACCCAACACTGCAATTTTAACTCCTCTAAAGGCAACTTGTCACTTTTTACCCAACCAGATTTCTCTCTAGATGTCCCCACTGGAAAGCTTAAAATCTCGAGTTCAAGATGCCTCTCCTTCTTGCTCCCTTCTCATTTATTCTCTTTGTGGTGCGTCTTTTGTTTCCTCTACCTTTACTTTTCTTTGTTGTTCTATTCTACTGTAAATTGTAAAATTTGATTCAAGCAGGGAATTTATTCACCTATTTGTACAGCAGGTATCTCTAGAGTCTGAAATAAAGTCCATCTTCAAGCAAATGAAAAATAACCTCCCATTGCATCACCAGGAGCTTGATCTTGTGATCTGTTCTCCAAAGTAGCAAGTGCTACATTATGGTAAGTGTATATTGCTACTGTTGTTGAGGTTAAAGTGTTTGCATTTCTTCCCACTTTCTTGTAAGTATTAAGAGATATGTGCAGTGGGTTAAGTAGTCCAGAAAAAATGACTCCCTATATTCCCAATCACTTAGTATCTATAAATGCCTTCAAATCAATGTTAAGAACTTAACAGTTGTAAGAGCTGTAGCTTTCATTAAGACAGTAACTTAATATTTCCACAGTTTCAAAATTAAGTGCCACATGCCATTTTATAAACATACTTTTTACTTACTTTCTGAAATGCCAGTATGGTTTTCACTATGGAATACCTGTGGAGACTGTAACCAAATGCATAGCTTAAGATTTCAAACATGTGACATTAAAAAGTGTTTCAAGCATGTGGAAATTTCAAAAAGAAAACTTGCTTTTGAATAAATTATACATATCACAGTTCTTTTATAACCAAATAAAAGGTACTACCTCATTATCCTTAAACAAGGGTAAATATGAAAAAATAAGCTATCTGTAAATATCTACCTCTAAAGCAAAGTCGGAATCTGCAGAAAAATAAATTCAAACAAGAAGAGATATTTTAACAAAATCCGTAGTCAAACACATGGACCGAAAATTAACAATCAAGAAAACAGGACCTGGCAACTAAATGTTTAATGTCCATGAGTTGGACAACTGCTACATTCTGGACCTAAGACCTGAATAATTTGGAACTATTAATCAATGCTAAAAATCTGACGGCAGTGTCTAACTGTTTAACACCTCATTTTTCTCCTAAATAAACATCTTAAACCTCCATTAGCTTCTGCTTTTTCTTTATGCTAGAAGTTCCTTTGGGTAAAGGCTATGATTTTAAGGTCGTGGAATCCATTTTTCTACACACGGAGTAAGGAAGTCATTTAACAGGACCACCAAATCCAGACTGTGGCAGCTTGGTGGTAAGGCCACGTTCCGTTCAGAGTATTTCTCCCTAAGGAGCCCCCTTTATAGTAAAGAAAAATGCCGGCCAATGGAATTTTTGCCTTAGAGGAAAAAGGGTTAAAGTTCATTTTTAAGGATACTTTGAGATTTAGAATGTGTTTACAGAAAGTTCTTGACAGTTTTTGGGACCCAATAATAATGGAGAAGCTAGCCACATATACTAGTTCTATAAATGGAGACACGAGCATTTCTATTTCGCTGTTAGATCATACAGTTACACAGTCATAAAACTCACCATGTGAACTGGCTAATATCATAGAAGATTAAACTCCAAAACACATGGAGCTTAGAGCTCAAAGTTAAAATTAGTGTCCCCATCCCCTGTTAGAGCAGGTAGCTTCTGAGTTTTATAGCTTTCCAAGTAGGTACCACTTATTTCTATCTTCACACTTTTTGTATAAGTTGTAATAGTTACTAATACTTATTCCCAACCAAGAATCTTCTCCATGTTAATATCATGCAAGTGACCATTCCTCATGCCCTCCAGGAAATGATTATAAATTAAGACAAGCATTTTTTAATATCCTAGCAAAATCTGAAAGGCTAAGTTTAAACAAAATGTTTTGCCAAAGTATATAGTGCACTATGCATACAGGCAGTCACTACTCCAAGAGAATATTAGTAATGTGTTTTTTCCCCTCAAAAAATGAGTATTTATGCTTGCTGTGGATAATTCTCTATTTTATCTTCTGATACTTGCTGTTCTCCCTAGTCTTCCAGTGTGTGTGCTCTTACATAAGTTAGGCAAGGGTACCAATGACAGTGTGCAGAGCAACAGATGTTGACTGCATGCGGACAAACACACACACACAGAATGAGTACATCATCACTAACAGGAGTCCAAAGATCACAGTACCAGGGCCAACTCTAAGGAAAACAGTGGGTAGTACTGCAATGTATTATCAACAAACACATTTCAGGAGTCTACTGCAGCTCCACACAGAGAACCTAGGAAAGCCTTTAGGTAAAAAGTAATATTGGAGCCGGCTTCTGAACGATGGTAGAATTTCAATACTAAGAGCAGGCAAGCAGCATTTTGGGTTCAGATGCTTATACAGACAAAAGCATGAGAGCAAAGCAGTACCTATATTCTGGGTGATAATTATCCAGTGAAGAACTGCAGCTAAGTAAGACTTATATCTGGGCCAAGTCTTCACAAATATACTATTTAGTAATATACATATACACTTTATATAGTACAGGATATCCCATAAAACAACAGTATGAACCTCCATTAAATTACTGTGCCATATACTTACTTGTACCCCAAACACTGAAGTGTAATTTTTAAAAAAAGATTTTATTTATTTATTCATTCACTTATTCATTCATTCATCTGAGAGGGAGGGAGAGAGAGAAAGAGAGAGAGAGAGTGAGAGAGTGGGGGAGGGGAATAGAGAGAAAGGGACAAGTAGACTCTGAGCTGAGCGTGGAACCCGATGTGGGGCTGGATCTCATGACCCTGAGATCATGACCTGAGCTGACATCAAGAGTCAGATGCTTAACCAAATGAGCCACCCAGGCACTTCTCAAGTGTAATTTTAATGTTCAGTTTCAATTATATTATGAAGCTCATTTCAGCAATCTATTACAATCCCATCATCTGATGTAGCTGAGGCCTGTGGGAAGTCAGTTAATTAAAAAAGTAGTCAAGCCTGACAAATAAATTTTTCACTTTGAATACATAAATGTCGATTCCTTCACCAAAACTTGATTCCACAGTCAAGAATGGCTCTCCTGGTTCAAGTTTTCTCCATCACACTTAGATACTACAAACTATCAATAATATTCAATTACAAAACACCCAGTTTCAGGGTTTTTTTAAGTGAAGGGAAAACCTGAGAGGCAATCTAAGTGTAAATCATTCATGATTTTTTTAAAAATTCACCAGTTTTTCATTTGTCTGACTAATTGGTTTAAAAAAAAAAAAAAACCCTCACCTGTGAGTCTTTCCAAAGCATACAAATTAGTTTTCATTAAAACAACACAACTCCCTGACTTTCCACACATGTATCTCATCACTTCGTATAATAGTTTGTACTATATGGCTATAACCACTCACACTACTACTAAGGAAGGAACAACTGAACGGACACATGGAATGAAAGGGAAACAACTTCATTTTTCTTCCTCATGACTGGAGGAGACACAGTTTCCATGTGGAAGATTAGAGGTTTACTTTTATGATGAAATTAAAAACAAGCCAAGTTTGGGACACCTGGGTGGCTCAGTTGGTTAAGCATTTGACTTTGGCTGAGGTCATGATCATGGCGGTCCCGGAATCAAGCCTGCATCAGGCTCTGCTCAGCAGGGAGTCTGCTTGTCCCCCCCACCAAGTTCATGCTCTCTCCCTCTCTCAAATAAATAAATAAAATCTAAAAAAAAAAAAAAAGCCAAGTTTCAGATTTATCTATTGCTAAGTTAATATCTAGCATCTAAGCCTTCTACCTGAAGAATAAAATCACAACTGGCACACACTGGATCACAGAATTCCAGTGGTTACATTTTTCCATGACTTCCCAGTCTGCTGTTTTCAGTCTGACTTGAGAAAAACTTCTCCAGTACAGTTAGCTCTCCGGTGCCTTTGCCTCCTCTGGAGGGAGAGGACAGAGACGACAGGAGCGGCTGGTCTGCAAGGTGTCGGGGAAGTTGCCGCTACAGAACCATGCCCAA
Organism: Ursus maritimus; assembly: GCF_017311325.1. Lineage (NCBI taxonomy): Eukaryota > Metazoa > Chordata > Mammalia > Carnivora > Ursidae > Ursus > Ursus maritimus. The sequence goes on along the minus strand of NW_024423344.1, from coordinate 6,482,412 downwards.
GTACCGCATGTGGATCGCTTCTTCTGTTTCGCTGCAATTATTCATCGTGCAGATTTGTAAAGACAAGTTCTAAAATGACGTATGCTTATTTTTAATAATGGGAAGTGTCTCCAGCGCAAGGCAAAAGTTTCAAAAGTTCTATTATCCACATAATGAACCTGTAATTAATGTGGATCGCACTGTTAATATTTAAACAGTCAAGTAACATTTGTTTGTGTCCAGCTACTTAATTATCTTCAAGTTTCAAAGTGTCTTTTTTTTTTTTTAATATCCAAGTACTCTGGCAAGGGGAAGGAAGACTATCCAGAAGCAATTCCTCTCTGATCGTTCTGGAACTCTTCGCCATCTTCACGAGTGTCCCACCCACAGACAGGGACGTGGGAGGTAGATTTTAAGAGCAGCACTGGGTAAAGTTTACCTGTATGAGCTTCCAAAAGAGTTATGTGTTTGGCCAATAGGTTAGAACGATGGAGCAATACTGCAGCCTTAAAGAATTTGGCTTGAAACTGAGAAACAAGGGGATTTTTATTCGGGTCAGAACACTAACACATTCTAGGTGAGCGTGTCTGGACAGCCTACCAGACATGGAGGATGTCCTAGGGAGAGATGCCCTGGGCTCCACAGCCAGCCCAGAAGAGAGAGCATATATTCCATATGAACCTAGAAAAGTATGCATTGTCCAGAGGTGAAGCACCCAGAGAGGCAAAATCCCCATCCAACAAATTGTAGCTCTCTTTCCACAAGGCAGATCTCTTTTCTGGTTGTAACTATCTGTACCTTATGGAACAACAGACCAATGGGCTCCTATAGACAGACATCAGAAAACCAAGCAAGATTAGGGCTTGGATTTAGGTCCCATGGCTGAATGGGAGCATAGTTTCACCCAGGGTCAAAATCTCAACAATTCTTGGACCTGAAAGATGCTTTTTGCTACTTTTGTACAGGATTAATACAGATTTGGGCAACTTATAGTTTTTAAGGAAACTCTTAGAATCATGAGCCCCTGTGGCTACTGAAACCATGTCCTAGTAATGCTCTATGGCTAGTCTTGCTGTTGCTTTCTGAGAATTTTACAAAGGTAAAATTTTTCCAGCATAGACGGAGATGGGGAGGCAGGCAAAGTATGGCTTGGAGATGGAAAACCACAACACAACTGTGACAGCTGGGGCACTATTTCTTAGCATTGAGACACACACACATTTTTTGTGAAATGCTCAGCTCCTTGGATCAGCAATCTCCTCCCTGGGGACAAGTTTTTAGGGAAAAAAATCCATATAGTGCCTCTAGGTGTTCAGAAACCTTCTACATAACCCCTTTGAAGTCAAAATGAGTGGCTGTACCTTAAATCATATGCAAGACTTTGGAAAATCACTGGAAAGAAGATTATATTAGATACCAGGGCTTGATTCAAGTGACTGTGTGGTAATTTCCAGTGTATCTTTTCCTTGACTTCTTGGGATTGACCTGTGATCCAATTTGAGATTCTAGGATCACATACCAGTGTTTGTTAACTGTCTTTATTCCCCTTCCCTTTAGTAAACAACAGACCTGAGCTTTGTTCTGATCAGCTTAGTGCAGATGCCTGGTCCTCATTCTTACTGTATTGAAAAATATTTGGTATAGACAGGAGTTAGTGCTCTAGAATCAGAATGCCTAATATAAAATGTTGGCTTGGCCATTGTTTGACCATGAATGAGTTACTTAACCTGTGCATGCCTTGGTTTCCTCATGGAAAATGGGCATAACGGTAGTAAACATTTAAGAGGGGTTGGTAAAGCACTTTATTAAAATGGCGGATGGTACATGAGAAGTCTCAGTAAATATTAGCTACTATTGTGACTGTAATTACTACAGAATATAGTATAGTCATCAGTGGTGCCTGGGTGGCTCAGCCATTAAGCATCTGCCTTTGGCTCAGTTCATGATCCCAGAGTCCTGAGATCGAGCCCTGCATCGGGCTCCCTGCTCGGCGGGAGGCCTGCTTCTCCCTCTCATACTCCCCTTGCTTGTGTTCCCTCTCTTGCTGTCTCTTTCTGTCAAATAAATAAATAAAATCTTAAAAAAAAAGTTTAGAATATAGTATAGTCATCAGACAATATCTCACCTTTTTAACTTCCTTGAGAGAACGTATTACATTTCCCTAAAGATCTGGAGGCTCTATTGGACATGTCTGGATCTTGTTTTCATGCAGAACAGTCGCTCAGAGGAGTAGACTGGTATTTGGCACTTAAGAACATCCTCATGCCCTAAAATGGCTTCGTCTGGCATCAGTAAGAGCAGCTGAAATCCTTGAACTAGAGAGCTAAATTGAAAGGAATCCTTAAAAAATACAATTCAGAGAAAAAGTCCCTTGGTCTTCTGAGTATATTTGTGGTTGGGAGCAGCTCACGTGGATTCCTTGGTGCAGGTCCCATTTGTCCACATCTACCCTCCAATGAGGCAGACTTGTTTACGATTATTTTCAAGTGATGAATGTCCATCATACCCAACGTAATCATCCACCAAAATGGCGGTACTTAGACTCTGGAAAGAGCTCACTTGCCACAACTATCCTAAGAGGTTGGTTAAGTCCCATTTTATAACTAGGACACCAAAGGGCAGAGAGATTACACAACTGGAGTATGAGTCAGAAGTCATGCCTCCTAGTCTCTCCCTTCTAAAGACTAGCCTTTGTAATACCCCTTCCAAATCCTGTCTTTAACACACAGAAATCTGATATTATTTTCTAAGCATTTAAAACTGCTTGATATACTCTCTTTCCACTGAGGACTGGACACACGGTTAAAAAAAATGTATAAAAAGAAACCTTTACCCTCTGTGGGCCAGGTAGACAAGAGTCACATCGAAGTATATGATTGCTTTGTGGCTGTGTGCACCGAATCACCAAATGTAGATACCTCCCACCATGTTCCTCTGCCTCACCCCGAAACATACACAGAAAGCAGAAGAAGTTCTTAGAGAACCAGGTGACATTTTCCACAAATAATAGATGTTTCCCTGAGGGAGTTTCAGAGTTACATGAATTGCTGATCTCTCTGTGCTAGGTGTCTTCAAGGGAGAATAACTACTATTGAAACAAACACGGTTTGAGATTAGTCTGGAAGCTCATTCCATGACACATGGAGGCCAACAGTCATGTGTATCGACTGGAGAGTCTCAAGGGTGAAAGCACCTTGTGCTGAGGGTAATGCAGTCTTGCCAAATTAAACACAGAAAATAACACAGGTGCTAAAGAATTCTTGAAATGAAATTAACCATGGAACACAAAAAGGGATTTGTTACTATTGGATATAGATCCAATCTGCATAAATTAAGCATCTACAGCTCATTCATCTCTACCTGGGTCAGATTTACAGAGTACCCTTCCCATGGATAACCATTTGCAATTCAACAGGATGAGTTTGTCAATGTTACACTGTTTTTCCCTTTTGAATGTACTAAAGTATCAAGACCTTTAATTTTTTATGAATGCAGCACGGAATGTTTAACACTTCAAAAATGTGCCCTTATGAGTGGCACTGAAACAGCTAATAGCCCTTGGAAATTGCACCCATAAACAGTCATGCTGTCAAATAAAACTAACTTGGCTCCTCTAAAACTCAAAGATACAGTAGAAAATAGAACTTAAACTGGATAAAACCTATAGTAATAAGGCAACCTATACATCAGATTCCTAAAAAAAAAAAAAAGTGCATGTGTACTTGATAGCCTATATAGTTGCAGATGAAATAGTTTCCTTCGAGTTAGTTAACGCAAAGCTTTATTTGGATTAAAGCTTCTCTTAAACACACCAGTTACAATGATCAATTACCATTCAAGTATACATTTTCCAGTACACATTTTTAAACGAAAAAGGAAAAATTAATATAGAAGAACTCAATAAAATACAACCCGTCTGACCGCAACGGGACCTAAGCTGTTCCAGGTATGATGTCCATATCTGATGAGCACTGTGCCTGAAGCTCAAAGAGTGAAATATGAAATTTGTGACTGACGCACACTTTACCTCAGTGTTGTTTTGATTATCCTGCATCATGGTAAGTTTGCATTATTACTTGGATGTGTTCCGAACTCAGCTCATGCAGAGGTATGAACCACCTAGTGTCTACTACGTTTCTTGAAGAGATAGTTCATGAAGCCTTGGTAAGCGGGGCGCCATTTTGCAGAACTACTTATTATTTATCTTTCAGGGAGGACTATTTGTAATAAATATGTACTGCTGACAGCAAAAGGTATTATAATAATGTAAGATTCCCTAAACGATGCTTTTCCCATAATATCCTGATTTTTGTTGCGATGGCCTAACTTTTGTCTCTATGGGTTTTCTGGGTGATTTCGCTTTTTAATATGCATGTCAACTCTAACTTCTAGTTGTCTTTTCCCTAAGCCCTGTCATTACAGCATCTACTCACACGTGTATAAATGGACATTTTCTGCATATAAAACCAACCTACCATTTTAGAACATTAAAAAATATCTATAAAATACATAGAAAAAATCATCTATACATTTACTGACTCAAATTTAAGTATGAATATATTGGGGTTATTCTTGTCTGTTTTATATGCCCACATATTTGCACAGCTGAGTTTATGTGGTATAAAACACTGTCACTATTTATCTCCACAAAGCTTTCTCTTGGTAATTAAACATGTTCGGTAATCAGATTTTTAAATACAGATTTATAGTAGCCCAGTAACTGCAAATCAAGTTTCAAAATGCTTCCTAACCATATTATTCTTTTTTTTTTAAAGATTTTATTTATTTATTTGACAGAGAGAGAGAGAGCCAGAGAGAGAGGGAACACAAGCAGGGGGAGTGGGAGAGGAAGAAGCAGGCTTCCAGCAGAGGAGCCTGATGTGGGGCTCGATCCCATAATGCCGGGACACTTAATGACTGAGCCACCCAGGCACCCCCATATTACTCTTTACTCTCAAAAGGATTTGACACAAGCTGAGACCAAGGGCGCAATCTGGCCAAAGGGCACAGTTTTAGGGTCAGAAGTGAAGCTGTGAATAGGCACTTGTATCTGCAAGTACGTTTTAGTAGTTTTATTTTTGTATTCTTTTTGGATTTGTTATTATTGTCATTATTTACATTACCGTGCTAGGCTTTTATCCCTGCGGCTGGTTATGGTAATGATGCCCTGGGGCCTCCTTCCATCAGGAGGAGAAAAAAGCCTCCTGTTTTGACAGCCAGGTGAGGCTCGGGATGGTGTGGGACAGGTACAAGGAGACCAGAAACCGCATGCGTGCAGTTCAGCCACCCAGGGCTAGAGCTCTATGGAACCAGATTTCCCTTCCCACAGGACATTTGTGGATTCATCTGAAAAAACTCCACTAATGATCACACCAAGGAGACTGTACTGTTTGTAGGCACTTGAAGGACTGATGGTCCCTTAGCAGCTGTTAATTATTTTCCAGAGAAAAATTAAAACTGTTTCTTTTATAATAAGATTTACTTTCTTTAGGGGCGCCTGGGTGGCACAGCGGTTAAGCATCTGCCTTCGGCTCAGGGCGTGATCCCGGCGTTCTGGGATCGAGCCCCACATCAGGCTCCTCCTCTATGAGCCTGCTTCTTCCTCTCCCACTTCCCCTGCTTGTGTTCCCTCTCTCGCTGGCTGTCTCTATCTCTGTCAAATAAATAAATAAAATCTTTAAAAAAAAAAAAAGATTTACTTTCTTTATTAATTTTATAGTGTTTTTTTCCCTCCCTGGCTCCATGACTTTAAAGATCTCTCCTTGAAAATCTTCCCAGTTTAAAAGGAATCAAGTTAAGACAGGCCAGGTTGCTGTGTGGTACAATGGCCATTCAAAGTGAGTATGAAGAAATATATCCCTTTGGGCCAGTGCTGAAGATTAAGAGAGAGACAGTCACCTAGGAAGCCGGGCCTATTCTCCAGTCTGAGAACAGCTCTTCCCTGCTAGGTCCTTAACTAATTTTATCCTCTGGGAGCCAATGTGGGCATTCCTCACATTAAAAGTGATTTAACATGTATCCCACTCTCCCATCTCAAGTCCTCAGGGCTCATACACAGTAAAGAGATGGTCCCAAATGTTCAGAGGCAGAAAGCAACACACAACCTTCTTATTGAGTGATTTTTAGTACCTCCAGGTGGTAACTAGGTCACAAGCACACAATTTAGCCTCCGATCCTAATAAAGTATTCATAAGAAACCCGGATCTCATTAAGTGATCACAGTTCTTACATACGTCAGGGAAATATTGTCCTGTGAACTCCAGATTTTAGTTCAATTTCACAAGTAACTGTAGAGAAATGCCTTTTCTATCTACCAAGTTTTGAGCAGTCCCTTTTCCCAAACATTATCTAAGTAATAAAACACAATAAAGAACCAGAAACAATTCTAAACTATTTTAAATTATTATTTTTTCTCTAACTTGGGCCACGAAGATTGAGATAATTTCCTTTTCTATTTATTAACGTGTCTATTCTAGTAGATGTTAGAATATTTTTTAGCAAGCTCCAATTTTCCTCTTTGTTTTATAAAATACTTGCTAATAATTACAGGTTAGGTTGACCACAACCAACAAGGGAAAAAAAATTCTATAGGTTTGACACTTGGAATAACAGTTCTTCTCCCTACTATATTTCTGAGAAAAGCTCCCCTAAAAATCATTCATTCCCACTAAAAATATACATCTAACACAATCTGTGTCAATGTGCTGACAATCTGTCATCCTAAAGCAATTCCTTCAGCTGTCATTGAACAGATAAGGAAAAGGAATTGACTAAATATACTAAATGTGGGCACAGAAGGTGTTTGCATTTTTGAATAGCGGTTTATGATTTACTCTAATATTCATATTTGAAGGTTAAGGAAATGTACAGAAACATAAGCATTTTAACTATATTCTTACAACTCAGAAATAATGAGGAATATGAGGCTCTGACAGCCCAGTGATACGTAAATAAACTCCTGCCGCCATACCTTTGAGCCCTCTAACCTTGCAGGAATGAGAAAACAGAGTGGGAGAAAACTCCTTGCTGCTGTTCACAAATGCACACATAATGTGCATGCCTGACTTTTCCAGGCTTGAGTGTCTCGAGGAAGACTAAGCTTCGTTTTGTCAAATGTTCTCCAGATCTCTACGGTATAGAACCGATATTCTGATCACAGCCCTACTTGTTGAATCAAAACGTGGGCATAGATGGATGGATCACCCTTAGCAGGCCTACCCAAAAATAAAGTGTGGGATTACAAAAAAGTGTGGGATTATGGGAGAGAGGATGTGTGTATATGGGGTGAGGGGTGGCAGAGAAGGGAAGGAAAGGGAGAAGCTCAATATAAACAAAAGACTTCTGATAGATGTGGCACTAGGCCTGATTCAAATATCTAAGAGCCATTACTAGAATATCTCTCTGCTTATTAAGATATAACTTGTATACAGTTCAATTCCCCTTTTTAAAAGTGTACAGTTTTAGGAGTTTTGACAACTGCATGCACTTGTGGAGCAACAGGAAAATCTGATACTTCTTAGTCATCAGAAAACTAATGGTTTCAGTGTCATGGTCAGGTCCGGGGCGGGGGCGGGGGAGAAGGATCCCAGTGTATGGAGGGTAGATAGAGTTCACGGCATTGGGCAGTGTGCCTGGTGCCTGATCACTACACCTCATGGTGACAAGGTCCTTGAAACTAGGTTTCTTTCCAATGACTTTATCATCTGTACAAAAAACTCATCCGCATCCCCAAAAGTGACTGGCTCAAAGGAACACGACCCAAAAGATAAAGAAACTTGTTGGCCTGATGGGACATTCATTAATTTGCTTGAAATAAAAATTGGTATAACTAATTGTTCTGGGGATTATGGTAACTTAACAAGTTACTCCCTCCACCCCCAAACTTTGTGATTCAAAACAATGACACCATTGATTCTGCTTACAGATCTAGAACGGGGCAAGGCTCAGCAGGGATCGCACATCTCTGCTCCACTGCTATTTCTAGGAGACTGGGGGCTGGAGTCCTCTGAATTTTGCACATGGACACAGCTGGCAGCTAAGACCTTGGAGAGCCTGTTGGCCACAAAGTTTCATGTGGCTTCTGCATGTGACCTGGTCTTCCTACAACAGGTTGGCTGGGTTCCAAGGGAACCTACCCTTGGAAGTCACCTGGTATCTACTGCTTGAGGCTGTTACAAAGGTCCACCGAGATGCAAGGGAAGGGAACACAGTCCCCACTGCTCAGTTAGAGAAGTATCAGAAGCAGTTTGTATGAAGAGCATGGGACTTAAAAGACATATTGGTGTAGCCACCTTTGGAAGATATAATCTGTGGCTCTTTTATGAGCCACCAAGATGAACAGCAACAAGAATGATCTTTCCGAAGTGCAAGTATCATCACATCACTCCTACTGTGCTTAAAATGCCATGACTCGCACATATCCAAGGCTTAACTGATGTCATCCCAATTTTCTCTCCCACACTTCCCATACCCAACCTTCAACCATTCAGAGCTCCTTGCAATTTTGCAGACTCACTTGTATACCCTCTTCCTTCTTTGCTTTTCTCTGTTTACTCTGAGCCATGCCCTTCTGTAGGATGTTCTTCTTGGAAGAAGCGGCCTGCACCTGTGTTATGCCAAGAAAAGGGACCTGTATTCTCACCCTGGCTTTGGCCCCCGGCCAGTTGTCTGACCTAGGGTTTTATTCAATTACCTGAGCCACAGTTTCTTCGTGTTTCCATTCCTTCCCCTTGAAAGATGTTGATCTCAAGGGCACTCCTTAACAAAATCCCTCATGCTAAACAACAGCTGAGTCTCCTTTCCAGGGAACCCAACCTGCAACGAACAGTTTGGAATGATCCCAGTCTTTTACTACAATGAAAAGTAAAATGCTTACAACTCATGCCACTGACAATGGGCTAATCTCCCCCAATATATAAAGAACTCCTAGAAACTAAAAAAAAAAAAAAAAAAAAAAGAGTGGAAATGGCAGTACTTATCAAAATTATTAATGCATTTACCCTTTGACATGGAAGTCCCACTTCTGGGAATTTATCCAACACTGAAGCAGAATTTGTTGAAGGAAAATGTTGAAGTTGGAAATAACCCAAGTGTCCATCAATAGGGGACTGGTTAAATAAACTATTTACCTAACCGAACACTCTACAGTTGCAAGAAGAATGAAGAGGCCCTCAGCATTAATGTGGAAAGTCCCCTGGGATATATTTTAAGACACAAAAGGAAGGGGCAGAACAGGTGTCTAGAATGCAACAGGTGTCTAGAATTTTGTGTAAGAAAGAAAGGCATGATGGTGAATGATCACACAAGCTGGTGTCTGCATGAACAAATGCTGGAAGGATGTACCAGGGACACCTCTAGAGGGAAGGGGGCAATGATGAGGACAGACCCAGAGATAGGAGATTTTATTTTGTTTAATTTTCACTGGGGTTTTAAAGTCTAGAACCATGTGAACACATTACCTTTTCACAGCAAGGAGTGTTTGTGGTTTTTTATTTTATTTTTTTTGTTTTGTTTTTGTTTTTAGAAAAGAACCAAATAAAAACAAACCCAGATGACTGGATTAAGAAGATGTGGTCTATATATACAATGGAATATTACTCAGCTATCAAAAAGAACGATTTCTCAACATTTGCTGAAACATGGACGGCACTGGAGGTGATAATGCTAAGTGAAATAAGTCAAGCAGAGAAAGACAATTATCATATGGTTTCTCTCATCTATGGAACATAAGAACTAGGAAGATCGGTAGGGGAAGAAAGGGATAAAGAAAGGGGGGGTAATCAGAAGGGGGAATGAAGCATGAGAGACTATGGACTCTGAGAAACAAACTGAGGACTTCAGAGGGGAGGGGGGTGGGGGAATGGGATAGACTGGTGACTACCGTAAGGAGGGCACGTATTGCATGGTGTATTGGGTGTTATACGCAACTAATGAATCATTGAACTTTACATCAAAATCCAGGGATGTACTGTATAACATAATTCATTATATTATGTATAACATAATATAATAAAATAATAATAAATAATAAAAATATTATTATGAAAAAAAACAAACCTCAGATCTATTTGTCATTAATTTTGTCATTAATTTTGGTGGAAAGAGCAAAGTAAGAATTATGAATCCAATGTAATATTTTTTCCAAATGACCCCCTCTTGCCCTTCACCATCTATGTAAAATATCTTTTACCCACTCACTTCAAATGCCAGTTTAATCATAAACCAAAGATCCGGCTGTATTTGGTTTTTGTTTGCTCTCCTTGATTCTACTGATCTGCTCATGCGTAGTCCCCGACTGCTTTTATTGCTACACCTTTGTACTACGTGTAACATCTGGCATGACAAATCCCCTTCATACTTTTATTTTTAAGATTTCCAGGCTATTTTTTTCATATATTTCCTTATTATCTTCAGTATTTCCTTGTTTAAATAATCACTTCGATGCTTGTATGTGTATATATGCATGTGTATGTCTCTGTGTGTACAGATTTCTCCCCATCCCAGAGTGGGGCAGGTCTTTCTGTTTATTCACATTGACTTTCACAGTGGGACTTGTCTTATTGTAACTCTAATTTGCTTAAGTTCGTTTTGAGTATTATGTATTTTTGATTAATATTTAACTTAAATCTTTTCTGACTCATGGTAGGCAGAAAAACTTGATTTTAATTATCATTTTAATTTTGTCCTTCAGAATTCACTCTACCAACAATAAAGACTTGGTTCTTTTAAGGAGAATTTGGTTTTTTTTTTCCCTCAGTTATGCTCACTGTTTAGAAACCACTGATTATCAACTCTTGATGTGGGCAGATATCACTTGTGAGATTAATGTTGCGACAGATGCCATAGAAGCAGGAAGAAAAGGCGAAGCAGCAGTGAACTCCAGCTAGAGGCAGGTGGACCATGGTGTTGGCTATAGTTACAAGAGTAGCCGGCGAGGAGAGGGAGGCAGGCAGAGGCATCCTGTGAGAGCTCCTCTGGGAGGTACCCCAGGTATTTCTACACAGACAGATTTCTATCGAACCACACAAACAGAGGAAAGAAAAACAAAACCCCAAGAGCATGTGTACGTACATGGTTCCTGTAAGTATATGGCAGTGCTGATTCCAGGAAGCACTGGAAAAACAACGGTCTCAGGAGACCAGGGTAAAAACAAAGGCCATATGCTTGGGTGGGAAGAAAATTCCATAGCTGCTACAGAACGTCCCTGTAGCGAGTATTCCCAATCTTTTCAGATGCATTTAGGGTTCATGCTACAGAACGTCCCTGTAGCGAGTATTCCCAATCTTTTCAGATGCATTTAGCGTTCATGCAACAACATATTAGGAGTATGTAATGTGAGCTTTTAAAATTTCCAACAAGAATGACCAAGTCAAATGCATATTTTGCATCAGCTAATGATTATGAACAGATCAAAAACAAGAGAGATACCAAAGAGAAAGACATTTTTCACAGCATTACATTTTGGCTAAGTTTCTCTGGCTAATCTCCCCCCACCAAAAAAAAAAAAAAAAAGGCAGCATATACAAAATGCATCCAGCTTTTATAGATTCAAAATAATCTCAGGAACAGAAACAGCAGTGAGTTCAGGAAAACTTATTTTCCACTTTCATATCAACACATACTAGCGGCCAGGGTATACTGACTGCACTGTTGTTTGCTCTTATGGTGGAGTGTTCCAAAGCAGGTGAGCTTCAAGCACCCTGAAGGCTGGCATAATTGCTAGAATTTCTGGATACTTGAAGGCTATAGTCAGCCCCGGTAAAAAAATACCCAAGATCAGCCATAGCACTTTACCCACCTGAAAGTACTGGCATTATCTTTGTGGACAGCACAATTCCCACCTGCTCTGTACGCATAGAGACAGAGACTTGTGTTTTCAGGTAACCAGCAGGCACCTGGAGGAGGTGATCTTTTTGGACTCTAACACAGGGATACGTCTTGGTCTGGCGCAGCCTGGAGGACTAGCTTCAGTCAACATGAGATGGCTTGGCTTTGAAAGAAACGAGCGAAGCTCATACTCTGGGAGCAGAGGAAACTCTCTCACATGGAGTCCTTCCCGCAAACCCCAACAGAGTGCACTGTTTAGGGCCTGGAGTTTTAAGGGACAAGGACATCAATTTCAGTGTTTCATTTAAATGCTTTTGATGGAACTCAGGCAAAGTGTGAGAGCATCAAGGATTCTGGGCTAATTAATGAAATCTGTAAATGCCACTCTGGGTTGGGAAGAACATCAGGCCACAGATGATGTTAGAAAAACTATTTCTCAGTTATAAACAGATGACCACATTACTGGAATACAACTACTTATTAGCACCTGAATTGTTAGCAATACACACACAGGAGGCAAGCAAACTTCATTAATCTAGCAGATTGAATCATGGTTCTTCTGCTCTACAGTGATTCCATACAGTTGTAGAGTATAAGAGGGGCCACATTTAAGGTAGAACTTTTTAAAGAGGTAGTAAAAGTGAGAATTACCTCATCCTGAAAGGTTCCCAGCAGAGGGTGGACTGGATGACTGTCTGCTATTGTAGGGCAGAATCCCATTCTGAGAGGAAGGATGAACTAGAAAAGCCTCGAGCCCACAACACTAGAGTTGAAAGACTGGTCAAATATTCAATATCTTAAAATAATGCTAAAGGGCTAATTTGAGGACTCTATGTGGTTTGGCCCTATGCTAAAGGCTTTCCTGTATGGTTTTACTTAATCCTCACAAACTCTTTGATGTACGTACTTTATTGTCCTCATTTTACAGGGAAGGACACTGAGGCTGGGAGTGGCCAGGAGGCATGCCCGGATTTGCAGGGCTGGCACAGGAAGCAAAGCCCCCAAGTGGCCTGACTGCAGAGCCTCACCCTGCCCTAACACTGCTGCTGTCTGCTCATGGCCACCGCCAGTGAGACGGCAAATGGAAGACTGGTTGTAAGAAGACAAGTCTATGGGCTCCTGGCCCTTCCCCTCTCCAGAAAGGTTAGCAGAAAGTGTTCACCAGGCCTACTCACCCCTCCACCACCGTCATCTTGCCTTGTTATGATCAGTGTTACTCCAGTCAAATTGTATTCATGTTCTTCCTTAAACTATGATGTCCAGTGACTTCCTGGGCCCTAGTTCACAACCCCTTGGGACTGGGCTTCTGGAACTCCCCAACCATGAGAAACCCTATTTCCAGAATGGACTACAACTAGGCACTACAAAGAATAAACCACTGATGCTCACAACAACATGGATGAATCGCAGACGCGTTACGCTGAAGACCATGCAGTGGTATAATTCCACCCGCAGGACCTTCTCAGAAAGGCAGAACTACACGGTCAGGAAACAGACCCGTCACTGCTAGGGACTGGGTATAGGGCTAGGGTGGGCTCTACAAACAGGGCCGAGAGAGCTTTCTGAGGGCTGGCGCTGCTCTTTAACGGAGCGTAGCGGTAACTACACCACTGTGTGCATTTGTTAGACTCACAGACCCAGGAGAGACTGTGGACTCTGGGAAACAAACTGAGGGCTTCAGAGGGGAGGGGGGTGGGGGACTGGGATAGGCCAGTGATGGGTAGTAAGGAGGGCACGTATTGCATGGTGCACTGGGTTATACGCAAACAATGAATCATGGAACACTACATCAGAAACTAAGGATGTACTGTATGGTGACTGACATAACATAATAAAAAATTATTATAAAAAAAAAGACTCCTAGACCGCACGCTGGAAAGGGCTTATTTTATTGCATGTAAATTACACCTCATAGAAAAAGAAAGTGGTCTATCAGTATACCATACTAATAAATACCTTCAAAGGAATAAAGAAAACCAACACGGCAAGGCTAACAAGGAGGTAAAAGTTCCTAGTTAGTACTTAACATTACAGAGAAGCAACTTTCAGATTGTTGAGGGGTTGACAAAAAGATTATCAAAACAACACGCAGCTTAGTTAAAGGAGCAATAATAAACCTCATCCTATAACCTCTGGATAAAAGAGGCCAACACTGTAATCAATATCCTTTTATCGGCATGCTCTGGAGGTACAGGCGGTACTTAGTAACACTAATCTACTTTGACTCCCCTCACTTCGAAAGATGAAGCAAGAAAGCAGACGCATCACTTCTTGCACCTTCTTTAAATAGTCCACTGGATCTGCCAGGGCACTGGAACGAAGAAATGAAGGGCACTCTAAACTCCCAGAACACCTGTTGGAAACCAGTATCGTGGCTCAAGTGAAAACCAATATACTGGCTCCAATGAGTTGTCAGAAGGCAAGGAAGATTATTTACCACTTAAAAGTACAGGCATTCACTAGAGATGAGTTTTCTGATGTGATACTTATTCACAGCAGCTATTTTAACCGAAGGTCAAATCCAAAAGACCCCTAAGTACAAGAAAAAGAATGACGAATTTCACTTTCATAATCACATTTTACTTGCTTGTCAAAAAGTATTTTAGAACTATGGGCCAAGATCTATTGTTCTTTCCTAAGTCAGGCTGAGCAATTTAGAAAAAAGGAGAAGAGAAGGTGCCCTGCTCCTGGTCCTCTCAAAGCAAATGGAGAGTTATCCAAAAAAGAAAAGGCGATCATTTTCCATCATCGGAGGGCTACGTTACAAACTCCCTTTGCCCTCTTCCCATTATCTTCTCCTTCCTCTGCTATAGAAGGTATTCTTTCTGTTGTCACCTTAACTTTTCCACAGCCTATAACTGAAGTCTCTGTTCTCAATCTTAGAGTCTCAACCACCCTTAATCAAATGTCACTGAAATTTACTTGCTCAGAATGGTGCTACGCGGGTATAGAGAGATGAAAAGGGATAGATAGGTGTGATTGGGGGATTTATGCTTAGACACTTTCCCAAAATTAATTTTAAGAATTAAAGGGTATCTGGGGCGCCTGGGTGGCTCAGTCGTTAAGCGTCTGCCTTTGGCTCAGGGCGTGATCCCGGCGTTCTGGGATCAAGCCCCGCATCAGGCTCCTCGGCTGGGAGCCTGCTTCTTCCTCTCCCACTCCCCCTGCTTGTGTTCCCTCTCTCGCTGGCTGTCTCTCTGTCAAATAAATAAATAAAATCTTTAAAAAAAAAAGAAAGGGTATCTGATTTCAGAAGTCTTAGGAAAGCTGGTCTCTACTAGCAGAAAAAAGGACAGGAAGAAATACAGAAGAGCAACACAAACGGAGTAAAATGGCAAGAAAAACCTAATTGGTAAAATCAACTTCACCAGAGTGAAAATCTAAGAGTTTCAGGTGAAATAAAAGGTAGTCTAAGGTAGGAATGCGTTTAAAGAATGCAATGAAAGGGACGCCTGGGTGGCTCAGTTGGTTAAGTAAGTGTCTGCCTTCGGCTCAGGTCCTGATCCCAGGGTCCTGGGATTGAGTCCAGCATCAGGCTCCCTACTCAGTGGGGAGCCTGCTTCTCCCTCTGCCCCTCCTCCCCACTCACACTCTCTCTCTCTCTCTCTCTGACAAATAAATATATAAATAAATCTTTTAGAAAAAGAATGCAATCAAATTAATCTTTTATTCTCTCTCAAAAGATGAGGTTAAACAAATTCTAAATCTGAATTAATCTTCTAATACTTAGAGTGCATAGTTCTCTTATGAAAATTCCACCAGGAAAGATTGAAGTTAGACCAGAAAAGTATTTCCTAAATAGAAAGCAGAAATATAATATGCTACTTAAATAATCTTGTCTTATATTCTAAACACACACACACACACACAGTCCAACAGATTCTGACATGTCAGCCTCTATTGAAATGTGTTCAACTGATTATCTGTTTATTGAGCACTGTGCATTTAGTCCTGTCTGGAGGCAAAGTCAGAAAGAAAGGGTTCCTGCCCTTAGGGAAGTCAGAAGCAACTTGATAAATAGAAATAACATTCACCGTGACAAGCACGAGTACTGTTACGCAGGTGCTACATCTGAATGCAACAGGACCTAAAGGAAAGGAATAAGAGAGGAGTAAGTTGGAATAAGTGAGCTTTAATACATGCGGTGATGAGCTGACCCCTCCCGTTGCTGGGGTTGCTTCGTTTCTGCCACGGCACCAGGAGGGGAGGAAAGAGCAGGCACCCGAAAATAAGGCCCAGCTTTGCACACAGCAGACCTCTCAAAGTTCACATCACCCCTGGAGTCCTTTGCATTGATTTGTTTTTGGACCTGTACTTTTTTCTCCCCCCTCAGGGAGGTTTTATGAAGTTAGAGACTCAATTTTTAAAACATCAATGGCTAAATACATTTTTTTAGGATGTTGGATCTTTATAATGAGCCTTTCAGGTAAAACAGCTGCAAAAACATCATTAAAAAAGCATATATTGTCAGATGTAAAAGGCAGCAAGCTAGAGTCTATTTTTATAAAGTTCAAAGTGATGGTATATCTTGTAAGGGAACTCCCTCCAGACTGTGAATATTTCTCTCCCTGTCACCCCTCCCCCCCTCCACCTTTTGCTGATAAACTCCCAGCTCCATAAATGGGCAGGAACCAACTGGGCTTTGGGAGAACATTCCAAAGCCCAAGCGCAGCCAGTTCTGCAGCCATCTTCCTACTGAAACATAAAACCTAGCAAACTACACTTCTTCCCTCTTGTTTACTAAGGGCCTGGTGACTTCTGACATTTATCACGGAGCTGGAATAAACAGAGAGGGTTAAGTGGGACAGACAGGTGCGGGCCTCTCTCTGGCATGCCAACCTAACCCTCTCCTCCAGCCCCCCTCACTTGATCGGCCCCTCTTCATCCTTGAGGGCTTAGCTCAGTTCATCCTGGAAAGCTGAGGCTTCCACGGCTGTAAAGCAGCACTTCTGAGAGTCCTCATTGTGCACCGCACGCTGTCTTCCTGTAAGCCAGCACCCCGCAAGCTGCACTGTAACTATGGGAGTCTAATCTGCATCCCCTACTCACTTCCAAGGCTGGGGGCTCGTTCTGGTTCCTGCATTTGGATCCCACGACCCCAGAATGCTTGACTTGGAGAACAAGGATGCCTGAGGCAGGGAAAGTATTCTTCAGAATGTCCCTACTTCTAGCTAATTCCCATTTGTAAACTACCCACTGGAAAGCCATTCTCAAAATAGTTTTCCTTCCGACTATTAAAATTGTAATTATTGCTCAACAACTATCGGCCCCAAATAGGAACCACCCAGGTAATCACTAACTCGACAAGCTGGGATGTTCGTGGAAAGGGTTTGGCACGAGACTTGTGCATACAGCCACTGGGGCACTTCTCGTGCTGTGCACGTCGCCAACACTCCCCACCAAATGGGGAACTTTGCAGAGCTTATCCCAGGGCCCCTGGTCCTAGCATTCCACCTGCCATGGAGTCGGTGGTCAACACCTGCTTAAAGCTTTTACTAGAAAATGGATAGGTTCATATTTGATGAAGTCACAAACTCTACAGATAGGTCTGTACGTTGACTGTGCTTTTCAATTCACCTTCACCTATTAACATGCTACCATTAAGCCCATGACTCCAATCTAGCCCCTCAAAGAAGGACTCTTTATCAGGAAATACAAAGCTGCCTCTGACAACAAAGATGCACGGGACAGAAGGCGAATGAAGCTTAGCTCTCAGGAATTTTGTCTTCTACCATAAAGAGATCTCTTATGTGTCAAGAATGATATACATTTTTTGAGATATATTTAAGTTGTGCATTATAAGCAAAAAGGGGAAAAGTATTGGATAATGTTTTAAAGTTTTAAAACATCTATTCTTCATTGATTCTAACATTTAAAGCAAAATCTACCCAAAGCTAGTGCTTTCTTTCCCCGTTTACAAGGCAGTCTGGGTTACTCTCGGGAAATAGATGCCAGTTTGGAATATGGCTGAGCAAATCCACAGCATCTTTTTATATTAACATATTTAAATTAGGTCTCCACAAATAAGAAGCTAGTCAGACAATAAGTGAAAGAAGGAGCTGCCTTCAAGTAATTTACATATGATTATTTTCAAACAATAATGATCTGAAAAATGGAGGAAAAACCCCCCAAACCTCTCAGAGGTCCAACAACAAAAAACTGTAACACAGCTAAAAGGATTACGTATATGTTCTCAGAAAAAATAAATTCAAAGTACTTCTCTGAGAGTATTTTGGATTAGAATGGCAGTTTATGCAGGAACTATAATTCATTTTACTGTTTTAGATTTAAGACACAGGAAACAAAGTGCTGGTAAACCTTCTGGAGTATTCTAGAGCACAGGCTTTTGCTTGTTTGTTTTAGACTTGTCAGATATTGATAAGTCTTAAGTAGCTTTCAATGAAATTCTGTTGGTTGGGTTGCATTTGGTCTCAGATTGCTGTGGTTTAAATCTCTGTCTCATCCTGTGATAATATTCCAGACCTCTATGCTAAATATGCATCCCAGTTCCTGGCCAGTATCCCGTACCAGTTTAATGACCCCAAGAAAACTTTACTATTTCTTATATATGGTGCCAAAAATAAACAGACACTCTAAGTGGTATAAAATTCCCATTTTTTCACATCAAAGCCTATATGTTATGGTTATTCTCTATATCAGGAGCCACCAACGAATCGTCGTCATAATTTCAAAGTCTCATCTCTTTTTCAAAGATGATTTGGTGTCTTTTCTTTACATTATACCAAAGTTGATAAGGGATCTGTACCATAATTTTTTGAATTGCAGGTTAGATTCAAGTAATTTTCCCTATTGGTTTCCTATTTGCATTATATTATCACTAACAATTTTCTCCATTCCAAATAACCTTTTCTCAGGGGTTCAGAAAGTCTGTGGACAAACAAACACACACCTAGTAAATGTTTAACATGCTGAGGCTGTGATGCTTGAAACTCTTTGTTCTGTTTTGTACTCTATTCAGGAAATTCTGAATAACAAACGCCTAGTTTGTTAAATAGCGTAGGAACTTTAAAAAATTTAA
This sequence comes from Ursus maritimus, assembly GCF_017311325.1. Taxonomy (NCBI): domain Eukaryota; kingdom Metazoa; phylum Chordata; class Mammalia; order Carnivora; family Ursidae; genus Ursus; species Ursus maritimus. Next base: position 6,463,568 of record NW_024423344.1, on the reverse strand, counting down.
TCAACTCTTCTCTCTTTGGGCATTATCACAGAGCAGTCACATGAGAACCTCAAAAATGTGTAGGAATATTTCTCCAATCTTTACATTTAAGGTAAATTCCTCCCATTGCCCAAATCAAAGAGTTTTAAAAAATCAGTCGTTTCTTTCTGCTTATAAATTATGCTGGGAAATGGTTACATAATGGTCATGATTTATGCCCCAGGTTAAAACTACAAAATTACATTAAAGGTCTCTGCATACCATCTGTCCTACATACTGACATACACATTTTCTGAAATTGCTTTTACTGTGGCCCTTGCCTACTCCAGAATGAAAAAGGAATGCCAGCCTCCAACAGCAACAGAACTCCTGTCTAGTTATTTAGATCCCCTTCCCAGGCCACTTATATAAACCATCCAGCCCTATCTTCTTGCCTTGGTTAACTTTATTATTTTATTTTATTTATTTTATTTTATTTTTTATTTATTTTATTTAATATTTTATTTTTTTTTTTTTAATTTATTTTTTGCCTGCTGCTCCCCCTACTTGTGCTCTCTCTCTGCCTTGGCTAACTTTATTCCTTTTCCTGCCCCCCACCTCAGACACCAGGAAAGCACCCCCTCTAGCTGGCGGACAGGAACCCCATCTGCCCCACAAGGCAATGACATTATGCATGGGTCTAGCCCACAACAGAATTTTACCTTCTGAGAAATATGATCTATCTGGTCACAGCCACAAAACTTAGCATTTAATTGCTAATACAAAACAAAACGACTTGTCAAGTTTGTTCTCCAAACATTCAGTGAACTCTCCAAAGCATTTGGAAAGCCTGGCTGCACATTTTTGTTTCCCTCCACGTGACTAAAGCCACAAAGTGCTTGTGATACTTTTTAAAATGTTTTTAGGATTCTTTATTGTGGTAAAATACACACAACATACAGTTTACCATCCTAATCATTTTTAAGTGTACATTCACGTCTTTGTCATCTGTCTCCAGAAACTCTTTGTGACATTCTTGTCATCGTCTATGCGAGGCAGGCAGAAAACTGCCAGTTAAGTTTCTAACGATAAAATCTAGTTTTAATTTATAGAACTGTATGCCTAATAAGGGTGTATCTAACTGTGTATTAATTGTGCTTCGATAGCAATGATTAAAAACAGAATCAGGAGGGACACGGTGGGAGATGAGGCTGGTGACAGTCAGGATCCAGACCACGAGGGGCAGGGGCATGAAGGGGGACATGGGGATTTCATCAGGAGCCACCGGAACCTTGAAGAGTCCGAGGAGGACGATGGCACTCACTGCCAACATTACTGAGCACCTATGTTCCAGAAACTGCGCCAGCCACTGGAATCACGCACAGGTGCATTCAGGAAGCTCATCCTGGTTGCATTCCAGACGGCTGATGGGGCAAAGCTAGTGGTCTTTGCTATCAAGCAGGTGAGATATAGATTAAGGCAGCAATGGAGGGAATGGAGAGCCAATGTTTATGTATTTTTCGTTTTGCCTATTGATAGGGTAACCACGAAATCAGATTCCATCATTTTGTTCCTATTTTTTCATCACTTGAGCCAATGGTTACTTCAGCCTGAATAAATTTAATGTGACACATCAAATAGCACAAAGGCCGGTCAGCAACAAGGAACCTGGGGTACAGATAATAATACATAAACCTGATCGGGTGTTATATTCAAGGCACTGTGGTAGTAATGCTTGAATTAGATCACTGTCATTTGGTAGAATATTTATGGCTGCTTAGAGGGACGGCTGTTATTCTACAAGGCTCTTTGTGGGTAAAAAGGAAGATGACTTGAACATTTATCAATATAGGAATGGTTAAAGAGATTGTAGGAAAACATACTGTGAAACACCAGGCAATGAACCCATATGTAGTCACGGGGATGATTCCCCCAAATACACCGGTAAGTTTCACTTCAACTGCAGAACGTATTACAAAGCATGAGGACATTTATGTAAAAACGTTGATTTGTTTGTACATGTAAACGGCTCTATAAACACAGGAAAAGGTCATAAAGGAATATACCTGAGGGCTGGGGATGAGAGTGGAGGGAGCTTGCAGGTGGTGTTCCATATTGCAGCGAGGACAGAACCATGTATTGCTTCCACAGAAAACTCAAGTTTTAGAGGTCAGTGTACCAAGGGAGCAGATCGTATTAATTACAGGCTCATAGGTCTTCCATACAATCTTTACTGGTTATTCGAATCACGATGATCCTCACAATAATGGCCAAGACTCTATGAGTATGTATGCACACATGCCCACTTGTGCAGTTTTTAATCTGCCAAACTGCCTTTAGACTGCATTTATAAATGACTGACAGTTACTTATATCAGAGGACATTGAGAAGGGAACATACTTGTTGTTGCAAAGGGTTTCTTCTTGAGTTACAAGAAAACCATTGAAGAATACAATTTATTCTCAATTAGTTACAAGGAAACCTTTAGAATGCAAAACTATTCATTGCAAAGGAGCAAATCAAATTATAATAATCTTTGATCTTTTGGTTCAAAACACACTAAAATACCATCCAAGTAGAACTTTCCTGTTTTTAAAGTTATATTTGAAATGCATGCTGATGCCACAGAGGTTGGGCAGACACTGAGTCAATGCTTTCTGGGCTCAGTTGAGGATTTTGTTTTTTCTTGATTTTCAAATTAAATCTCCTCAAAATACTAAGCAGAAGACTGAGACCAGAGTGGTGGAGACTACTTAATTTTTTAAATTTTATCAAGAATGTTTTTAAAGGCTGTTTACAAAAGACCATGTACAGCTGTGGTTCAGCTACAATTGAAAAATTAATTTAAGGAATTCACATGGCATTTTCAGGGCCTCATTCCAAATGGAATTTTCCAGACAGACAAAAATTGTACTCTTCTCATCCTTAGTCCTCTTGAAGTTTTTTTTTTTTTTTTTTTTTAAAGGCAAGATAGGAGGTGTAAATGACTAAGAAGGGCCCCGGAGAAAGCTCTGGGAAGCTAAAGGGTTGGGAGCTTCATGTAAAATGTCGTGATAAGAAGTCTAGACTATCTGTAATTTGCTGATTTTGAGGAAAACCAGATTATTAAGAAATCCTGTGAAGCCAACCACTACAGTAGGAGCTGAAAATGCATGTGGGACTTGGGATGGCATGTGGGAGCAGGGATTCCCACACTCCTTTAGTCCACAGCACTGATTATCTATGACCCCAAGTGACATTCAGGAGTGACTGCTATCACGGAGGCAAAAAAAAAAAAAAAAGCCCCAGAAACAGAAGGACAAACACACTCAAGTGCCAAAAAAAGAAAAAAATAGCAGGAAGATAGAAACTATAAAATCTGTTACACACAACATCTCGAAGTTCTTACTTGGAGGGGACTGAGTTGAGTATTATAGCCTGAGATGAGCAGACAAGGCAAGCAGGATGCCCTTCGTGTAAATGAGAACAATGTACAACTTGCAACACTCAGGAAAGATACTCATTAGTAGTTTGGTTACAGACTGAGTGATGTGAACCTTTATGTTTCACCTGAATATTCTATAGGAAAGAGGTAGACAATTGGGTAAAGAATTGTGTAGTTACAGTCACATTAGCAAACCACTTGTTAAATTCCCTGAGCTGCGTCAGGACCACATCAGATAAAGTTCATCTATGTCTTGGTTATTATTTCTGCCAAGAGTTGAGAAACCAGACACAAAATAACTCATAACAGACTGAGGTATTAACACCAAATGCAATTAACATTGCTTTTCTATTTCTTCACAGAGTGACCGCCTGCTTCCTCTTTTCTCAACATAATTGGAAATCTATTAGTCACGTTGGCCTCAAAAGCCACACCTTTGCAGCAGAGCAGTCCTTAAAAAGGAGGAAAGATGTAGCTGGTCTTCCCACTGAGTTCAAACAGAAAGTGCCCATTCTGCTTTTTCTTGCCCCTCCCCCCTCCTACTCTAGTCCCTCTAATAAGTAAAATAAATGTGCTTGTAATTGAATCAACATCTTCTGAAAACCAGTTTGACAACCCAAGAAGTTCACGGAGATATTTTTAATTACCTTATTTGTTTACTTCCCACTTACTCCCACACCTCCCCCATTTAAATAGTATTGTCCAAATATCCCAGAGGCGATGAATCAATGCTTGGGTAACTTGCAGATGCCATGAGAAATAGAGCAAGAAATCAGGCCCTCTCGTTCTAGGAAAGAAAAGATCGACCGGGTTGCCTGGAAACGTCCCTGTGCCCACCAAGACAGGTGCGAGCATCTGCTGCCCGGGCTCTGACCCCCCTGGGAGGAGCAGGCTGTGAGTGACAACATGCTACGTGGGCCAAGGACACCAAGGCTGCCCGCATTGTTTCCTCGACATAAGGACCTCGACCTGTGAGGTGTCCCCTGCTTCATGGAGGTCATGTGTGTCACAGTTTCCTGTCTGTCCCAGCAGGACCTTTTAATTTCACATGAACAAAATCCTTTCTTGCAATTACCTAAAATATGTGAAGATGCCCTTTGCAAAAGCCGCCCCCGTTTCCCCCCTACTTGAGGAAGAAGTTGGCCTGGCTCACCTCGATAATGTAGAGGACCACGTTCTTATAGAAACAGTACAGGATGCACTTGGTCACCCGATTGTAGCTCCAGGCACCGTGGACCAGCAGCAGCTTCTCCAAGTAGGAAAACTGAGGGGGGAAAATGGCAAAGTTCAGGAGCGTCCATCCTTTAGGAACAAAAGTCACAAAATGTCCTTCGGGGACAGACAAGGTTGAGGAAGCCAGATTCTGCAGAGAACTTGAGAAAACCATTCACTTCCAGAAACTAAAGACAGAGCTTTCAGGTCCAGTGAGGACAACTGAACTCTCCTCTTAAATCTACAAACTTAATATTTCCCCCAAAGGCCAGTGTGGACTTCTCATTGTTATTCTTGTGAATTCTGTTTACACAAATACTTTTTTAGGGTCTTAACTCTTAGGAGAAGGTGACCTCTTAAACTGGAAGAAAAGCAAAGCATGGTGGCAACCAGATGCTTCTATCCCATCAGATCTGATGGTGACTTCAGGAACAAGGACAGGAGCCCTCGCACACCAGTACCTTTTTTTTTTTTTTTAAAAAAGGATGCTCATAGATACACGACCTATTTCCACTGTCAGCTCACACATTAAAAGCAATTGCACATGCACAGAGATGCAGAGACGCTCAGGCACAAACACACAGCCTTACCCGCCACACCATTTTGTTCTCCTTTTTTGCTTCCAACTAGTACAGAGTACCTCTTGCTAGAGTGCGATGCAGTCAAGAAAAGCAAGAAGCCAACAAGCGGCTGATACTAAGGTGACAGGGATGGAACGGCTCTTGCAATTTGAAATACTGAGAACTATTCAATAAAATCCCTGAATCCTCTTTGGGCAGGGGGTCTTTGGGCACCACTTGAATCCTATCCCCTCAGCCTTCTCTTTGCCTGGCTTCACTTTCGGAGCCTACTTCACAAAGGTCCCCCAAAGCATGAGCTGGAGGAAGGGAAGTGAGTTTTTTGTTGTTGTTTTGTTCTGTGAACTATGATGCGCTCTGGCATGAAGGCACCATTGGGGCGATCCTGTTTGTTTGTTTATTTATTTATTTTGCTTTTTATTTTTTATTTTATTTTATTTTTTTAATGTTTTTTTATTATGTTATGTTAGTCACCATACAGTACATCCCTGGTTTCTGATGTAAAGTTCGATGATTCATTAGTTGCACATAACACCCAGTGCACCATGCAATACGTGCCCTCCTTACTACCCATCACCAGCCTATCCCATTCCCCCACCCCCCTCCCCTCTGAAGCCCTCAGTTTGTTTCTCAGAGTCCATAGTCTCTCATGCTTTATTCCCCCTTCTGATTACCCTCCCTTTCTTTATCCCTTTCTTCCCCTACCGATCTTCCTAGTTCTTATGTTCCATAGATGAGAGAAATCATATGATAATTGTCTTTCTCTGCTTGACTTATTTCACTTAGCATTATCTCCTCTCTTAAAAAGTTAAAAATTGAGCTACCCTATGACCCAGCCATTGCACTACTGGGTATTTACCCCAAAGATACAGACGTAGTGAAGAGAAGGGCCATATGCACCCCAATGTTCATAGCAGCGTTGTCCACAATAGCTAAATCGTGGAAGGAACCGAGATGCCCTTCAGCAGATGACTGGATTAAGAAGTTGTGGTCCATATATACAATGGAATATAACTCAGCTATCAGAAAGAATGAGTTCTCAACATTTGCTGCAACATGGACAGCACTGGGACGATCCTGTTTAAATTCATGATTTCTGCACACTGATTAGCCTTGGACTGCACTGACACCCCCCTTGGTTGCCTTGAACTAAAACCTTAATTCCCCCGTACCAAGTCCCAGGGCAGTCCTTGGGCTCGTTCTCTTAGAAGAGATAATCAGGCTAGATTGAGAACATCCATAAACTTCAGAAATGCTTTTGCTGTTGCAAACTTCCTATTAATTTCTGATTACTTTTGAAATTAAATTTAACTATCGGTAGAAAAGAAAGACTCTGATTGGAAATGTAATTTTTTTAAGGAAACATTCTCTTTCAAGAAGAAGCCACATAATAATTTTCATTAGCCCTGAAGAAGGGATCTTAATCGGACATGACATCACATTTCGTGAGTTCTTCCAGGAGATCGGGGTAAGGCGGGTCACTCAAAAGCTATATGGCCGCTTCAGAATGGCAGGAGTAGGTGCATATGGAAAAATAAAACTCTCCATAAAAGCTCATTAAGGATTCCAAAGGGGAATGGGGAATCATAAAATAACTGGCTAAACAAATAAAAAGGAAGTTTGTGTTTGACCCGGACCCCCTGATGTTAAACTTCAGTGGGCACAGAGAACACCTGCTGGAGTCATCCGGAATGACTCAACGTTAGCGCTACAATGATTTGTTTTGAGGGGAAAAAAAATACATATATCCTAAATCAAATGCTATTTTCAGGAGGTCATTCAAAAAATGTTAAGAAGGTAGGGGATGGGAATGATCGTCTCCTGAGGAGAACAGGCAGCTGGGGCCAGAGGCACCATATCCTCCGGCTGCCAGCACAGGCCGCCCATGGTCAAGGCAGCATATCAGCAGGCGGCTGTCAGTCCCAGGGGCTGCGCTGTGGATAAAAGCACAGGCAGGCAGGGAAGAAGTAGAACTGGAGCTCTGCCTATTTCATCATTTTCCCCAAGGACTGGGAGCTAATGTTTTTTCTTCTGTATATAACCTTCCAGGGCACTGCCTCAAAAACCCAATCAAAAATGTATTCATCCAAATGCAGTAAAGTGACAAAGCCCAAGATGTTAACTTCAACCAGAGACATTTATCATTTCATTGGGGGCAAAGAGACGCATAAAATTGTGGCCTCTCTTGCTTCTAACTGAAGTGCAGGAGGCACTGTGTCAGGTGGAGACGGTGTAAGGCAAAGAGCAATGCTACCCTGAAGCAACAGGACTTCTACCTGATCGTGGGCAGGACCACGGACAGGAGAAACGAAGACCCACAGACACGTGCGGCCATTCGTCACTTCCTCTGGCAGTGGTGACTATTACACCGGTGGGGCAAGAAAATCCCTAACTCTAACTACCTCTCCCCTTCCTACGCTTCTTTGATGCTTTTAATTTGAAGAGAGCAATTGCTCCAGATTCCACAGCCTATTAGTATGCAGTTTCAATAAAGCAGGTCATGGAATCTCCCTTCCCCAGACATTTTAAAGAAAAAGACAGACAAATATTTGCCTGGAACTCCTAGGAAACCTCTAAAGATCCCTGCCAGCCACATGATGCTATAACTCAAGTATTTAATAATGCTGGGGTGTATAACATCTACAGTTGCTGACAGACTACAGGAAGCAGGAGTCCCACAGGCCTCGGAGTGGCTGACTCGGGAAAGTGAATGGGCAGGTGTGCAGGGCTGGTCCCCAAGGTCACGTCCAGGTTTGGTGTTCTCTGACCCTGGATGCGCGGACCTGAGGCAGGTCACCCAATGTGAAGGAGCCCCAGTGTTCCCACCTGTACAATCAGAATTCCTTCCCCTATCTACTTTAGCAATTATCTTGAGGATTTATTTGAAATCCACAGAGAAACAAGATTGATTTCATGTACTTTCCAGAGCCATGAGGATTTTGTAATTCCTCCCTGTGTTTGCGGAACCACGAGCTGGGAGGGAATCTGAGAGGTGATCTAATGCAGAGCCCCGCTCTGGGGAGGTAGGCCCCAAAGCTGCACAGGACCAGCCTGCAGCCCTGGGTTGTTGGCAGCTCTTTCACAGTTTATATGCAGCCCCTGATTTCAGCTTGCCGGGATAAAAAGCCATTATTACCTTTGCTCATGTGATTAAGGTTAACACATTCTTCAAATGACTAAACCCTGGAAGGACATGAGGGAACCTAGCTAACCACCAAATAAGCAGGCATTTTACCATGACATACTGCAGTCTGTTGACAGGAGGAAATGATCAGTGCCCACTATGAGGCCTAGATTTTCTGGACGATCAAGCAGGCCAAATGATCTAGATATGTCACCTAAGGCCGGGAGGTTGGCTATTTTCCTTCACTTTTTGGCTATCATTGAGGAGTAGCCTTGCTTTCATCCTCAGGCCATCTGTTCAGTGAACTACAAAGTGCATCAGGAACTCTGCAGGCAGCATCTGATCCAGAGAGGAATGGGCTGAACTTGGCCTAACAGCAGGAGGCTGTTTGCCACTGACCGGGGGTTATGGCTACAACACCCTGGTTATGGCTACCGAGAAGGTGGCAGTTGTAAACCACTGCTTTCCTCTGGCCTCGAATGCCTGAGGAGAGAATTTTCTAGCACCTTCTGAAAAGAGGACAGATTCTGGGATGGGGATGGTAGAGAATGGATGTAATGAGCACAGCCATTCTTTAGCAGGGGATGGCTCAAGGAAAAGCCCATGCAGCAGATGTGGGAGTTGAGATTGAGAGACTATCATTAGTAGGATCAGACACCTATCTGTCAGGAATGACGCCCTGCCTGGAGGACAGAAAGCTTGGCCAACCTCACAGCTAGCAAAAACCACCACAATCACCACAACAACCAGCAGCACAGGGCCTTTAAACTGCACAAGATCAAGGCCACAGAGAAATCCGAATACTCTGGTAATTTTGTCTAGACACAACCTCAAAAGGGGTGGCAGAGTTCTTACGGCTGGACTGAAGGTCAAGCATCAATAAGACCTTCATACCCATTGGATGCCTATGACAAGACAGCTGGTCAACCATGCCTCTGACCTGAGCGATGGCATAATCCGAGTTGTTGGTTGCTTGCATGCCTTCATTCCCGCTGATTCCTACACCCACGTGAGCTGTCTGGATCATTCCAACGTCATTGGCACCATCCCCAATGGCGAGGGTGATGGCCTTTACTCGCTTCTTAACCACATCCACTATCTCAGACTTCTGCAGAGGAGACACCCTGTAAGAGAAGAAAGAAATGATGACTATATGCGTCTTTCCAGAGGAAACGGCTGTAATCTACATTTAGCTGCATTAAAAGGGCAGTTATTGGACAATTTCCAAATCCAATACATACATTTTATGCTCATGTGCAAAGAAGCTTTCAGAAAACAGTAGCTTGTGGCTTTCAAGTATTTGCCAACTACACAGATGAAATACACAAGTCAAAACTAACTTAAAACACAGCCTGTTTGTAATCACTCTGCCCAGTGGGAACCATACGTGCAAACTCCTCAGAGGCACATGTGCCCCCCCTGCATGATAAAGGCCAGGAAGCTAGTTACAGAGGGCTTAGGGAATGTCTTCCGAATAAATCAGAAAACTAGCACAGACCCCATATTTGCTTTGCTGTTCATCACATACAACCTAGGGCTGGCAAGGGAATTTTCTGTAAAACCTGCTTTCACAGAAGGGAAAAAAAATTGGCAGGACTTGAGAAGTACAGAAAGAGGACCAGAGTGAGAGAGAAGAAGAAAGCCTTCCCCTTCTCCCTCTCGGAAATAGAGGCAGTGTCTGAATGGCAGCCAAGGCAGGAGGATTTTAAGAAGAGGGGGAGGGTGTTGCAGGGACAGAAGGTCTACCAATGCTCAACTGTGCAGAAGCACAGCCCAAAAGGGGGTCTTTGCTGAAGAGGGGTTGTTTCTGTAAGGAATCAAAGAATGTGAGCTATTTGTCATAAGCCCTCAAGTCATCTGGGAAGAAGACCCAATATAAATCTATGGGGTCTAAAGCTCAGCAATGTTAATTATAATGAAGTCTTTGTTCAGAGGGTAAGACCAGACAACACAATGACTTGATAAAACTACTAGTACTTCAGGACTGATTTATTTTAAATTCTGAACTGGTGAGCTGATAGTCACTTTGGGAAATTTACAGGTAAACTCCTGAATGACTAAAACACACACACACACACACACACGCAAACACGCGTGCACACACATACCACACATGTGTGCACGTGCACACACAAACACACAGTAAAAGGCCCTTCCGGGTTTCCCAGAGATATACTAGCTGCACCCACATACGCACTATACTTGTAAACTAGAATAGACACTTAAAGACTTTCTCAGTAGAACTATGACCTCTCATATGGCCTCTGTCAAAATATCAGTTTCCAACAAAAAACTTAAAATTTACCTTACATTTAATTTTACCAACCTAGAGACCTATCTGTGTTTGGGGAGATGGCAAGTTGAATTTAAAGCACAGTTACTCTGAGAGCTCTTGCTCAAAGAAATGAAAATTAGCAAGTTAGAAAAACAGAATCTATAGGTTGAAAGGCCTTTAGGAGCTAATGTTGTATGATCTACTATCTCTTTTATCATTTTCACAGTGATTTTCAATAATGGGAGTTTACTGCCTCCTAGGGCAATTGCAACCATTAAAAATTATTATTATTACTTTTTTGTGGTTGATAAGCTGAGCATACCTCAAAGTACTAATCCTGTCCTCTGGGTTAGGCTAGAACAAGTATAACTTTTTTCAAATATTAGGAAGGCTGAACTAGAAAGACACCTTATCAAATCCTTCCTCCAAAAGTTCAGTATCTGCTAGCTCACCCATGATTTAATAGGCATGCTTCAGAACTTACAAATAACTTCCAAGTACGATCTTCCAGACAGCTACAAACTGAGCAGAACAGAACAGAATCACCATCTCCCTGGAGCAGATTACTAGACCTAGGTAATATATATATATATCCTAACAGGAAATCACTGGAAGCTTTACTCTGTCCATCACTGACCCTCCAGGCATCTAAATGTAAGCAATTTTCATGGACAGGGATATAAGCTGTAGCTCTTCCTTCCACACTTGGGCAAGGGCTACTTGGAGCCAAGGGCTGACCTGGACATTCCTCTCTCATTAAACTCCTGATTGGCAGACACAGCTCTCACAATTCTCATCTGCTACACAAATGTGATTTTCCATTTCATCTCTAAGCTCAATAGAAGCAGAGATCAAATATGGTATGGAGAAAACAATGTAGGATTCGAAGTTAAATAACTGGGCATGACCTTCTCCTGTTCCCTATACTACTTAAAAAGAGGAAATAATTCTGAATTCTTGTCTTTCCATCAGTAAAAATGGGGAAATGAGAACCAGCCACCTCATGAGATGGTTGATATATATATGTGAAATCATTATTTTAACTTGCCATGTGAAACAAATGTTGTCTCCTACCCCACCTGCAAAACTTTTATTGCTGGAAAAAGAAAATTGGACACATCTGAGAACTGCATACCATCTAATCCATGGTTCCCTGTAAGCATCATGGGGTGCTGCAGTGGGAAATTATTGATTTTCAAGGAAAATACAGCAATATCTCTCACATAGCACAACATACTAGCTCAAAGTAGCTCACAGTTTCAATGTTAGATCATGCTACATTCCTTTTTCTTTAAAGATTTTATTTATTTATTTATTTATTTATTTATTTATTTATTTATTTATTTATGAGAGATAGAGAGAGAGTGTGTGGGTGAGCCCACACACAAGGGAGAGGCAGAGAGAGAATCTCAAGCAGACTCCCCACTGAGCATGCAACCTGACGCATACCTCAATTTCTTGACCCTGGTATCAGGACCTGAGCCAAAATCAAGAGTCAGATGCTTAACCAACTGAGCCACCCAGGTGCCCTACTACATTCCTTTTTATGACATATCTTTGTGAAGCTGAGTTTTCACAGCTGCTATGACACAAGCAAATAGCTTGTGAAAAACCAACGTGGAACAGGAAATGAGGGACACAGCATTCGTGCTTTCTCCAAGGTTGGAGAAGGTGTACAACGCCCAACAGGTGCACATACCATAGCACTGGCAAGTCATTATGGTTATTTAAGGACGAAAGAAAGGATGATTTCTTTCTGGCTATGTGCGTTAGTGTTTCAAATGCCTGCTAAGTTGTTAGGACATAAATACTTCTTAAATTGTCTGACCTTCCCTTCCTAACAGTTAGAACTGTTCGGTGTTATTTCTTGGCTTATGGGCTTTGCAAAGGAATTACTGAGACACTAGGGTACGGTGAATGCAGAGAATCTGGGAACCTCTGTGTTGATCCCTTCTCTCCATGGTTACATCAATCACTCTTCCAGTACAATCATTCACTCACTGAAGTAGAGCTTCACCACTATTTAATCTCGAACTCTTCTTTTGCATCCACGAACATATCACGGGAGCACATCAGACCGACATTTAAACAGCACTCGGTAGCCTGAGGCTGTGACTCCTTGAGATTTCACATGCCACCCAAGTAATCCGGTATGCTGGTCTCTTTATCAGCTGACCTAAAGTGATGTAGAGCCAAAGGAGGTCTATAGGGCAAAAGGGGAGTGTGCAGGGCAGAAGGCTCAACCACACGAACATGGTGCTGGGGAGGCAGGAAGGGCTACGGGGGTGGCATGGGGAAGCTCCTACACAAGTCCATGGTTTTCTTCAAGGTTAAAGTTGGTGCTTTTGTGTCAAGGGGTTTAGCAATAAGCCAACCAACAAGCAAGTAGCAAGTCAAATATACTCTCTACATTTGCCACTCTGGGATTTGAATCTCCAGCAAATCAAGTCATGATTGTGATGACTTTAAGCAAAATCTATGAAAGTCCAACAGCTGCCTTTTCCCAAAAAGCAAGAATAAAGGGAGGACCTGACTGGGGTATATAAACCAAGTCATACCCCAGCATTTTAGAAGCATGAAATTCTCATCAAGGATTTATTATGCCCTCAGCTGTGATGCCTTGAGAAAATATAATTCTAGCACACACAAGGGGCTCAAAACAGATGTCAAACAGCTAATTTCTACAGAACTGAACAGGCACCATTACGCTTCAGCCATACATACTATTTTAGTATGCCAAGTTGCCATGAAGCACAAACCAGCTCTTTTTTAATCTTAATTTGTAACCTGGAGTCACATGCCACACTTAAGTATTCCCAGCATATAGTACATTCAACCTATAAAATAAGAATTTCAGACCACAACTGAGCTAAGCTAGGCACTTGGGACAGTTCTATAACCTATTTTAGTGCCTTATGAATAAAAACACAAAATCAAAGATCTTTAATCAACTGGAGAGATATTCTACCTACTTTTTTGGCTAACACAATAGATTCTAAAATAAAAAATAAGTTTTCCTTTAGAGACTTAAAAAAATTCAGTATCCTGAAGTATCGAATTTTATGGGATATGTGTTCCTGATATATTTTTTTAAAGATTTATTTATTTGAGAGAGAGAGAGAGAACTTGGGGGCGAGCAGAGGAAGAGGGAGAGAATATTAAGCAGGCTCCATGCTAAGAGGGGAGCCCCACATGGGGCTCGATCTCACGACCCTGAGATCACGACTTGAGCTGAAACCAAGAGTTGGACATTTAACCAACTGAGCCACCTAGGCACCCCTGTGTTCCTGAAATTTTAAAACTTACTTTTTAAAACTATTTCAAATATAATAGTTAAATAGAACTTTGATAACTGCTTTTCTAAAATTAATGATCACGCATTAATTTATCTGATCTACAAAAGCCCTCATCTCAGAATGAATTTCTAAATTCTGAATTGCAACATCATCTGAGAAAACTTAAATCCCTTCCCTTCTCAGAGCTCAGGGGTCTCTTCTGTCAAAGAGGGGTAAACCTCTATTACTGATTTGTAGACTGACCTCAGTAGGGCCAGGGGAGTCACAAGAAACTCCACCCAGGGGCACACAAGAGAACTTCAACTAGAGCCACAATACTCACTCGTTAACCAGATTCACTAAATGCTTTTACTAATTGGACTCCCAAACTTCTTTATTCCATATAGAAAGTCCTTATGACAGAAAAGGAAGTTTAAAGACCACTGACCTAGATCAATAAGTCTCGAATTTTAAGTAAGTATCAGAATCACCTAGAGAGCTTGTAAAAATATAGGTTTTGATTCAGAAGTGTGCATTTAACAAGCTCCCAGGTGATGCTGACACTGCTTGTCTATGGACAACACTGATGTAGTTAGCACTGACCCGGACAAGATCACAAGATCCCTCTGGTTCAAAGTTTTAATTAGCTAAGCTTACATTTCCATAGCATAAGACACATGTAAAATTTTCATAAAGTGACATTTAACAATTACCAGGAACACTGAATCTCATCCCCTTCTTTCAAGCTTTGTATATGTTGGTTCTTCTTTGCTTTTAACCCCCAAATAGTGAGTACAAAATAGGGTTGGAATTTCATTTAAAATAGTATTCCAATCTGAGTGTCTCACATAAGAGGCTGAGAAAGAGGAAGTACTAACCAAAAATATGATCTACAGGACTTTGTAAGCTTTTTTTAGTGATGCAGAAACCAACGACTATGATTTAAGGAATGAAAAATTCGATTTTCCTGATAACTTAAAGATAATTATCCTTATGAAAGTGATTCTCTTTCCTTAAAAAAATTAAAATATTATACCTTATTTCTCATAGCAGCCAGTAATCCTAAATGTTTCGAAAATTGCAACATCTTAAAAAAAATCTCAGTTTGCAGATAAATGAACACCTTAACATAGAGATCTAAAATCTAAAATCAATTAAACTACCCTATGTATCTGTTTAATAAGTGCTTCTGTGGCTGACCAACACCCATTCTGACCCCTGTATTCTTTCCTTAGATGCATTTAGTGCACTGATGCAGGGCCAGTTGTCCAGGTCTCCTGGACAGTTTTACCTTTCTGGAACATTCTATCCTGGTGCTCTGACCCAAAATGTATGACTCTCAAATTTAATCTCATGCCTCAGTTCTTTAAGTGCATCTCACCATAGCCTTTAGCTCCAAAAGCAGATCATGTTGGCAGCTTGGGACAGTCCCTAGAGCAGAGCGGCAGATGGGAGGCTTCAGGGGAGAGGGGGCCGCAGGAAGGGGTGTCTGGGCAAGCCCAATAGGTACCTGAGGCTACCTAATGTGTAGGCACAAAGAAGTGAAATTTAAACTCCCTCACTCAGTGGTTCTCAAATACACTTAAATGCCCCTTCATTATAAAAATGTACACATAGAGAAAGAGCTATCTTATACACAAGGAAGCCATAAGAGATGGTGTCTCAATGCCTCACAAAGATGTAATTGAAGATGTGGTTCAGGCTTTACTTCAAAAATTCAGTGCCTGACCAAGATGCGGCCTCATAGGGTTGGGGGTGGAGCAAAACATTCTCAAAAGCACAGAGGAAAAAACCATCCATGAGATAATGGGTTTGAGAGGGTAGCACCATGCACCTAGTTGCTAAATGAGCGACATAGACAGACTTTCAGGGATGAGCGTCTCTGGCTTTGGTTGCTTTGGCAGTGAAGGGTTCTATCCTACCGCAGCATTTCCTCCAAAAACTGAGATGTTATGGAGGCTCTGCTGTGGAAGGATTTCTCTCCATCCTTAAAATGTTCAAACCACATTTGATTGGCAATATAAAAGATGGGGTTTCCTACAAAATGCCATATGACCGAAGTTGCTATTCTTTCAATAACCTTATAAAAAGGCTGCCTCATAAAAGAGAGGACAGGATGACAGACCACAAGGGGGAATGTCATGGACACCAACGTTTCAGGAACTGATCCTGGAATGATTTAACAGGTACGTCTCTTTCAATTAACTCAATGTATGCAGTGTAATGATTATACCCGTTATGGGGGATGTGTTTGTCTCCCTCACCTTCCCCTTCCCCTTCCCCTCCTTTTCCATCCATCCCTCTCACACCCCACCCCAAATGCTAACCCTGTCATTTTTATGGCAGATGTTCAATAAACAGTGACTACCGAAGTCATGATTCTAAGATGAATTATATCTCTAATCATAACCATGAAGAATAGGAAAAAAACACAATTCTACTTAAAAATACACTTTCTTTCTTTTGTTTTTAAATATTTTATTTATTTATTTGACAGAGAGTACAAGCAACGGGAGTGGCAGGCAGGAGAAGGAGACTCCCCACTGAGCAAGGAGCCCGATGTGGGACTCAATCCCTGGAGCCTGGGATCATGACCTGAGCTGAAGCCAGATGCTTAACCAACTGAGCCACCCAGGTGCCCCCATGAACTTTCCTATAAATGGAAACATGCTATTGGTGTGTAATTCTGAAAGACTACTTCTACTCACAGATGGAGATAATGAAAGCAATACAAAAACAATGGTGCACCTCTGTGAGATCTAAGTTTATCACCCACAGAAAGGAGTTAGAAAGAGCCCACTATTCCTGTGGTCTAGGGTTGGACACTGTTTGCAAACTTCCTCACTGAATACGCCAGTGGCCTTGATTCTGTTTTCTACCAATATCCTTAAAAACGTTATAGGCTTATTATAGGCTTTTTATGACAGCTCTTAATGACATGTAACAGACAACAATCCTTGGCTTCACATAGGGCTCTCCTGGGAAGGGCTACCACATAAGCCTGGGCTTTTGTCCCCTGCCTCTTTCGATCCTCATGCTTTGACTACAATAAGCCAACAGTTAGCTCCTGAGTATCATCTTGCATAAGCACTTTGAGGGCTTAACCCATACCAGCTTACCAAGTCTTTTCTTACCCAGTGTCTCAGGGATGTCGGGCAATGAAAATCATCCAAACAAAGTCTTTACATTTAAACACCTCACCCCGTATTTGCTCCTTGCAGCATGATTTCAGTCTTAAATCACCTTCTATCATAATCTCAAATACCTACATACCTTTGTACTATTAGTAACTTTTCAACCCAGTGCCCAGTAGAATAAGCATTGACTTTGCTGGCAGAGTGAAATGATGGACCTAGATCTCATTATTGGTGATACAAATCTGCATGAAATAGCTATGAACCCGGATATAATCCAGCCACCCTTGAGACATACAGGCCAGTATGCCACCAGAGCTGCTAAGCAACTAATCGAAGAGCCCAGATGTTCTGATGGCATTGCTTATTTGGGGATGTTCTGACGACATTCCCTGTGTGAAGGCTGGCTCCCTTCGGTTACACTGTAGGCCGAATACACACTGTTGGTACAATGTGACAAGTCTGACTGTGCCAGGTCAGGCAGGAAACACGTAGCTGTGTCATCATTCTGCTTTGTAGCTTGGTGGTGGAATTCCACAGTCATTTTAGGAATTTAACACATATTTGGGCATATATCAAATTCAAATTGCAGAAAGCTTAAAATTTCCATCCTAAAAGCACGAAGATTATTTTCGACATGGTAGAAGAATTCATTTTTTTCAAAAATACTAAACTTAAATCTTTCCACACTCCAGTAGAGACCTCAGCTTTCAGAAAGAAGAGATGAGCTCTCCTTCACACTCTGTCATAAAGGGGGAGGAGAACGGAGGGGCAGCCAGGCAGGCTGAAAGCGAGAGAGAATACGAGAGCTTTTTAAAAACACTATTTGTATAAATTGGCCACTCTGACCATATACTAACAACTGCTAGTAATAATTTCCTTGTTGTTTAAAAGGTTCCAATATTTAATACTGTAGCTAAGGGGTCACTGATTACCTCAGTGTTACACACACTCATACACACACGCACTGCACAAAACGTGGTCTTGATTCTCCTACCTTTTAGTTTCAAACCTTGAAAAGCAACTTTGCCAGTGTCTTAATCAAAGTATCGTACACTTTCACCTTAGATGCACTGTCCGGGCTTTAAATATGGATAATGTTACGACTAGATACTAGTCACTCGAAGTTACCCTTATATGGCCCCTAAATCTTGATTTCAAAATCCAAATAACTTCTCAACAAACAAGAATTCTCAAGGGGTGGGGGGGAAACAAACTCTACGGACTGCTTTGGGGATGAGGTGCTACATTTATCACTGACCTTAATTACTATTTGGTGACTGCCGTCACCGGCCTGTGAGCCTTCTCTTCTATCCAGCCTGGGAGGGAGCGATCAACCATCGTTCAGTTGTGAGCTGTGAGGGAACCCGATATTCTTTATTCACCGAACAAAAACCTTATAACCTGATCCTGCCTGTGCTTTGGCCGTAAATGCTGCCCGCGCAGCTGAGGCTTTCAGAGGGGCTCTCTGGGAAAGGGAGGACACCCTGTCTGCCCGAGATCAGCTTACTCCACAACCAGAAAGGGCTCACTTTGAAATAAGTATCCCCTGCTTGGGGGTTCAGAATTTATGCATCCGTACTTGTGTCCATGACAATTTTATTGCATGTCCAGGAAACAGAACAATTAAAGGGGTGCTCCTACAGGAGTCTAGCTTCTGAAAACCTAACATCTCCCATGAAATGATACAGAATATATCAAGATCTGGGCAACCACACTTGATGTAAAAATTTAATAGGTCGTATGTTGTGAATTACATACGGGTTTATATTCACTGAAGTCAACTGGCTATAGTCTGTTTCTTCCTGTACTAGGCTGAAAAGAAGGGCCCAGACTAGGAAGGCTGGGATTTAAATAAAAGATATTAGATCCTTCTGTTCCCAGGCTGAAACAGGGATTAGAATAACACATTTAAATACCTTAATGTTTTTAGCACAAAAAGCATTAATTCGATACTCTGCTTCCTTGAAATGCTTTATTAAAGCCCCCCAAACTCTCTCAGGAGTGTCTGCCTTCCTTGGAGTTAACATACATTTATTGTTCTCCACTGAAAATTTCACTAGTATTTCAAAACAGCGTGCCTGGCCTCTGCTGTGGGGATGGTGGGAATAGGAAATAGAACCGAGAGGAAACCTGAGAAGGCTTTGAGTTTTGACATTTTAGAGCAAGATTATGGCTCCTTCAGGACCACGGATCATGAGCTCATGCACCACTGAAAATAAATGACGACCAAGACGCTTAATAGAATGATTTTAATTAGACCTGCCCTTCACCTGTCGCAAAGGTCACCTGATAACCAATCCAATAAATAAGCTGAGCTGTAACTACCTGTACTCTGGAAAAAGTGGGGCAGCCTGTCTGCCTCTTGACCTTCAGCCCAGGCCTGATCCAAGCAACCCAGAGCCTTAGAGAGCCACAGGGACGGCAGTGACCAACACCATGTACACCCACTCTCCCAAATTTGAAAATTTGAGAGTGGAATTTGTTGGGTGGAAATGCAAAGAAGTTAGACAAAGCTCTTTCTTCCAAGAATCATATGCCCCTTCTCAAACCTAAAGCCTGTATTTAATACACCACAAATTCTTGATGTCAATAGTAAGAAATGATAATGCCTTTCTGGAGCTACATTTGCCCACGGAATGGGAGAATATATTTGCAAATGATGCTACAGATAAAAGACTGGTATCCAAGATCCACAAAGAATTTCTCAAACTCAATATGCGAGAAACAAATAAACAAATAATAAAATGGGCAGAAGATATGAACAGACACTTTTCCAATGATGACATACAAATGGCTAACAGACACATGAAAAAATGTTCAAAATCATTAGCCATCAGGGAAATTCAAATAGAAACCACACTAAGATACCACCTTATGCCAGTTAGAATGGCAAAAATTGACAAGGCAAGAAACAACAATTGCTGGAGAGGATGTGGAGAAAGGGGATCCCTCCTACATTGCTGGAGGGAATGCAAGTTGGTACAGCCACTTTGGAAAACACTGTGGAGGTCCCTTAAAAAGTTAAAAATTGAGCTACCCTATGACCTAGCCATTGCACTACTGGGTATTTACCCCAAAGATACAGACGTAGTGAAGAGAAGAGCCATCTGCACCCCAATGTTCATAGCAGCATTGTCCACAATAGCTAAATCGTGGAAGGAACCAAGATGCCCTTCAGCAGATGACGGGATTAAGAAGTTGTGGTCCATATATACAATGGAATATTACTCAGCTATCAGAAAGAACGAATTCTCAACATTTGCTGCAACATGGACGGCACTGGAGGAGATAATGCTAAGTGAAATAAGTCAAGCAGAGGAAGACAATTATCATATGATTTCTCTCATCTATGGAACATAAGAACTAGGATGATCGGTAGGGGAAGAAAGGATAAAGAAAGGGGGGTAATCAGAAGGGGGAATGAAGCATGAGAGACTATGGACTATGAGAAACAAACTGAGGGCTTCAGAGGGGAGGGGAGTGGGGGAATGGGATAGGCTGGTGATGGGTAGTAAGGAGGGCACGTATTGAATGGTGCACTGGGTGTTATATGCAACTAATGAATCATCGAACTTTACATCTGAAACCAGGGATGTACTGTATGGTGACTAACATAATATAATTTAAAAAACATTAAAATAAAAAATAAAAAATAATTTAAAAAAAGAGTGAACTCTAATGTAAACCATGGACCCCGGGTGATAAGGATGTGTCAGTGTAGGTTCATCAATTGTAACAAATGTACCACTGTCGGGGGGTGGATGTTGATAGTCGGGGAGGCTCTGTATGAGTTGTAAAAATCTCTGTACCTTCCACTCAATTTTGCTGTGAACCTAAAACTGTTATAAAAAAATAAAATCTATTGGGAGGGGGAAGCGGCAGCATTCTACCATTGCCAAAGCAGAACATGAAAATGACTCCTACTGGTTCTATACATCTGCTAAAGTCCCAGAAAGTGACAGAGAAAGATCAACAGACATCAGGCAGATGGGACAGGAGAGCCTGGGTGGGGGAGGGGCGAGCATGAGCACAGTGACCAACCATGTGAACGTCTGTGTAAAGAGAGAACATGAGCCCCAAGACACTGTGCACCCACAGGAGAAATCAATTACAACAGCTAAGTATAAGAGTAGTCAACTTAATCTACTGCAAACTTAATTTGTAACTTGCTCTTCTGACTGATTAAGACTATTATAATAGCACTTCTTTGGACAAAGCCTGGTCTGAAATATAGTTGGCTGTGTATTTCTATCTCCATAATTAGGCTGTCAGCTACCTGGTCTTAGGGATTTCTTTTACTCATCTTTAAAAGCTGTAGCACCAAATACAATAGGTAACAAACAAATGTCTCTTGAATTATCCATTTTTCAGTGATTGTTTTGGACTTCAAACACAGCTCTCCTTGTCCTCCTTCTTAACTTTAATTGTTTTCATTTCATGTTCAAGAATATACTTATCATACTAAATGAGTAATGATCATATTTCAGTTTTGATCAAAGAAAAAGAAAGATTAAAGTATTATTCATTACAACGCCTGTTCAGAGAGGCCCAAATCTCAACCTTCAAGTCCACCTGGTAGCTACACTTTTCAGAGTAAATTAATACACCAACAACCACATTTATCAGGTAACTGCCTCCTATAAGCAGGGCCACCACCTAAAAATCAAGTTTGCCATTTATGTGGTTTGATAGGCGGGGTCAGTGCAACTAGCACCTGCCCCGTTCACCTTGGCAGCTGCAGTGGACAGGTAAGCAAGATCACGCTGCTGTCAGGACAGAAAGCCTGATGCTGAGCTTGGCCAGGAGATCAAGACCCAGAGCTAGCGACATACATGCCTACTCGCATTAGGGCTACAACCAGAGGGGAGTTCAGAATGAAGAAAGTTCCAGCCAAGAAACCTGCGAAGTCTAGGGGATGTATCAGGAGCACATTCAGCAGAGTCTCCCAGCTTTATGCATTTTACTCCTTATCCTGTAAAAGTCTAGAAATACAATGCAGAAGGTGAGAAATGCTTAAATCTTGCAGTTATACCCACCTCACTGTTGAGAATGGGAGTCATTGACCAAACTGAGCCTCAACTAAGGGTGTGTGTTAGGAGAGGCTAAAGCAGTGTTATAGCAAGCAAAGTTAGAGAGAATACCCTCTTTTTCTTTTATTTCTAACATGCAAATACATAGTATCTCATGAAATTGAATTGATATATACTATAGATAGAATCTAAAGCAGTGATACAATTTGATGTTACAATTTTTAAAGCAATGTCACAAAATAACCCATCACCCACTTAGAGTGCAGTTTCAAAGGCAAAGTGACAAGTGCATCCCAGGCCTTCCTTTGGGCTCCAGGGACATACAGGTGATAAGAGCACGCACTGGGCCCAATGAAGCTTATTTTTTGTGGGGTTTTTTTTCCCCAATCCTATGGCCCACACCCAGATTCTGTGACCTGAGGTCCAAGGTGATCCTAACCTACATGTGGGGAAAGCCTTTATGATCCTGCAGGTTGCTAAGAAAATCCTAGCCCTCTTGCAGCAGCCGGAGAGTCCGTTCTATTCCAGCTGGGTTCAAGCTGTGGAGGGCTCAGGCTGTGGAGGAGGGAGGACAGAACTCAGGTGATGACCACGTGTGATCGGATGAGCAAGGCGGGATGGTGGGGAACGCTTCACACGAGAGGAATCCACGATTAGGGCAGACCTGGCATCCTTGCCTCCACTCATTCAGACAGACAACCTCCCCAGTTCTGTGTTCTTGCCACTGTGACCAACAATGAGGGTTTCTAATGTTTCTTAATATTGCTTTTTTAAAAATGGAATGCTTCACAAATTTGTGTGTCCTCCTTGTGCAGGGACCATACTAATCTTGCCTGTATTTTTTCCAATTTTAGTATATGTGCTCCCAGAGCAAGCATTAAAACCTATACTTTAAAGATGAAAGCAAAAATATTTTATTATTTTATAATAATCATCGTCATAAAGGAGCAGCAGCAAGTGCTGATTTAATACACACTACTTATTCATCAGTGACGGAGCTAAGTACCCTCCACACACTGGCTAATTTAATCCTCACTGCAACTCCGAGAAATCAGTAGTGTCATCCTGATCAACTCAAGGGCGAGAAAACTAGGCTCAGAGTGGTTGACACAGTATGCCCAAGGTCACAGAACTTAATAAGCAGCCAAGACAGGACCCAACTACAGCTGTCTCACCCCAAGGTCTGCCTGCTCAGCCACTCTGCTCCACTCCTGGCTACTATGCAAACACCCATTAGAGAAGCTTCACCTACTTCTGCTGAGCAATCGGGCCGGGCCAGGCCAGGCTGGGGGACAGAGCACAGGCAAAGGATCATCCGTACCCAGCACTCTGAGAACCCCACGAAGTTACCTGATCCTGAGTCTCAGTTCTCGCCTTTGACTTGCAGGTGTTCCCGCTGCCACATGCCTCATGAAGACCAAATACATGCGAAAGGTGGGTAAGCATTTTGAAAGATGGGGGAAAAACTCACCTCTTAGCTTCTTCCTGACTCTTGGATTAAGTGCCAACCACCCCTCATCACCCATCCATTGAGGTCACCATCCAGGCTCCATGCTAGTCCTGGCTAGGAACACTCTCCCCTAAGTTCCTGGCTTCAGGGCCCCCCCAGGGTTTCTGGATGGAAGTGGGATGAGAAACAGCAGAGAAGAAAATTTTGGCTAGTGTGTCCCACAATCCCTTAAAGTCCTGTATCAGATTGTTTTCATGCATAACTTTACATAATTCTTTATATAACAACCCATTAAATTGCATACTAATTCACACTAATGTTCATACATACTGAATATGAATGTATGTAAACACTTAAATAAGACTGTGAGTTCTTGCAGAGTAAAGATTATGTCTTCAGTTTTTAATTGTCCGTACATCCAACAAAGTACTTGGCACACCATGGCGGCTGCCAAGTTTCCCTCCACGGGTCACATTGCAGAAATAACAGAAGCAGTTCTGCTAGATGCTGTGAGGTGAATGGAGCACGTGGAGGTTTGGAGAAGTGAGCAAATGGGAACAAAGAACGAACAACGGTCAGCACACCTCTCTCAGGAGCTTTGTGCCTGGGCAAAGTTGGGAGTTAAAGTGGGGAAAGCCTGCCTCTGCAGATGGAATTGTAATAATATCAGCACTTTTCTTGAATGATTAGAACTGTGTAATTAGCTTTAGTCTGTCCTGATACCCTACAATCACATCAGCTGTTCACTAGGACACATTACAAACACAAAAAATGTGTAACTGCCACCAGCACGATCTCATGATCAAACACGGAAGCATGATTCTTTCTCATTTGTGTACTAGAAATAGTTTTTCCTCTTACTCTTGTCTCCCAAAATGAAATGAAACAGCAAATAACCCAATAGGGATACAATTAATAAAATGGAAGTCCATAATCCATTTTACTCTTTCCAAAGAAAAGGGACAGAAATTGATAGAAGACAGATTTCAAACAAGCTTAACCATGTAAAATAACACCAATGAATAAGTTAAACACAGAACTACCCCCTCTAACAGATGCCCATGTTCAGTTAGCCTAAAAATCCCAATGAAAACTGTAATTACGTATTCTCTTCCATCACAGATGGCCTGTTACTATAGTAAAAAATAAAATTTAAAAAGCACTTTATCTCTGAAATGATTAAATATTATTTAAAAAAAAGTTAAAATCTGAACTTGTTTACATTTGATCTGAACAAATTTTAAAGCTAAAACCTCTCTGCCTACTTTTTGACATCAGACAATTCTCCGGGACGCTTTACTTACCTGAGGCTCTCTGTGAGCTCCAAACCTGTAGGTAAAGTTCTTTTAAAATTGAAGATATTCATTTTTACTCAAAGAAAAATACTTTTCAACATTATTGCAAAGGTAATTTTGGCTGATTTTTACAAAGGTAGAGCGCGCAGTGGTTCTCTCTCTCTCTCTCCATATATATAAATATATACCATTAAATCAGATTAGTAAAAGCTCAAAAAATATCACATTCCATTTGAAATGTTTACAGTTGAAACTTTCCTAAGAAGCAAATAGAAGGCCATTGTTTCCTGGGAAGATAACGGTCTGATGGGTCTGGGCAGTGAGCACGTTCTGTTTGACTTGCTCTCTGATAATCCGAGCAGTAGTAAAGCAGACGCCAGGCCAGTTAGTTTAATAAGCCACCAATACTCTTTGTCAGCTTTCTTTGTACATTCTGGAACTCTTTATTGGCAGGTAATGAAGTTCAGGTCATTAACAAAACAAAGAAAAATATATTCAATAATCCAGCCACACAGACTGTAGCAAACTAGCTAACCAACATAAACGTGTCGGGCAATTAAGTTAGATTTGTAACGATAGCCTGACACTTTTGAGGTGCTACAGCGATAAGGCGGGGCTCTCAATCTCCACGGAGTCAAATGGTATCGGCAGTGCGCCTAGCGGCTCTTGGAACAAGTCAGACACACATGATGCTAAGTGCAAGGGGAGTAATTTCTTTTTTCAAGTCCTTGAGTGAATGAAGAAGAGAAAAGTATGCATGAAGGCTGGCTTAATACACTTTAATGGTCATTAGGAAATAGCTATTCTCTATTTCTTCCAGATGCTCTGTTAACTAAGGAAACAGACTTTTCTTTAACTCTGAAGGCTAAGTTTTGACACACGTGGTGCTTCTCTCTCTCTCTCTCTCTCTCTCTCTCTCTCGTGCACACCCACCCGCCCAGCACAGTGGCAAAGGAGACCCTTCCCACAGTCAGGGAGACGCTTCACTCCAGAACATTATCCCACGAGTCTCACGGCGCTGCCAGCTCTCATGACAACATGTCTCTAAGACAGAAGCTGGGAAACACCATCCCAGACATGGAGAGACCATCCCTCCATGCTGAGGATAACTTTCCTCTGTGGTCCCCCAGTGCAGGTCGGCACCACACGTGCTGTTCTGCAACATGCCCCAGTGTTCACCTCAATACCTGGCACGTGGCTGGCATTCAGAGAGTATTTGTGGATACTCTTCCCCGCCAGAATGAGTCTCCAAATTTACAGTGACACAGGGCTCTAAAAGGTAGAGCACGGTATTCATTAAAGGGATGGGGAAATGAATAACCACACAACCAGAGTGTCTGGCCAACACTCGTATGACTCAGCAACTGAGCTGGGCGGCTGAATCAGCTGAAGGTGGTTTTCTAAATGTGTGTGGGTTGAGCCAAAGACAGCTATGGGACCAGCCCCTGGGGCGTTATCACTCAGGCAGCAAGTCCCAGTGTGCATCATCGGGTCTGTTTGTGATGCCACTTCCCAGATTTACTTGCTTTTTTGCCCATACGGTGCTCTTGAACATGCCGTGGCCACTACTGGCTTTTCCAATAAGCGCGCTAAGACCTATTTCTGCACCACGCCGGCCAGCTGCCCTTCAGATGAAGACTGCCCAATCCTAAGTGAGCAGCCAAAGACACAGTGGAGGGTGGTGAGTCCACAAAAATAAATAAATAAATAAATAAATAAATAAATAAATAAATAAATAAAATGACAGCTGTCTTTCTCTGTGCTCGTTCTGAGAGAATGGAAGGGGATGGCAGGCCAAACCAACCAAAGAACAGTCCAGGAGAAGGCAACAGCTTGAACAGAGTTTGTCAAAAACTAAATACAATAAAAATACACACGTTGACGTGTGGGTAGATAAGCACCTTAATCTACTACCAACGCACATATAGGACCATATATAACTTCTGAACAGGAGAGCTAACTGCACGAATGTACGCCAGGAAAGTCACCGGATCAGCAGATGAGGTGCTGGGCCTAAGACAGCCCCAAGGGCACCATCTGTAAGCACCACACCATCAAGAGCGCCGTAGGTCTGAAGTGTGTCCCCGTGGAACTGGGGCGTACATCCATGGTGTACTGCAGCATGAAGACAGCAAGCTGAGAGATTGCACATCCAGTGGCGTCTGGCTGGGGACGGGCAGTACGTAGACACACACGTGCACATGCAGAGATGAAAGTGCAGGAGAAAGTGGTTATCTCTGACAAGGGCGGATCTAGGCAAATTATTTCCTCCTTTTTGTTCTCTGTGTTTCACGTTGAATATAGGTACTGCTATTATCATGACAAAGCAAATAAGTTCTTAAAAACAAAAGCTGATTAAATACCCTTTGAGACCTCACTCAACTGTACTCGTCTTTAAAATCTTTCGTGGCCACCGTTGACCTTGAGCGTAGCCTCTTGAGTTACACTACACTGCAGGACATTTACAGACTCAGGAGGTATGTCTCAGCATTCTAAATACCGAAGCATATGAAAAAGTCCTGCAAAACAAGAGGCTGATGTTTCTTTGCCCCCTGCCTCTATGCCCCCCATTCCTGGCAACCGTCTCTTACCTACAGTCTCAGCCTCACTAGACATCCGCTGATGAGGCCGAATTCAAAATAATCCAAGGGTGTGCGATTAACTTAGTTCCCTTCAAATAAATACAGAGAAGGTTGTAGGAGACTCAAGAACACCCCCCCCCAATAAATCATACAAGCACAGTAGGCTCCATTTCACCAGGAAAATGTGGAGTTTGTACCCTGAAGACAGCAGAGCTGGCTGTGAGCTCACCAGCACCGCTGTAGACAATGAACCCGGGCCTCTCAGTTTTCCAGTATGCTGTGACACAGTCCAGAATTTTAGACCCCACACAAACAGAACAACAAATCCTCAGGCTTCAAAAACAGATACGTTGCTACTACTTTCCTTTACCTAACTACCAATGTAATCCCAAAAGGACTTCTAGGCTTTTCCAGAGCAACTCTTTCAAAATCGAAATTTTTTACGAGGAGGAGCTCTTTACACACAAATAATTATTTTTAAAGTAAACTTAGATGTCACTGATCAGGAGACAGTATTACAGTTATCTCAAGTAATTCATTCTTCTGAATAATGACTGGAGCTTCCTGTCTTAATTTCCTTTTCATTTTTAGAGAAAATCTGCAGAAACCCCATGGGTTTGTTGCCCTCCACTCCTGTCTATGCTGTAGCCTTGCCTTACTCATAAGACCATTCTTCCTACTGCACTTTCTTGAATTCCTCAGGGTCCTCCCCCACCTCCCCCGGGAATGAGCCTAAGCTTCCAGAGGCTTCCTGGTCACACTTTAGGAGGTGTGGGTATATGTCCATTACTTTGACTGCGTTGATGGTTTCATGGGTGTTTGCATTTGTCCAAACAGCAAATTGTACACATTAAGTATGCATTGATTTTGTATCTGCATGATACCTCAACAAAGCTACTAAAAACATGCAATAGTAACGGACTCTGAGGGGAGCATTATGTCTGTATCTCGAATTGTCTGTCTTCCTGTGGATGCCTAAGTTTTATTTCCTGGGTTTCTGAGTCTCTTCCATATTTGGGCTGCAAACTAATATTTCAAACACATAATTTCTCCTTTATTTCTCCAAACTCAAAACACTATATTAAATTACAATAAATCTTTTTTTTTAAAAGAGGTTTCCTGAGTACCCCAGTGCCTAATGAGGCTCCTTTCCTGACACTCCCTCCCTGACAATGCCCACGCCCCATCCCCTACCCACCCATGGTCCTGCTGCCCTGCTTTTCCTCCTGACAAATTTGTTCCTCCAACTCCCTATCTCCCCCCTCTGCTAACTTCTACTCCATTTTGAAGACTGGCTTCAATGTCACCATCTCCCTGGGAGAGGTCTCCCCCAACCCCGCCCACCTAACCTAGCCAGGCCCCTCTGTTCTGGAGCCCCTGGTGAATCCCTCAGTCAGCACACTCACCTCATCACCCTGAAATGATCACTTATGTGTCTTTCTCAAGGAACTAATTCCTGGAAGGCAAAGACTGTTTTCTTTTGTATCCTTGGTGCCTAGTTCAATGCATGACACAGATAGCACCAATGATAATAAGAGCACCAACTTCTATCTCCTGGAAACAAATAACCCAACTACAATTCTCTATTCCCAAGAACTGCTCTTAGAACTTCTCTCTCAGTTGGCATTATGATCCCATTGTCCTCTAATGACAAACACCGGTTCCTCCGTGTATTTTAGATTTCAAACTTCACAGAAATTTTGGCATAGGACCAAACTAGGTTTCCGTATTCTGATTTCCACAGATCGAGACAGAAATGCCTATGGTTTTGTAAGTGCGGTGATGATGGTGGGGGTGGCTCTTCGCAAATGCTAAAAACGTTAAAATAAAAAGAGGAGGAAAAACATTCTGAAAATGCTACAACCCAAACCAGAATAGCTGCTAATACAAACAGGCCCCTTCCCAAATGTAAGCGGGTCACAAGTAATGGCTCACCTCAAAGCGGCCACAACGATACTGTTTACTCTCCATTTGGGGCTTAAAAGCATTTTCGTTGATGAACAGGCCCCGAAGCAGAAACATCTAAACCCATGCTAATGCCCAGCAGAGCAGTAACTTCTTTTGATTAATTTACCAGTACTGAAAGCACAAGAAAGAGATCAAACCACGTTCTGTACTAAACAATTAAACAAGCAGCCGATGCCTCCAGGATGGTGTATGTCAGGATGAAAGCCGGTTGGGGTCGAATGAAAAAGCAACAAATATCTTACATTGATTAATGCTTATAGGATTTTTTCCCCTTCAATGTCATAACATTTCATTCAATGGTCAAACCGAAGAGTTTATATAACATTGAAAACAGAAAAAAGTTCCAAAACTTAAGAAAATTCAGATGTGTGGTGAGGAGAAAAATCAGGTCAGTTCTTCAGAACCTTCCAAACCGTGTGGCGGAACCCTGAGCAGTCTGCTGAAAAACCTTCTCCATGAAATAGCACGGGGGAGAATCTCATCACCTCCTTTCAGCGAAAAATAATTTCCCTACTATGAGATTTTCTTAATTTACATTATTTAGTCCATTCACAATGTTCAATACCATCTGTATAGACTGTTTTGAAAACAGAGCCAAAATATAGTACAAATGTATCTCTACTTAATTTTTTTCATTGGACTTTAAACCAAACTGATTCTCAAATCAGAATGAACTACAAATATGTTAGTAGTTAACCCTCAGATTTTCTGAATTATCTGAATCAATTTTTTAAAACCCAATGAATATCTTTGTAAGAAACAAAACTAATTTATATACTTGTAGAAAAATAACTGAACCAGACCAGCTAAAAATGTCATCTTCCTGCAAAGTCACAATTTTCTAATTTTAGATCCCCAAGGAACATTTTTTAGGTAATTCAATATTATCTTAACGAATTTACTGAATTTACTTAACGAATTACAGTAGGGCTACTCCCTACTTCTCTTTCCTAATCTATAAAATGGGGATGATGATGCATGCCTTGCAGGATTTTAAGATTAAATGGCATAGTAATATATAAGCATAAATCTTCAAACTGTATCATATTACCTCCCTCCCCACACACTCAATACCAGTCTATGCTAGATTATTTGCAGAGCATTCCCTCTGCTTAGAATACAACCCCTTGTGGCGAATTCCCCCTCCATGCTTGGGGCTCGCCTCTTCTGTTTTCACACAGATCTCACTATATCATAAGGGCTCCTTCAGAGACAGACTTCAGGGCAAAGATTGTTCGGCAAAGGTTCCCTGGTATGTGGAAGACATTATGATACCCTTTACTACTTGTCGAAAAATTGAAACTGAATCCCTTCATGTTTTTAAACTCTTATATGGAAACACCACAAAATTTGGAAATACACACCTGAAAGCTGACTCTTCTACTGACCTTCCCACAATTCTTTCCCTCTTACGAAGATATATGAACCCAAAGAGCATGGACATCTAGGCACGTTTTCCTACTCAAACACTCTGGCTCTAATTGGCTCTGATCCCTTTTTACTACTGATGGAGAGAATAAATGGGTTGTAGTTGAAGTGAATGTAAGTTCCTACTGATCCCCATTTCTGATCTCTTGTATGTGTACAGAAACACAAAAACTGCTATTCTAAGTCTTCTCAAAGGTGGTAACATCCTCCTTTGTCAAAAAATACTTGAAAAACTCCTGGGTGCGATCAGGAAACACAAGGAAGAAGGGTCTCGTTTTCCAGAGGAAGTAGAGGACCGTACCACAGACTGAACATGATCCTTGGCGGTCTCCGGGATTCCCCCCGCTGGAACTAAACGCATCCTCTCTAAGCAGCTCTGGTCACAGGGCTATTTTGAAAGCACAGGCAAGAAAAGCTGGAGATGATGCCACAAGGTTGAAGTATAGAATTAAGAAATACATGTGAATTATTCCACAGTGATTTTGACTGGTTTAAAAAAAAAAAAAGGCTTTCACTCGGACCTGTTTAGACAGCTCAGTCCTTTTTTTTTTTCCAAAGATTTTATTTATTTGACAGAGAGAGAGAGAGCAGAGGCACGGGGAGTGGCCGAGGGAGAAGCAGGCTCCCCACTGAGCAGAGCCTGCCTTGGGACTCGATCATGACCTGAGCCAAAGGCAGACGCTCAACTGACTGAGCCATCCAGGTGCCCTTCTACAGCTCAGTCTTAAATGGACTTCTCTCTACATACTCCTCAGTGGCAATGGTCAGATTTTCAGCTAGCGAAGAAACGTTTTGCTGCTATTGTTATGGAGGCATATATAACATCCGTCCAGGGGAGAGAATGTGCTCGTAAAGTTCCCTTTCAGTACCTGATCACCAGGATCTCTGACAAGTGAGCAGGGAGCATCATAGACTCAACCTGGGTTAACTGTTTTCTAACTACAAGGAAATCTCACACATATTTGAGCACCTAGAGTATACAAAGTAGCCTCAAATACTATCCCTAAAGAAGAGATCCTTACAATGTATAAAAGGGACCATAAAAAAGCCCTAGTTCAAATTCAAATTCTTTTAACAGCTTCATTACTTTATTTGCCTATGCCCTACGCTCTTATTTCCCAGGTTAAATAACCGAGAAAGATGCCCAGGTCTTGTCATCCATTCTGCGTTAAGTTTACGTCAGTATGCAAATTCCTACAGCCTGAATGCTCTGTACAAGTCTTCCCTGTTATCACGGGAGTTTCTGTTTGTTTTTAGGGTTTTAGTCTTGAGTGGGCTTTTCCCATTAGCTCATCGAGGATGTCATTAAGCAAGCCTGCCAATTTCAGCTGGAAAAATGAGGAGTACAAATTACACAATCTGGATTTTAAAGTCTCTTCTGAAGAATATTTGCAGTGGAGGATCCTCTTGGGTACTGAATGGCATTTTTACAAAGGTTCATAGCAGAAGAGTGAGAAGTCACCCCCTAAGGTATCCAGAGTATGGTGAAAAAACATAGGGCACAAACGTAGGATTTAGTCAGCCTTCTGCATGGCATTCTTTCAAACCCACGGAAATCTATTCTTACGCGATTTCTCTTCTACTACAATACCCTCTTTGGAACGTACACACACACACACAAACCCTAGGAAACAACTAGACGATGAAACTCAGGTGTGTATTTGCTTAAAAACAGTCTTATTTTGGGGGCGCCTGGGTAGCGCAGTCGTTAAGCATCTGCCTTCGGCTCAGGGCGTGATCCCGGGGTTCCGGGATCGAGTCCCACATCGGGCTCCTCTGCTGGGAGCCTGCTTCTTCCTCTCCCACTCCCCTGGTGTGTTCCCTCTCTCGCTGGCTGTCTCTCTGTCACATAAATAAATAAAAAAATCTTAAAAAAAAAACAGTCTTATTTTTAAAAGCATAAGCAATGAAGTTCTACCAGCGTTAGACATTGGGGGTGCCTGGGTGGCTCAGTCGTTTAAGCATCTGACTTCTGCTCAGGTCATGACCTCAGGGTCCTGGGGTCGAGTCCCGCATCGGGCTCTCTGCTCAGCAATGAGTCTGCTTCTCCCTCTCCCTCTGTGATCTCTCTCACTCTCACTCTCTCTCAAATAAATAAATTAAAAAAAAAAGAAATTAATCCTCACCCTTATTTCATTCATGTGATGTTCACTTCATTCCTTAAATACAACCCCATTATCCTGTCTTTGTATCCACTATGTATTGGCTGAATTCACATAGGTAACTATGTGAGAACACCCCAGCACATCCCCAGTCACCAGGAAAGTTCCACACTCAGTCTCAGGGCGGATATGGAGTTCAGAGCTCAGATGGACTCAGACAACGCAAATGAGATATTCTAAGTCCTCGTGAGACAGTCCTGAAAATGATGCCAGATCACCTGCCCAGTTTTTAGAACCAGAACAGGACATAAATAAAGACAAGTTAATTGTACAATTTGCTTTGAATTCTAGGCTGGCTTCCCTGTCACCAAGCGTGACACTTCCCATTGCCGTCAATCAGCTTGCAGCATAATGCACATGGCTCGTCATTAGCTTCAGGAGAACAAGTGGGGAAGTGAATTATGTACTATCAACACCCCCACCTAATCCCTACAATTCTGAAGCCAAATCAGAGCAGGTGAGTCCCTTACCCCCGTGCTGCCCTACAGATACATACTCCTCTCGATCATGTAACACAGCCAGAAAATCACTACAGCCTTCTCCCAAGGTGTTAATTTCCCTTTCCCCCATCCAGCTTTTCTGAGATAATTGACACCCGACACTGAGTAAATCTAAGGCAGACAACAGACAACACGTTGGTTTCATACACTGATAGACGGCAAAATGATTACTGCCACTGTGTTAGCTAACAACTGTATCGTATCACATAACTGCTGTTTCTTTTCTGTGGAGAGAACATTTAAGATCTACTCTCTTAGCAACTTTCAGGTGTCTAACAGTACTGGTGACTCTAGTGACCATGCCGTACATTAGATCCCCAGAACTACCTCATCTTACAACTGCAAGTTTCTACTCTC
Source organism: Ursus maritimus (assembly GCF_017311325.1). Classification (NCBI taxonomy): domain Eukaryota; kingdom Metazoa; phylum Chordata; class Mammalia; order Carnivora; family Ursidae; genus Ursus; species Ursus maritimus. Next base: position 6,429,813 of record NW_024423344.1, on the reverse strand, counting down.
CGACCAACCCCTCCCCTCTCCCTACGCCCCAGCTGCTGGTCATCACCATTTTAGTCTTTCTTTCTGGGAGTTCGTCTTTCTGAGATTCCACGTACAAGTGAGAGCATGCAGTATTTGCCTTTCTCTGACTTAACGATTTCCCTTTGTATTGTCTGCAGGACATGGGACCATATTCTTCAAAATATATCTAAGGTTCTTTCCTCTGAAAACGCAATCTAACAAAGATAAGAAAACTCCAGTATTTCCCTCTGGATGAACTCACTTTGGTTTTACAGCATGCCTTGTAAGGAGTTTGTTATTACAAATACTGTCTGGGGCAGGTTACTCTCAACCACAGTGGCTTTTGAGATTTCTAGCCAGGGTCACATAATGAGGACACAGCTGAGCTGGGATCAATAATGCCATCTGGATTCTCAGGCTAATTATCAACCTGCTATTACCTCCTCATTGTTAATATCGCTGATGGAACTGAAGTGATCTCATAATCTCAAAATATGGAACCATGTGTATAAAAACGAAGTTCTGCCCTTCTTCCAGCTTAGTCCTTTCAAAAGGGCCAAGGGAAGCGCATTCTAAATGCAATGTCCAAAAATACATTTGTATGTATAGCGTGCATTTCCCACTAGCATCTCTGACCCCACAAACATTCATATTTGGCTGATACACGCATCTAGGGGAGGCAGGAAAGAGCAGGCAGGAGGGCAAATGCAAGTGTCACCATTTATTTTAATACAGACAAAGACAGATGAGAATGAAGAAAAATATTCTGCCTCCAGCTTCAGGGCTAAATCACATCTACTGCCTTCATAGCAGTTTATAAGCTGAGGAACCGGAAAGAACTGGGCAGTTGCCCAAGGAAATTCATACTTGGGGTGAATGGACTGCAGTCTTTTCCCTCTCGCAGGATCAAGGCACGCATTGGAGAATGTTGGTTTACAAAAATTACTAAACCAGATCCACGATAGAAGATAATTAATGACTTAAAAGTTTCTGCTACACTAAAAGACAGTACATACTTTTCCTTTCGTAAGTAATAGATGTAGTCAACAGGATTAACTTACGTCCTACAACATTTCAAAAACTTGCCTTATAACCTACAACACACTTTCCAAGGACATTCCATCAACGAATAAATCAACTGTTAACTGATGGTGTACATATTCCTTAGAGGACCTTTACCTCATTCATCAATATAGGTTTTCATAACTAATTAGCATTCTTGCTAAGGTTCAGAAAAACTCAGCAACAGGTGAAGTGGATGAAATTGATCAACCTGCTGAAAGCTTGAGAACAAATCACTGCAGAGCTCTTTCAATGGTGCTGGTTGACACCTCAAGACACATTCGTCTGATGTTTCTTTAAGCTTTTCCAGTCCAACATCTGTCAGAACCTGATGCAACGTCCACCATTACCAATGAAAAATGTGACTGGTGAATTACATATGTAAAAGCGAAGCAATGTTCCCAGATTCTGTGGCCACCCACAATGGAAGCAAGTCCTGTTATCTCCTCTACATCAAGCTTATTCTCCGTGCTTCCTTTCCTGTGACTGGACCATCCACCACTCTGTAAGAATCCTACAAAAATTTCTCCTTTGTGACACCATCTCCTTTGGTATTAATCTCCTAGGGCTGCCATCACAGAATGCCATAAACTGGTTGGCTTAGAACAAAGAAATGTATTATCTCACAGTTCTGGAGGCTAGAAGTCTTAGATCAAGGGCTTGGTAGGTTCCTTTTGAGGACTGTGAGGGAGGACCTGTTCCATGCCTCTCTCTTGGCTCCTGGTGGTTTGGTAGCAATCTGTGGTATTCCTTAGCTTGTGGAAACCTTACCACAATTTCTCCCTTCATCTCTACATCGTGTTTTCCTTGTGTGCCTGGGTTCAAGTTTCCCTTTATATAAGGGGAGTCCTTCTATTGGATGAGAGACACAATTCAACCCATAACACCCCTACATCTTCCACCTCTTCAAAACCCCTCCACCTCCCAAAATGGAACCTGACTCCCCCCCCAGGAAAGTCCCCCCAAACTCTTACATGCACTACACCTCACCCCACATTACAGACCCTTGAGATTGAGAAGGACAGCAGTGGTCTTCCTTCAACCTCCAACGGCCATTTCTAAACCACTGTTTCTTCTGCCTGCTCTAAAAATCCCAGGTTATGAGGTCTCGATGCATATTTCTCAGAGTAAATGTCCAAAAGATTCACCGCCAATAAGAAAAGTCAGGAGGATTCAAATAAGTCAAAGCCTTGGTTTCTTATTAGTCCCCACCTTGTCAGGCAACTATCTAGTAATGAAACACGTGTGTGTCCCTCTTTGTTATCTGCTTTAGTCTCGTGGTCTCTGCTGACCTTAACAATGTATTTTACATAGGTATATCTCATCTTACATCCCTCATATGCATCGAGAACTTTGACTCTTAGAAATACCTCTAAGAAAGATTGCTGAGGTTTCTGTCGATAATCATCTAGACCTCCTGAGTGTCTACAGTGAATGAGAGGAAGGCAGGCACCTGCCCTCAGGTATGGTGGACTCGGGTTCAGACATCTCCAGAGCCTTGTCAAAGCTCACATATTCAAGGGGCTGATCCAGCCTCAGAACACAATTCTCCTGATTCCTGGGCCCAGTGCCTTTCCTGGCATGGACATGTCATGTCATCAAGCCCTCAGTTCGTAAAAGTTGCATTTTAGTTGAATCAATAATTAAACTTTCCTAAGCTTTTAAATTTAAGAACTAAAATTTTGCTTGGGTGGATGTTCCAGCTATCTTAGGGACACTTCTATTCTGGATACGCTGCTCGTTAACTGCTAATTACTACCAAGAGAGACCATCACTCCTAATATTCCAGACACTAAGCAACATTCTGATTTCAACTTCACACATCATCAGCATTCTTAGAATGTTCAATTTACTTCCAGTATTCATCCAAATTTCCATGATTTTCTAGAATTAGTTGATTTTTAAACTATTTTTTCAGATAAACTAAAATATGAGAACTCATTTTATTCTTAAAAAAGTTATTTTCTTATGTAGTTCTGACAAACTGCATGTGTTCGTTAATGTCTGATTTTCTAAATAGATATATATTTAGGAAAGGTGAATAAGCACTGTCTTACGGACGGAAGGAATACTTAAAGACTGGCTTTCTTGTTTTGGCCAAGGTGTCTGAGATTCTCACATTTCTCAACCTTCTAGGATAAAAACTAAAGGTCTACACAATATAATTACTTAACATTTTATATCGATCACTGACACACCTTACAGATTAATTCAGTAGGACTAAACATCTATTTGTGTACTAGAAACTCCTAAAACTGAATATCTCTCTAGCTTCCACAAATCAACAAATAAGAGATTCATTGTCTTTCCTCCCAACTTGGACTTGCTTGCCATAATCCCTCTTGTGGGTATTACAATGTCCACCCGGGTCCACCAAGCCCCAGCAGTGAAGCCATCTACAACTTCGTTTGCCTCCCCCTTCGATCTTCAACCTCAAGATTTCCTTGAGGTCCATCTATTTTGATCGACCCCACTATCATAGTATCAATTCAGATCTTCCTCACCTCTGCTGTTACATCCCCATCCTCCCTGCTGTTATGTTGCTTTCTACCAATGACCGCCTTCTGGTCTCCTTAGCTCTTCAACAGCGAAATTATGGAAACCAAAACAAACACTGCTGGTTATCTTTCCTGCAAAACAAACCATCTCTTTATTGAGGATGAGCAACGTAGGTGGCCCCTAATGGTCCGTCCATTGTAGTGTACTGTGGGGGTCCAGTGGATACTTCCAAAGATTGCTATTCTTTGGCATTTTAGTACACATTTCTTCTGTTCACTTGGATTCTGCATTTCACATTATGTTTCCCCAGTTGCACTGAGTGTGCATTTTCCAAGCTGTATCTCATTTTGTTATTTCCTGCCCATATTTTTAATCTCCTAAAGGTATAATTACAATATTTCTGTCCTTCCAGGTTTCTGAAATCTCCTCTGATTTGGGATCATCTGCCAACTTCATTAACGTGAAGTTTATTTCTCCTAACATAAAATGGGATACAGCATACAAATCCCAATAATATCAGGCTACAAGTGGTAACCTTGCCATTTAGGTTACATTTTATTTACTGTCCCTCTACTATTTTCCATCTGTGTGGCTCTTCTCCAAGCCAAGCTGGACTTATTTTGCAGTGGAACAGGGTCAAAAAGTACTATTAAAAAAAATAATAAGAAAAAAAAATCCTCCTTCCACACTATACAAAGGTCGTTCTCAGCTCTCAGTTTACCTAGTTATAGAGCAAGAAGGTTAACAACTGTAGGTTTCACTCTTTAAACTTTCTGTTCCCATTTTAATATAATTTGACTGAGGGAGAAAAGAACTTCTTTTGCAAGTGAGAGCATAAGGTCAAGAAGCTCCATTCAGGATAAAGGAGGAGTGAGATGGGATGTAGTGAAGGCCTCTGATGGGCAAGGAGCAGCTGCTCCCATTGCATCCCTAACGCACTGCCAAGATGCCTAGGGACCCGTGGTAGCAAGCACGGTGGAGGGCTGGCACTCCCGCATTCAGGCTCTGACCAGGGAGGGATCATTCAGACATGTGAGAGAAACTCCAGATGATTTCCTTCCCCTCCTTAAATGCGTGATGTGACTCTCCCGCTCCAGAAGTTCAAGAGAAAGGGAGAGTTTTTACTCACCAATTCCACGTGCCCATCTCTCTTTCCCTAAGAGAAGTTTACTTGCCATGATGAGTCCAATTACCAGCCTGCTCATTTACACTAGTTTTAGACTTTGAAAGTTTTGTGTTTTCATGTTTCTTTTTAAAAAGGAAACCAATATCCACATATCCTGTGCTGAACAGCTGTAACAGATGCAGCCTTATCTTGCCACCTCATTAGGAGAAACAAACAACTATAAATCTTGTATTACATCCAGAAAGTTGTCAGCTTGAAATAAAAGCTGGCAGGGATCCAAGTGGCATGCGCCCTTGATTCCAGTCTTTTTGCCTGTAGTTCTTACATATGTAAATTGAGAAACTGTTAGCAGAAGCAAGCCAGCTAAAAACAGATGTGTTTAGGGTACACAGACACATTTGAGGGGCCCTCCAGGCCCAGTCCCCTCCCCATCCTTCACCACAAATCCCTTCTCCTTCCTATTCCGTGTCCTCCCTCCACACCCACACCCTCTGCCTCCCTACCTTCCTCCCAACACAACACATTTTTATCATTTACTACTGGCTAAGTTCTCATGCCCAGCCATGGTGGTAGACCTCAGAATGAAAATACAGGATATAACAAAATTCCACAGCCCTGCAACCTTCCTGAAGTTAAAACCATAACAACCATCAGAAAAAGAGATGGGGCATGGGGGAGGTGGCAGAGACTGTATGACCAGACAACGCAATAGGGACATCACACCTGTGTTCCAGATTTGCAGCCAGCGCCCCTCTACTTGTGAGAAATCTCTGGGATATGGGAGTTTAAATCCCAGCCCGCCACTTATTCTGGGCTGGGAGGGGGGGTCATCTTGGACTCTACTAGGCTTTTCTCATGGATAAGATGGAAATGATACTTCTGAAATCAGAGGGCTGATTAAATGAGCTAGCATGCCTGATGCTCTCGGCCCAGGGTAGGACACAGTCCTCAGACTTAGCAAATGGTACCATTATTTAGGGAAAGTGTTGTCTGGTTTTTGAAAGTGAATGTGACAGTCCCTAGGGGCAGAGCCTGCTGTAGGTTACTTCTGGAAGGGAGGTTCTACCTGCATCCTTGTAGACCAAGAGCTAACTTAATCTTCTTGGTCAAACCAGAAAGGATTCTCTTAACTTGGGATTTTACAAAATAACCAAGAGAATTGGCTCGGGCCCAGGTGGGTATAGTTTTTAAAAACTGCACGTAAATACAAGATGCTAATTCCTGAGTGTGAGTTTTGGCTCGGGCATGAGTAATCTGCTTTACCTTTGTGAGAGTCTGCTCCCTCATATTTCAACTTGGGGTAAAAACCCACGCCCTTACTTGCTCACCCTTTATTTACTCTTCAAGATGCTTCTGCCCCTACCACCCACCAAAACTTCCCTCCTGCCTGATAGATACCACGACATCACTACCCCAGCACTTAAGTGATCTCGGCAGACTTTGACCCACACCTCTAAACACTGAAAACCTCTCCCCACTTTGCCTTGATGGGTTCTCATTTGTTGGTTTGTCTTTCTTTACATTTGCTGGTCCTCATTCCCCGGGGCTCTGGGTCAGGCCTATCCACACAGCATACACTCTGATCCACTCCTATGATCGACTACAGTCTCCATATTGAGAACTATCTAGACCAGGGGTCGGAAGACCCATGGGTCAAATCCAGCCCACTGCCCATTCTTGAGACTAAGCCGCCTGTATGGTCCACGGTTGCTTCTGTGCCACAACAGAATGGACATGCAGAGAGATCGTGAAGCCTGGGATATTTATGATCTGACCCTTCAAGGAAAATGTTTGTCAGCCCTTAATGCAGTTTGTGTCCCCGGTCATACCTGTATTTGTGACTCCAACTCATCATGCAGACCATGTCTCGCAGGCCACTCTCCAAGTGTCTCCAAGTGACCACTCCACCTGTAAGCATCTCACCCTCGTGTTGCACTCAGAGCTGATGGAAACAGGACCCACACCCTAGAAATGTGGGGTGCATTCCAGAAAGGGCCTTCTTTAACCACATCCATTTGTGACAGTTAGGCCATCCTTGTTCCTGCTCTCAAAATCCCTAGCCTGGCCCCAAGCCCACTGTTGTCCAGCCATCGCCCAGGCTACCATCCACACCCCCTTGGAAGGTTCCACATATTTCCTATTTTCCTTGTTCCCCCATTCATCTTCCCCCCTCCCATCAGTTATCTTTCTAACTTAAAAATTACCAACTTCTATTTCTCACTCAGTGTCCTTTAAGACACAGCCCCTATCTCTTCAGATACATCGAACCTTGTTTATCCCTTCACATTCAACACTCTAGCTAGCCAGCAACCAGCAGCCCAGGATTTCCAAGAGGGAAGATCCAATACCCACCTTCTAGTAAGGGAATGTAACCAAGTAACTCAGTAAATGACATTATATTTTGGGTAGTGTGTTAGAACCCATGTCAACAACCACCTTTTCTTGAGTCTCCCTTGACCATTAGAAAGAACCAATCACTCATTCCTTTCTGCCACCACTGCACCTTGATCTGACCTCTGTTAGAAAGCTTATCACAATGGCTCATGATGATTTATTACATTCTGTTCGACTGGACTCTGAACTCTCTGAGGGTAAGAGCTGCTTTAAGCAAACCCTGAAGCTCCTATATCTCACCCATTGGTAGCGTGTAGTAGGTGCCCAAAAAATGTTTGTGAAGACCTCACATGCTTTGTAAATGGCAAAGTACAACATGAGTACCAGTTGGAAAAGAGACAAACCTATGCTCCCTAATGTCTTATGTTCAGTTTACTCCCCACTTCTGATGCTACAGGCACAGACCAGAGATGGGGAAAAGCCCTTGGCTAAGAACTTCACCAGGTCCTTACAGATAGGCTTTCCAAGTATTATTTCAGCAATGGGCCTGGTTCCTAGTCCCAGCTGGACGCAGACGCCTTTCCAAGTAGTACTAACCAGGAACAGAAATGGGGACCAGGTTGGGGAGAAGGGAATTAGGAAGGAAGGTGAGGCTTCATGTATACAACATCTCACAACCAATACTGAAGTTTATCCAATCAAACTTTATTTCTGAATGTGCACCACATGTTGGGTGCTCTGTTTGTGGTCTTCATAGCAAGCCTGTCATGGTAAAAGAGGACTAAAAGAAGAAATTTAATGTGAAAAGAAAGTTAGAGGGTAACTTGATCTTGTTTGTTCATTGGGAAAAGGCAATGTTACAAAAGAGGTAAGCAGCTGCTCCCCATCTCCAAAGGAGAAAAATCAAAAAGGAAAGGGGTTAAGCTGTGCCATAAGGTATTGAAATTAGGTAGAAGGAATAATTTGCTGACATCAAAGGGTATTAAACACTATTTGTGGTTTACAACTTTATTGTCAGGAGATCCTTAAACAGAGAGCAACTGGGCAGTGGTAGCTGAAGAAAGGAGATAGAACAGATAAATTCTCAACTTACCTTTTTGGACCACGCTGATTTTTTTTTTTAATGGGCCCATGGATAAAACAGATTAAGTGACTCAGCACCCACAATTACTGTACCCCATACCCTTTGAAAAAAACTATAAAAATCCAGTAAGTGAGAGGGCTTACAAAGCATGAAGAACAGAATTACTACTAAATTAGCATGAATTAAAAGGTAAAGATTCCTCATGAAAAGAATATAAGTTTGGAGTCCTCCTGCCCTAGGTTTTCCAGTCTCCACTTGCCACTTATGACCTATTTGACTTTGTGAAAAATGCAAGATACAGAGTACATCATGAAAAACAAGACACGTGCATGCAAATATAAGTACGTGCAAACAATAAGTGTCATAAAGAAATAACAGTAGTTGTTTGAGAATGGTGACAACATTAGTGACTTCTATTTCCTTCTTCTTCTTTTTTTTTTTTTCAAATTCAACAATATATACTACTTTTACAGGAGTGGGGAGGAAGAAATTGCTCCCCTCCCCCCTGCCAAAATCTGTCTTGGTTTTCCGGGCAATATAATCTTTCATGCCATTCTTTATTATGCTATAAACTAACTTCTCTGTTAACCAAAACACCTGCTGTTAGTCCGATTATTTCCTTATTAGGCATTGAGGCCCTCCATGACACACATCTCCCACTGTCCATATTTCATCACAAAGGCATGTATGCTATTTTTCATAGATCCAACCCATTCAATCTTCTCACATGTGGGGAAATTACACCTCTGAGATAGAAGAAAAACCACAGCCAACTCTAATAATTCTACATTTGGGATGGGAACAAAAGAAGGGTGGAAGTTTTGTACTACATTTTCAATAAATTTTCAATAACTTCCAAATGTTTATGCTTTCCAGGTTTTTTCACACCTGTGGGACAAATAGGCATAATACAATAAAACAGGGTATATTTTTTCAGCCATAAGTTACTCCTTTTACTGGAATAAATTATGTATTTTTTTGTAATTTTCATCCCTTCGAGACCTGACTGATTGATTCATAAAACAAAACATCCATTCTGTTATCACTTAGTTTGTTAGACCAGCTCAGCTCATAGACACACTGAAATCCACTGAAAGGACACAATGAAAAATAAAACATTTCAAGTAAAATACAGTCCCATAGAAACTAAAATAACACTTCTTTAAATGTTCATTTACATCAGTGAATATTCTTGGCCATGAACGACATATTAAAAATAAATTCAGGAGACATTTCATTTATGTATCTTAGGTATTAAAATTTAAATAATATCTAGACCTTTGGAACAACAATAAACAATACCTTGGAGATCATATAGCCTATCCCTCTGACTTCACAAACGGGAAATGGAGGCCTGAAGTGTGAACAGTTTGCTCAACGTACTGTAGGTGGCTAGTGACAGAATCACTGTGTGGCCACCCCCACGTCTTCTGAGTTCTGGTATGGATGCCTTCCCATCATGCAATGCTGCTCACCTCTGCCATGACATTGGAAGGAATGGCCAGCAAGGGACCATTAGTACTTCCACTTCTAAACACTATTTTGGGGGAAAAGTTGCTTCTTTCCTCTAATCCCGATGATTGGGAGTAGGGGTTTCTTTCGTCTTGGAAAAGCCTGGCCCTTTGGGGTGGGGAGAGAAAAACCTGGTTTTATCCCGGCATGAGGGAGATAGAGCAGGATGCCTGAGGTACATGAGGCGACGAGGGACGGGAAGGCTGGGAGGGGAAAAGCGGGAGTCCAAAGAAGCAGAACACAGCACTGGAGACCTCTCAGGACAGCAGAGCTGGGAGGATACGCTGCCCACCTATGAAGGAAGTCTAGTCTCTGGTTTTATATTTTCACCCACAAATCAATCCCTTATTTTCAGAGCCTAAGGTTTTCGTAGCCTCCGATGTAAGTGAAATCAAGTTTCGGATGTAGACGTTTACAGTTCTGCAGTACACCCTCCTCTGGGTACAAAGGGCAAGTCAGTTGCTGTACATGTAACAATGTGTTTTCCCAGTTCTAAGGGGCACCTTCGTATGAGTCACCTAATGAGCCCCACTTCTCGTGTGTATGTGTGTCGTGAGATTCTGCCACACATCCCTCCACATTTTAAAAAAAGCTGACCGAGCATTATATGCTACCTTCTGTGAATTTGATTACACCAACAGATATTCCACTAACCATCTAGGTGATGCTAAATATTGTATGTTGGCTCTCGAGGACTTAGTCCCTTTACCCAGAAAAATGAAAATACAAAACTGGACAGGGAGCCCTCCAAATAAAAAGCACTCTATGGCCAAAAAAGTCTGGGCAGAAGATGAAGAAAACCACAGGCACAAGAATCAAACTAGACAATATTTTAAGTATTATGGCTTCAACCAATTAAACAATAAAAGTCCAAGAACTCCTCAAATCCCACCTTACATAGTAAGCTTTTCCCAGATCAGGAAATTGAGCAGGGAGTCTACAGTTGGCCTTCTTTACAGCATTCATGTTAGGTCTGTTAAACCTGAAAAACTGCAAAGTAAGAACATAGAAAGAAGTAAAAGAGCTCAGCCCATACAGAGAAATCAGCACTGGGTACTACTTGTGAGTCTGCGAGGTAGTGGACCAGCAGAGGCTATAAACTGCGAAGGGCAGAAGCCACTCCATGAGCCCTCTTTCACACGTTAACTACATTTTAAACACCAGCAGTAAAAGCAGAGAACACCAGTATAATAGCAGGTAATCCTGACACACAGCTGACACTTGCAAGACGAGCTGACACTTATGAACCATGATTCCTTTTTGTTCTTCAACACTAAAAGCAATTTGATGGAGTTGAAGGCAAATCTGCCTAAATCTTGGTTTGTGCTTTCTAATAAATTAAGTTAGATGTGGGCAGACAAAAATAAGTTTGTGAAGTGCCAGTAAGCACATTAAAGACTCAGGGAAAAAAGTCACCAAGTTGAACACTTTCTTTCACATTGCCATTATTCGCATCCTGAGCAATTTTCCCTTAATCGTAATTGAAGAAGTACAAAGTAGGATGAGTACCTAAGTCTCTTGTACATTTTTATCACCAGTTCTAACTTTTTCAGTTTAACAAAGTCCTCTAAAAGCGAAGGGGAAGAAACAAACCAAAGAAAACAAGCCAATCAAGTGTAGGACAGGACCAACTTCATCCAAGCCTTGCTAGGGCAATAACAATAATAATAATAAAAATAATATCAAACCAAAAAAGATCCAGGTGTCACAATAGACTCTAAGTAATGATATTGTAAGTTGGACTCAGACCTGAATTCTGATCCTAAAGTACTTACTCCAGCTCAGTGGGAATATCAAGGCCTGCCCTGAGGGGTGCTACTCAGGGTCACATGAGAACACACAGAAGCACCTTCACAGTGCCTGGTCTGGCCACCCCGCAGGCATCTCACCCACATGGTTTTCAGACGATCATCTCAAATGTCTGCCAGCAACAGTGTCATGCCCTCCTGACCACATAAAATGTCTACTTGCTCCTTTAGACATTTTCTCTGTCTTATGGATCCAAGTAATATCCTAAGTTATCCTGGAAAGTAATATGACTCTTAAGTACAGGTGACTTCTACTCAGGATGCAAGGCCCAGCGTAGATCAAATAGACAAGACTTTTACTTTCGTTATTAAATGGGGAATTGTTATTAGCCAGGCTCTGCACTGAGCACCTGACATTTGCATGGCTATGTCCATGAGGTAGATGTCCCCACTTGATACAGGAGAAAATGCATGACTCTAGCCAATTCCCTGATGCAGGCCCATGGCTGGTAAGTGGTGGAGGCCAGATTCAAAGCCAGGAGTGATTCACTTCAAAATCTTGTTCCTTTCGTCTCTATAGTTTCAAAGTTTGTTCACACCAGGAATTAAGATATTGTGAAACTCTAAATAAGAAATTATTAGTAATTAGTTTATTAATAAATAGGTTAAATAAATTAATAAATAAGAAACCGTATTCCACATTTTGACATTTCATAAAGATGATAAAAACAGGTTTTGGTTTTAACTAATCCAGCCTGTGGTTCTATGACAGCTGAGCCGTGTGTGAGCTAAGAGCAGGAAAGAGCCTTGTGGATGACCGAGCCCTCATCACGCCCTGGGGACAGAACTGTGGGGCACGGGAAGCCACGCTCGGTGAGCAGGCCACGTACTACGGGTGGGCCTCCACGCTGGGACCAGAGCACAGAGGCCTCAACTCCAGATTCAGGGTCTGGCCAATTTAAGATTTCCGTCTGGGGCAGTTTCCCATATGCAGACTTTGCAGAGTTAATGTTCTATCCATAACTGGGGTAAATCGGTAGGAAATTACAAAGGGGAGTATATTCCCAGTGCTTTGTCATACTTGAGGAAATGAAAGGATTTAAGCATATCTGGCTTGAATAAATATTTTCTCTACAAAAGTTAATCTACAATTACATTTAATGTGAAATATTATATAGAAAAACATCCCACGTGTTTTTGTTGCTGGAGGATACTTTATAGTTTGTGTTTTATTAGCGGTCCCCCATGGAAGCCTGAAAAATTCCCTCTGGGGAAGTTTACTCTGGATAATGGCTGACTTTAGCCATGAGCATTTCCAGTCAGCCAGGACACAGGTTCTCAAGTTGTGCAAAGGCCTGCCCTATTTGCTTTTCAGTATTGCAGATACAGCTCTTACCATGCGGTGGGTGCTTTGGCTTTGACAAGAGAGAATATGAATAATGCCAATGACAAAATCACCTCCCTGGTTGTGCACAGGACTATGTAGTGACAATGTTTCTGCAAAACTACACAACAACAGCAACAACAACAACAACAAAAGCTCCAAACTTCTTCCTGTAATGTTCCAATAAACAATGTTTCTTGGACTACTGAAGTTTGTTGCACGTAAGGGTTAAGCCTGAATATTTTCCAAGTTTAATGGTTTATCTTGAAAATTCGGGTGACCTTCACACTCTCCATCATACCACTGAGTTAGGCTAATTTAGGTATAAACGCTTTTCTCTGAGATCTGAAGGGACGATGTGCCCCAGATTTTGTGGCTTTGCTTACCCCGGCTCTGCACACAGGTACGCACACTGTGTCCCAGCTAGAGGAGGGTGGGGATGACATGCTAAAGATACCAGATTACTGCACTGAAAATCAACACAAAGAAAAAGAAAATCAAGGTACACACATGAAGCCGTGCCACACCCCCCTCCTCCTCAGGGCCATTCTCCATGGCTTTTCCCTGGAGAGCCTCCCAGCACTCCTGCCTGGTGGCTGGGATTTCCTCCAGACTCCCGGAGCTCTCGCTTTCCCATGGAAAGGACTCCTTGCAAGTGATCACTTATCATGTGCTCTCCGGCTGCAGAGTAACTTCCTAAATATGTCCGCATCCCAGAACCTGCAAATGTTACCTTACCCGGCAAAGAGGAACTTTGCAGATATAACTAAGGATCTTGAGACAGATTTTCTGGGGTTATCTGGGTGGCTCTAAGCATCATCACAAATGTCCTTAGAGGGCGATTTTACTTCAGAAGAGGAGGAGGCGACGTGATGACAGAAGCAGAGGGTGGAGTGATATATTGTGAAGGTGGAAGAAGGGACCACAAGTCAAGGAATTTATTATTTAAAGAAATCCTTTAGAATTCAGCATCTACCGGAACCTGCAAAAGGCAAGGAAACGGATTCTCCCCTGGAGCCACCAGGACTGTAAGAGAACAGATTTGCGTTGTTCTCAGCTACTCAGTTTGTGGCAGTTGGCAACTGTGACCCCCAACCTTCCAGGCGTCGCCCTGCCCGTCCCCCAAACCCCCAGCCCCACCACGTTTCATACACCTAGTTACAGAGACACCCTCGTCTACCTTCTCAGGCACTAGGGTACGTCTGCTCGTGCACAAAACATCATAGTCTATTTTACACAAATCAGAAATTCATTCTCTTTGGAAAATAATTCTCATTATTAAAGGATTTCTTTAACTAATAAACACCGCTGATGACGTTGAGATAAATAAGTCTACAATATTTTGCCTTAGCTTTCTGGTACGTGTATTTCTATCTCTACCCCAAGGGTAAACATATGTTTAGCAATAGTATCTGCTTGTCAAGTTACTTATTCTCCCTGAGCTTCCGTTTTCTTTACCAGAAAACTGGTGTTGCCACGTGAATGAAAAAAACACCACATACAAAATTCCTAGCATAATTCCTGGTGTATAACAAGTGCTCAGTACGTGCTGGTGTCAGTCATTGCCACAGTAAATGACATTAACCATGAGGTCCTCAGGCTGACCTCTGGGCTCTCTATGGAGATAGGACCTAAGTCAAAAGCAAATCAGTCTGATTTCCTTCCAGTCTTACCACAGGTGCACTCATGCTCTTTCCCTCCCTTAGGCTAGTTACTTCTTTGTGCTGTGAGAAACAAAAAAGTCGTTTACAATGCAGGAACTCAAACAGGAATGAGGACCTGCGGGTACTGTGAACATCAGGAGCAAAAACAGGGTGGCGTGAATGATAGTGAGACAGAGAAAAAGCGAGGTGGGGAGCAGTGTGCAGAAGTTAACTGACCAGAAGTGCAACGTGCCAGGAAGGAACTCAGAAAAGCATCCAGCGAGGCAGGGCCAGAGTGTCCACAGCTCGGGCTGGCTCAAGGACCAGGCTGTTTAACAGTTCTGGTCAAGCAGAGGGTCACCAGACTGGTCGACCCAGATCTGTCTGGGAGTCATGCCCAGGAGCCAGGCTGCCTCAGTCAGACCCTCATGGTCTACGCACAGCACAAAGTGACAAGAGGCATCGAGAAGATCTGGCTCACTTTTTCCTCCCTCCACCCTCACACCCAGGTGAGAGAAAGTTCACTGGTGGCCTTGCCACTGGTCTTTGGTCCCTTGGGTCTAGGAATGCCCACCTCAAGCGTCAGCACAAATTGAACCTTGGGTGTGAAAAGGAGCTGAGATCCCACCCTGGTCAACTGTCACTGCTTCTAACCCTGGTCTACAAGATCGGCTTGTAGCTCCTCGCTCAGAGTTGGCCGCAAACGTCTGGGTCCATCCGTCCCGGCAAGCGGGGAGCCTTGCGGGATGATTTACCAGACATGTCCGTGGAGGATGAGAAGGGAGAGTGCAAAATAGTTAAGAAAAATTGCAAGGTTTAAGGGAAAGGTTTTCAGTGTCGGGCAAGTTTCGTTCCTGTGTTTTCTCCTGTTGGCGGAGGAGGAATGTTTCTCTAGGTGAGCAACGGCCCTCAAATAAGTGACGTAACAGAGAAGGCAGCACACCGCACAGCTTCTGCTCGGAACTGGTATGCACGCTGCCCAGCCTGACAGATGGTGGGCTCGGGGAGGGCAGGGGAACCGCCTATACTGGGTGACATTTAATCTCCAGGTGCTAGCACGAAGGCCGCTGGATAATTAGTACTTCAATCACTTGTTCATTCCAAGAACACCTATTTATTTAAGACATCTAGAAACCGGAACAATCATTTTCTGGGCTTGATACAGGATGAAATTCGTCTGAACTTTACATCGATTGTCCTTATGTTGGCTACCTGACTGTCCAGACCCTTTGTGCACCCGCCCTCCAGTCATCATCCTAGGATACCAAAGGCACAGGTCTGGTTTTCTTCCTTTTGTCCATTCTTAATACAAGACATTTCTACCAAAAGAGAGATCAATAATCGGCATTTGTTTCTCTTCCCTACTCGCAAGAAATGACCTGTGGACAAGGCAGCAGTCTGTTTCTGCCGTAGGACCGTAAGAGACCAATGTGAATTTTTTAAATGGAGAAATAACAGCAGATGAGATCACCGTGTATTTCCGAAAGTGGTTAGTATATAACACATGCTCAGCTCGTAAGGCTGTTACAACTTACCAACAGGATAAAGCTTACATAGTTTTTGTGACTTACATGGCTCTGAGCTCTACCTCTTCGCCCATCAGACCCTCATTCACAATTCCACAACAGGCAATGTGAGCGCTGCCCAACTCTGTTCAGCCGCTCTTTACCTATTCACTCTCTTTCCAACTGACCACATTTACCCTCACGTTTCTATAGCAACAGTTGTAAATCTATCCCCAGGCTAGATCTTTCTCTCAAATACAGGTGTTGATTCCCAATTACCTTCTGGAAATGCTTGAACACTGTCCCAAAGGTCTCTCAAATGCAACGTGACTGTATTAGTTTTCTACTGCTAGATAACAAATCCTTACAAACTTAGCTGCTTAAAAGGGCATCCGTTTAGTAGCTCACAGTTGTGTAAGTCAGAAGTCCAGGTCCAGCCTGACTGGGTTCTCTGTGCAGGGTCTCCTAAGGCTAAAATCAAGGGGTCAGCCAGGCTAGGTTCTCCTCTGGAGCTCAGGATCTTTTTCTAAGCTCATGTGTCTGTGGCAAACTCAATTCCTTGCACTTGCGGGAATGAGGTCTGCATCTCCCCATTGGCTGCATCTGGGGCCACTCCCAGCTCCTGGAGGTTACCTACATTCCTTGCGAGGTGGTCCCCCTCTAACTACAAGCAACTGCCCATTAAATCCTACTCAGATTTTAAATTTCTCTGACTGCCCCATCTCTGACCTTTAGAACCACGTTTAAAGTGCTCACAATAGGTCAGGCCTACTCAGATAATCTCTCTGTCTTAAAATTGACTGGACCATAAAGCATAACCTAATCATGGAAGTAGAACCGTTATATTCCCAGTCTTGGAAATTATGCAGGGGGTGTCCACCAGAGGGTGGAGAATCCTGGGGCCACCTTGGAATGCTGCCTAGTACAATGGCCACATGCAAATCCATTTTTCCTATTATTCATGAACCCCAAACAACAATCAATCACCACAGCCCCTGTGGAAATGGGACAAAATTCTCCAGCTACACAGACCCTCCAGCTGGAGTTAGAAACAAAAAACTAACAAAATCCAGCTACATGATGTTTAAAAAGAATACAGAAAAGCCGAAAGTAAGAAGAGAAAAGGATGTGCTAGGCCGATGCTAACTGAAAGAAATTCATCATAGCCAAATTAATTCAGATACAAGACTGAGGCAAAAAGGCATGACTAACAATAAAGTCCTCTCATTAGCAAGAGAGAAAATATAAAACTGAAACAAGGAGATAAGCCATTTCATACTTGCAAGGTTGGTAAGATTAAAATACCTTAAAAATACAGGTCTCGGCCAAGATGTAGATCAGGGAAAACTTTTATAAATCGTTGGCAGTTCACTTAAGAATATAACTTTGTATTAGGTAGTGAAGTTGAAAATGCACATTTCCCAGTACCAAGCAATTCTACTCCCAAGTACTACATCCTAGAAAAATATCTGCACGTGTGCACAAGTAGACATCTGCTATTTTCTCAGCCACATTGTGTAGTAGTAAAAATCTGGCAACAAGCCAAGTGCCTATTGACAGGAGAATAATAAAACTAGTTGTGGTAATATTCATACAATGGAACTTCATGTAGCGTGAGAATGAACACACTAAGGCCACGTGAATTAACATGGATTAAATTTAAACGGCCTTGAACAAACTAAACGATATTGCAGTGCAATTCCATTTCCTCTATATTCAAATACATGTATAGGAAAACGATATGAATCACATATGGGTAGAAACTATGAAAGAAAGCAAGCGAACGACCAAACAAAATTGATGAGAGTAGTCACCTCCATGGGATAGAAGGGGTGATGTGATCCTAGGTAGAGAGGAGTTTTCAACAGCATTGGTGAGGCTCGGTTTCTTAACCGTGGAGTGAAACAGTGGCATTTACTGCGGTTGTTATATGTGACATGCATTTTTGGTATGCACAGACAAAAGCCCAAATAGATAACAAATGCCAAACAATAAGTTAGTGCTAAGTGTGTGTTGGTAATAACAAATGCTGAAGGGTCATGGAAGAAGTCCATTCCATCTGGCAGAGGCAGAGAGGGTCCCATGGAAGAGAAGAAGATTTGGAAGAACAAAGGTTCAGAAGTATGAACATATTTAGCACTGACAGGTTATAATAAATATACCAGTCTCATTAGTTAGACAGTCTCCACTCTGCCTAAAAGAAGAGTGGAAGGCAAGGCTGAGGTCAACAACAGTGTGTTTGCAACACCAAAGAAACATAGACAGCACCCTTGTCTGGGAAGCCCTTAGGACCAAAATGTCTTTCAGTAAGGCTGTGGAAGGGCAACCTGGATGGAGCGCTGAGAAGCAAAAGGGATTCCCGTGACCATCAAGGAGGGAGGGGAAGGCACGTGGGAGGGGCCATGAGCACTGCTGGAGGTTCAGATCCCACGGTCCCCACAGGGCTGCGCCGCTCACACCTGCTAGGCTGGCTATAGTGGCAAAGTCAAAGTGGAACGCTTGCACGCTGCTGGCAGGGATGTCAAATGGTGTGGCTGCTGTGGAAAGCATTCTGACAGGTGCTCAAGGCGGTTAGCACACAGTGACTCCACAAGTACAATCCCGGAGAAGTGACAACGTATATCCACATAAGAGCTTGTACACGGATACTTATAGCAGCATTATCCGTGGTAGCGAAAAGGTGGGAATAGCCCGAATAGCCATCAGCCAATGAATGGGTAAACAGAATGGGCCGAATCCATACAAGGCAATATGACTGCACTACACAAAGTAAACAGTGCTAAATGCTCTGACATGGATAAACCCTGAAAGCGCTCTAGGCGAACGAAGCTGGTCACGGAAGACCTCATGTTGTATGATTTCATCTACACGAATGTCTAGAATAGGCATACCTAGAGGGACAGAGAGTAGAGCAGTGGCTGCTTAGGCTGGGGGCTGGCATTCCAAGTATACAGGATTTCTTTTTGAGATGAAAATATCTGCAAATTGGCTGTGATCATGGTTGTAGGTATCTGTGAATATACCCACTGAACGGTACAACTAAAAGGCTGAATTGTTTGGTACAGAAGTCAGAGCTGGGCTTCGGCTCCCGGCTCCAGGACCAGGGCCAGCCCTGGGACTCCACAGGGTCAGGATGAGGATTTAGTAAGAGAAGGTACATACGCTTCTGAGTGGAGGTCATGGCACGGTTTGCTGAAGTCTGGATGAATAGATAAGAAAAGTTAGACTTAAAAGAAAAAAATCAACAAGAATCGAGAACTGCTAATGGGGAATTTGTAAGACGGATAAGAAGGAGATACACAAAACACTGACGATCCACACGGGGGGACAGGGAAAATGAGACTGTCATCAGCAACATCTTAAAATTACAGCAGCTAAAATCGGCGGGGCGGTACATGTTCTTGGACTGCTTTCCTGGGAATTCTTTATCTGTCAATCTCTCTACCTACATAACCTATCAGTTTTTTTCCAATTGAAGAGGTAATGTCCACCTCACCCTCAGAGCTGCTCAGCCGGTTCCTCTCACCGACTGTCCACATAGGACCAGGCAGGCTGCAGCTCCCTAGGAAAACCCACTCCCTGGGTCTGAGAAAGTCAGTCTTGCCAAAAAAAACGGTTAATCTCATTTTCCTTCTCCTTTGTGAATGGACTAATTACAATGTTTGTGGCAAACTCTGAAGGGAATGAGCAGCTGCCCAACCAGCACAGGGGTGTGATGTGGCCGAACTGCTTTCTTTGGGAAGAAATAAAATGGGAAGACATTCAAAATTAAAGCCTAAGGTCAAATCATGAAGTCTTTCTCTGGCACTGAAGTGGATTCATGAAATCTAAGTGCTTAGCTGAGGAAGTCCAGGCTGAAAAGCATTCGCAGAAACTGACCTCTGAGCTTTACATACAAGTTCAAATTCAAAAAGGCAGAACAAGGCAAAAGTCTTTTAAAACCCTGCAATACATGCCTGGTGATGGGTATTAAGGAGGGCGCGTATTACGCGGAGCACTGGGTGTTATACGCAAACAATGAATCATGGAACACTACATCAAAAACTAAGGATGTACCGTACGGTGACTAACATAACATAATAAAATGAAAAATAAAAAATAAGATAAGACCCTGCAATACATAGAAAATGTCACTGCGTATTCATGTGCAAGCACATATGTTTTACGTGCACAATGGCCATTCCCTTGGAGTCCCACTGCCATTTTGCACCAACTTTATCCATCTGTCCGTTCGTTCTTTCGTTCATTCATTCATTCCGTCAGTTCTAACCAATGCCAAAAGCCAGTTAAAAAGAACAAACAATCCCAAATTTCATTTGTCACTAGATAAAATGGTACATATTTGTAAGTCTTTATTTCTAAAAAACTTTCAAAACTCAATTTAAACCAATTTGCTGGTGTTTTAAACTTTCATTGTTATTCTTCGCTTTAAAAAACAAAAACAAAACCAGTCATCTGTTGAAGGGCATCTCGGCTCCTTCCACAATTTAGCTATTGTGGACAATGCTTCTATGAACATTGGGGTACATATGGCCCTTCTCTTCACTACATCTGTATCTTTGGGGTAAATAAGATGTCGATATATACAATGGAATATTACTCAGCTATCAAAAAGAACGATTTCTCAACATTTGCTGCAACATGGACGGCACTGGAGGAGATAATGCTAAGTGAAATAAGTCAAGCAGAGAAAGGCAATTATCATATGATTTCTCTCATTTATGGAACATAAGAACTAGGAAGATCGGTAGAGGAAGAAAGGGATAAAGAAAGGGGGGGTAATCAGAAGAGGGAATGAAGCATGAGAGACTATGGACTCTGAGAAACAAACTGAGGGCTTCAGAGGGGAGGGGGGTGGGGGAATGGGATAGGCTGGATGGGTAGTAAGGAGGGCATGTATTACATGGTGCACTGGGTGTTATACGCAACTAATGAATCATGGAACTTTACATCAAAAACCAGGGATGTACTGTATGGTGACTAACATAATATAATAAAAAATATTATTATAAAAAAATAAAAAACAAAACAAAACCTGATTTTCTTTTCCTGATTCATATTCTGTCTCAGGAGGCTGGGGCTATGATTGGTGTTCTTGGCAGATGTTTCCTAGATGGCTGCTGGACTTTTAGCAGTATCTCTCTCTCTCTCTTTTTAGTACATATTGATTTTTGTAGCTCATTAGGCAAAGAAAAATCCATATTCCTCCAGACATAACAGATTGGCATAAAAATAACAACAAATAGGCTCTCAATTTTGTATACCAGCTGGCATCCATAACCACAAAAGTGATAAACAGGTAAGAACCACAAGATTCAGAGTAATAGGTCAATAAAAAGGAAACAGAAGTTAAAAAAAATTGTAAATAAAAGACTCATATGTCTACTCATTTACAATTTTCTGACCCTAGTCTCAGAGATATTAAAATGTTTCTTTATACATTTTATAATTTGAGATTTGCTCCAAATCAAGGAATTATACAAATGTCGGTTTTAAAATAGTTGCTGGCTTTTATTATTATGACAAAAGAGTGATCTTGATGAACTTTCCTAATGTCATTATCCTACTCTAAAAGATAGCACACCACCACACAAATTAAAATCCAATGACCTAACCAGTTCCAACGTCAAGGGAGTAAATTGCCGGGACACACGTGGCATAATTTATGAATAGGCAGCATGCCCCATGTCCCAGAGTCCTCCTGTCATCTGTCCCTCCCAACCCCAGGTATTACTGATGATATCGTCTCCCTTTTCTCATTATCCAGACTTTTAAGCACTATAATAAAAAAACATACACCATGGAGTAAGAGAAAGAAATTAAAATGCCAACGATAAGCGAGGTTAAGCTCAATTCTTAAATCCAACTTGTATATATCAGGCACTCCCCACACCAGAAGGACCTGTCCACCCAGCACATGCTACAAGACTAGGATCAATTATACAAAGAGTAGTGTTCAGATTAGGGTTTCTCTCTCAAAGAGGAAGCATATCCACCAAATGTAGTCATTTGTTTATAGAGTCAGTGAGATTATGGGAAATTTAAGTTTTTTGATCAGTTTTCCCTTGAAATTTTCTTTATTAAATATTTAATTAGGACTATTATGTATTTTTTCATTCAATCTTCAGATACTTTTTGAAAAGAGCTGGACAAAGTAAAAGAGTACATGATAGTAGTAAAAGGCACCATTATTTATCAAGTTTCATAGGTTTGTGATCCAGGGCAAGTGACTTTATCTCCCTAAACTTTGATTTTGTCTTATGGTGGTAGCGGTAGTTCCTGCTTTGGGAGGGGTTTTTGAGCACCTCACCACATGAAACAATGTTGGAAAGTGCTCCATAGAGAGCCCATTCTCACCATTCAGTAGCTGTCATCACCATGGAAATACTGAATCCCTGATCCCATTCTTGACAATTCCCTCTTCTTCCCTCTTATCTTTCAGACTCGATTACAAAGTCCTCCCCATTTACATCTAGATCTTCCTCAAATATGTTTCTCTTCACCTCCTTAATCCCAGCTACTCTGAGCTAATATAGATGAATGAATGAAAGAGTGGTCATTCTTTTAGTCTGTCAGTCTGTCAATGCTGCCAGCAGTTGGATACACACATTAAGTGAAACTCAGAGGGGAAAGTAGCATGCAGGCCTCAATGACCCTAAAAAGACATCTTTCTTTCCATGGGAGACTATTCACCCAACTCCATTCTACTGGACCTGTGTGACTTGGCATGTTCAACCCAAGTGTTGAACACATCTGAAACTAAAGGGAAAAAAACAAATAAGAAATTCACATTTTATGAATTCAATAGCCACATAATTTATGTGTACAACATCCCTGTTTTTTCTTCCACAATTAATCATCACCTCATTTGCTTTAGTCTTTTTCCAGTTAGATTTGCATCCTTGTCCTCAGTCCCAGCACAACCCTGGGCTACATCTGACCACATTGTTTATCACCACGGATCCAGTGCCCAGAAAGAATGTTTAACACAGATAAGAGCTAACCAAGTATTTTTCCAGTTGATCTCCCTTCCTCTACTCTTACCCCTCCTTTAAAGCACACCGCTGCCATTTTGAGTGCATTTCTAAAAGTAGAAATCTGGCCCAGACCATTAGGTGGGGAACAGTCTCTCCAACGTGTGGTGCTGGGACAACTGGATAGCCATGTGAGAAAGAAAGAAGAAAGAAAAGAAAAGAAAAGAAAAGAAAAGAAAAGAAAAGAAAAGAAAAGAAAAGAAAAGAAAAGGAAAGAAAAAAGAAAAGAAAAGAAAAGAAAAGGGAAAAGAAAAGAGAGGGAGGAAGGAAGGGAGGGAGGAAGGGAGGAAGAAACTGGACTTTACCTCACACCATATACAAAAATTGACTCAAATGAATCAAAGACTTAAATGTAAGAGCTAAACTGTAGCTCTAATTAGACAACATAGGTGTAAATATTCATAACCTTGGATCAGGCCATACCTTCTCAGACTTGACCAAGAGCATATGCAACAAAAGATAAAGTTGAAAAATTGGGCTTCATCAAATTTATAAACAGTTTATACTGCAAATAATGCCATCAAGAAAGTGAAAAGACAACCTACAGAGTGGTAGAAAATATTTGCAAATCTTACATCTCATAAGATACTTGTGTCCAGACTATATAAAGAATACTTACAACTCAGTAATAAAATGACAACCCAATTTAAAAATGGGCAAAGGATTTAAATAGATATTTCTCAAGGAAAACATACAAATGGCCAGTAAACACATGAAAAGATGTTCAACATCACTAACAATCACGGAAATGCAACGCAAAACCACAATGAGATACCACTTCACACCTCCTAGGATGGCTATAACAAAAAACACTGATTAGTTTTGGCAAAGATGTGGCGAAATTGAAGCCTCATACATTGTTGGTGGGAATATAAAATGATATAGTCACTTCAGAAAACTATCTGGCTGTTCCTTTAGTTTTAGAAAACAGATTTACCGTATGACCCAGCAATTCCACTCTTAGGTATATACCCAAGACTGTATACATTCATACAAAAACTTGTACATCAATGTCCACAGAAGCATTATTCACAACAACCAAAAGGTATAAATAACCCAAATGTCCACCAACTAACGAACAGATAAACAACATGTGGTATACCCAATTCTAAGAAGTAAAATGGCACAGCATGGATGACCCTTGAAAACGTTACGCTTAGTGATAGAAGCTAGTCACAGAAGACCACATATTACATAATTCCATTTATATGGCAAATGTATAGAGACAGAAAGTAGACTAGCAGTTGCTGAAGGCTGAGGGTGGAGGGGAATTGAGAGTGATTAACAGGTGATACAAATTTGGGGGGCGATGAAATTGTTCTAAAATGGACTCGTGACAGCTGCACAATTTGGAATACTCCAAAAAGGATTAAATTATACACTGCAACTGTGTGAATTGTACCACATGTGAATTCTGTCTCAGTTAAGCGGTTATTAAAAAGTATATATTGGAGCACCTGGGTGGCTCAGTCAGGTCAGCATCCGACTCCTGATTTTGGCTCCGGTCATGATCTCAGGGTTGTGAGACTGAGCCCCACACGTCAGGCTCTGTACTGGGCATGGAGTCTGCTTAAGATTCTCTCTCTCCCTCTGCCCCTCCCCCACTCCCACTCTAAAAAATAAAAATACATATCTGATCACATCATTCCTTGGTTAAGAATTTTCAAGGCTGCACACTGTGGTAAGGCTCAAGTACAAATCCCAAGGTGACTGACAGATCCACGTGACTGCCGCAGTTTGCTCAGTTTGCCTCACTCTCCTCAACACAGTGCAGGTACCTAGTGGCTGCTCGATGAACTTTAGTCTAATGAACCAATTTTATGGTAGC
Organism: Ursus maritimus; assembly: GCF_017311325.1. NCBI lineage: Eukaryota > Metazoa > Chordata > Mammalia > Carnivora > Ursidae > Ursus > Ursus maritimus. The sequence goes on along the minus strand of NW_024423344.1, from coordinate 6,405,054 downwards.
ATTCAGCGGTACCAGCTGTCAATGAAGCCAACTTGGCCCTTAAGAAGGGACATGAACATGAGGAAGGGAAAAGCAAGGTATGTAACTTTCAAAGAAGCATTTATTCACATGTCCAGTCAATGCTTTTTTTTTCCTGTTTCTAGTGCCCAAGTGAAGATCCTATGAGCGTGCTGAACTCAGAATTATATGCTAATTCAGATACAAAAGGCTCTTTGTTTTCTCCTACAGCTTTTATGTTCTCTTACGTTGACATCTATCTTCCACACGCACGTAGGTAGACCAGCTAAGCAGGTGCCCCTAAATTAGAAAACTAACGGAAGGAGAAGAGTTGACTCTGACACCGTAAATATTTTCTTTTCATTTTTACATCATCAGTGCTGTCAGCGTAACTTCAGCAACTGTCACAAGAAGGGAGTTGGCTGCCTTCTGGAAAATAAAGGTTTAGGGAGAGTATCACATTGTTCATTCATTCACAAATATTTATTGAGCACTCACTATGTGCTGGGGGTCATTTTAGGCACTGTGGATGGAGCAAAGGACAAAAGACAAAAAAGTCCTGCTTTAATGGAACTTACATTGTATTGCGTGGAGAGAGAGTATCAATAATTAAGAGTATAGTAAGTCAGGTAGTGATAAATGCTATCCTTATTTAAGCTAAGGAAAGAGGGAGGGGCACTAATTTAGCCGGGTATTCAAGGACACACTCACAGAAAAGCTCATATTTGGGTGGACACCTGAGTCAAGGGAATGTGCTCGCCATGTGGCATCTGGGCTGAGGGCTTTACAAGCAAAGAGAACAGATCCCATAAGGGTCCTGAGTCAGCAGCCTGCTCAGATTGTGGAGGGACAGAAACAAGTCCAACATGGCGGGGCATGGTAAGCAAGGGCGAAGCAGTGTCCCATTGAGGCCTTTTATTCTCAGAGAGATGAGAAGCCTCTGGAAGGTTTTTGCTTGTTTTTGTTTTTGTTTTAGCAGGAACATAGAGCTTTTCTTTTCACCAAACTTCGGACCAGTCAAAGCTGATGGTTAAGGGTAGACACAGAATCTGCATCAGCCTTCAGCATTAGAGAAGCTGGTGTCTTTAAGAATTCAATCTATATACTGAAATACAAGAGACGAAGCAATAAATTCAGAATTATACAATCCACATAGTTTTTACTGTCCAGCCCTTCCTCCTCCAGACCGCAAGTGCCACAGAGACAGGGGCCATGCCGATCTCTTCCCCCATGGTATAATTATATCCCCAGGACAAACCAGGAGCTGATGGAAGTATCTGACAGGAAACATTGTTGTAACACATACCTTTAATTCATTCAGCATATATGCAGATTTCATTTTGATTTTCATTTCTAGAAGCACAATGTGACCTACATTTGAAATAATCCTTAAGAGATTTTGCAATTTGCTGGAATAGCAGCAGAGAAAGTACTAAGGTCTAAACAGGAAAATTCACAAATTTTTAACAGCTACTAGGTTCAGGTCGGGCTTTTCTAGAATCGTGACTAAGAATCTCCATTTAGGGCAATGAGGACCTTTAAATTTTTCTACAGAATATCTACATGAAAGCTGCAGCACTCACAGTAATACTGGTTAACTTGAGGATTTTCAGAAGTGGGTTAGTATAAATGTGTTCTAAATCACTCTCCCTTCATACACAAAGACACGCTTAAGCGGCACAATGCATGAAAACTGGTAAACATTTCTAAGCCAATAAAACTTACCTCTTCATTCTATCTGAAGCAACAGACTTAGTAAGAATGATGAAATTTGTTACACATAACTGTAAAAATGTCTTTCAAATTGAAAAAAAAAGCAATGTCCGCTTTTTAAAACTTACATTGGAACTGAAATATGGAATGAACAAAGCTGGGAACTTAATGAGAGAGAAACAGACATCTTTTGGGGAAAAGAGGGAATTCTGTACAATGGTCACTGTCTATATTTTTAGGGATTAAGTTGTTAAACTTCCCTTAAAACAAAATCAATCAGGCTAATCCTGGGGTAGTTTTAAGGGAAGACTGGTGTAGGAAACTAAATACAATATTACATTTTAGCGCTATGAAAATATTCCTTACTTTTGCTTTTACCACATAAAATGACTCATCCTTTGTTGGAAGGGCATAATTTTATTTTATTTTTTTTTAAATCTTTTATTTATTTGACAGAGACAGACAGCCAGCGAGAGAGAGAGAACACAAGCAGGGGGAGTGGGAGAGGAAGAAGCAGGCTCCTAGCAGAGGAGCCTGATGTGGGGCTCGATCCCAGAACGCTGGGATCACGCCCTGAGCCGAAGGCAGACGTTTAATGGCTGTGCCACCCAGGCGCCCCAAGGAAGGGCATAATTTTAAATACAGAACATTCCCAGGCTTATTCTGGGAGGAAATAGTCTTAAGCCTATCATATCCTACTCATGCGATTCTTCCCTCCCATCACTCACTGTCCCCTTTCCAATCCTTTCAGATTCACAAACTCAGAATTCATTAGGGCAATTCCAGCTGATTAAGAAGAAGGGAGGATTTTATTAATTAGCTTAGGCAATGTAGGAACAAACCTAAGTTTGTGTATTAGTCAGCTCAGGCAGGCATAACAAAGTAACACAGCCTGGGGGGCTTAAATAACAGAAATTTATTTTCTCAGCTCTGGAGGCTGAAGGTCCAAGACCAAGATGCTGGCCAATTTGGTTTCTGGTTTCTCCTTCTTGGCTTGCAGATGGCTGCCTTCTTACTGTGTATTCACATGGCAGAGAGCTCTCTGGGGTCTTTTATTATAGGACACTGATCCTATAGGATCAGGACCCCACCATTAAGACCTCCTTTTACCTTAATTACTCTCCTAAAGGTTCTATTTCTAAATACAGTCACATTAGGGGTTAGGACTTCATATAAATTTGAGGAGGACACAATTAAGTCCATAGCACTTAGTATCAGATTTGCTCTCACTGTGGTTTTTGTCTTGGGCAAGGACTAGGGGAGTCACTTAGATCCTTCCTTTCAGTATTATCTAGACCCTTTGAGTCCTCAGAACTTTAGCAAACAAATAGGATTGGCCTTGCTACAGGTAGCGTATGGATCCTACTCCGAGTGGACTTACTACTCAAGCAAGTCTGACTTCACCCAAAGCCCAGACTCTCAGTTACATTGACTGAGGGACTGAGTTAATGCACAAACCTTCACCTTTCTCAACATTTTTTTCCTGTTCTGAGTGTGTCCCTAGAAAGAGGGATTTCCTACAGGGTCAGTTCTCCGGGCTCTGGAGTCCTAGAGGCCATGGCGCTAACCAATGAAGATCATCTCAACACCTTGAAGGTGAAGACCAACTTGGTCTGTGCAAACCAAGAGGAGTTCAAGAATCTTGTTCTCATGGGGGAACTGCTCACAAAACCCTGGCTCAGAAACCTGAAGTCAAACAGCAGCCTAGTCAACATTCTATTGGAGCAAAGTAAGTTGATAGAGGAGAGCACGTCTTTTGAGTGTCTGCTTATAGGTACTGTTTCATACCTCATGAAAATTAACACGAGAAAAGAAGTGCCTCCTCAAAATCAACTATAAATAGCTGCCATTTCTTTGTGGTTATAAAAGGGGGGGGGACCAATGTGTTCTATGAATGAAGATGACACTTCATCTAGTGTCCCAAAAGGATGTGTCATCCAGTCTCCTAGATTGTTCCAACTGTGAGAGTTATAGTCCTTCTGAAGTCTCGCCCTTCTCAAATCCAGCCTGGTTCATCTATGAGGCAAGTGTCTGCCTCTCCCCATGTTTGAAAACTTCTATCACCATCTGCAAAAGGTAAAGAGAGCATGCCTTCACTGGAAAATGTCCCCTGATTAGACAAATTCCGATAATAAATACTGGAACTTACAGCTTTACAGTATCTAACTTTCAATCAGTTCTTGTCTTCTGCATGTATGGTTTTATGTATTTTCTAAAGGCATGTTACTTTCTTCCACAAGAACCATAAGCTAAGGGAGACCATAAGCTAAGTATCTCTGACTCTTTCTCATTTTCCTCCCATGGCAGCACAAACTATAGTGACTGATCCAAAATGGTCATTCCATACATGTTAGTTAGAAAGCAAATATCCAAGAAGACATTTTCCATAGCTTTAGAGAGATGAACAGACTATCACCATGGAGATCTGGACTTGGTGGACGCCCACCTGCACCAGACCTGAACCCCTGGCAGCTGCTGGAGATTATACAGCACCTAGAAATGCTGGAAATTAATTCCTCCTCTTGTATCCCCTCTGACGTGCCCTGTCCTACAGCAGGTCTTAACTTCTCCCCTGTCTTACCAGACCCAACTACATTCACTTGCTCACTAGAAGTTATTGATTCTAATTCCTTCATGACTGCTAATTTGGATCACAGTCCATTACAGAAAATCTGAAAATTCAGTCCAGCAGTTGGTTGAATATCTTCTTTGTGTCAGCGACTCAGGCTACCACCACCCTGCTTGACGTCCCCACTATCGTGAAGTTGAAAAATTGAAAGGGCCTCCTGCCTCACATACATGGTCTATATGGACCTTCATATTGTTGTCTTTCCTAAACACATGCGAGCTCTGCTTATCTGCACAAAAACACTTCAGCCCCTCACCATCATCTTTAGAGTAGTTTTCCAGCATCAACTCTGGAGTTAGGTTGCCGGGCTTCAAACCTTGGACCTATAAGACTCAGGGTAAGGTGCTTAGCCACCTGTGTCTATGCTCTCCAAGCTATAAGGTAAGGATTGTTAAGTTTCCCCTCTGCAGGACTGCTTTAAGGTATCTCTGAGGGCGTAAATGCTAAATGCTTCCAGACAGTTTGGACACAGTGACAACTTGAGTGTTAGCACCAATAACATCAGTATTTCCCACCAGATACCCAGCCCTTGAGCTAATGACACCCCCTCGTCTTCCTAGATTTGACTTTTACAGTACCTCACAGTGATCTGTGCTACCATTTGTCCTTTACAGGCTGGCCCTCCCGCCACACTGAGTCCTCTTGGCATTTGTGTTTACTCATCCATCTTCATCAGTAGACACATCCTTGGCCGGGCCACAGTGCGGAGCCTGGTCAGGCCAGCAAGCTGATGCACTTACCTGGGCCGTCATCCCGAAACCAGCTTATTCCCCCAAAATAACAGGATCCAGTACAACAAAATAGATCTTAAAATAGGCCTAGAAGATGTAGGAAAAGTCCTCTTGTTCTCCACAATTTATCTCAACACACTCACAACACTTAAGCTAAGAAATCTTTGACTTGAAACAGTCTTGAGTATAAATGGAGAAAGGCAAGACACCCAACAATGGACTCACACCCAAGAATCTTTGCAGCAGTTTTCCAACAAAGGAAACACGAGCAGAACCACAGCAAACCCCTACTTTATTTCTTTCACTTCTCTAATTATAAATATTTTCAGACTTGATGAAATGTTGGTATTAACACTAAAGCATCCACCATTTATTATTCTGTAAGTGGCTATGTTTATACTTACAGGTGTTAACATACAATTACAGTTACATAGCAATATCAGTCCAGAGCCCAAGTGTTGTTCGAGTACATGAACATCACTCAGCACTTATTTGTTTTCCATTTTTTAAAAAAGCTTCACCACCTTCTATGTTAATCTTATATTTGTTTCCAGATTTTATCATTCAAAATTCACAGTCAGATGTGAGCACAGAGTTTGAAAAAACATTGAACATATCCCTACCCAAATACTCAAATTATCTATAAATAAGCAAGGATCCCTGTTGTAATTTTCTGTTTGAGAAAAAAAAATTCAATGTACATTCGTCATGATTTTACAAAGAAAAAACATGAACCCAAGTTTCAGTTATCTGTGAACTGGCAAAATACCGTGATAACAGAGGCCTGCTAATTTCTCAAGCTCCAAAATTTTCAAACAACACCTATCCACTAAAACAAATAAAGGTAAGGAAAAAATGCACAAATGATTGACAGATGGTTTTAACTTGGCACTTGTATATTTGAGAAAGGATTATCTTCAAGCTGGTGTATTTACTCTGGTCTTTAATGACTGCTATGTCCAAGTGGTGAAAGGACACTGCTATGAATACTTGCTTAGCAGGAGAAAAATGCTGGCTCTGTGTTTCTCAAGTGACCCAGGTGTCAAGGTTTTGATAGAATAGTGGGGGCGAGGGTAGTTGTCTGTCCATCCGTCTGCCTGCCTCTTTCCATTTGCTGGCCTATCAGGAACAAAGCCACCGAAGCCTGCCTGGCCCTGGAACTGTGATGAAGCTCAGTTAGCTGATTAACAGGAAACAGCAGAAACTACATCTTTCAGCAGAAGCTCTTAGTCTCTGCTGACCCAGCAAAGCTGTGCAGATGACAATGGTAATAAAGCTCGCCAACCATAAAAGTCAAATCAAGCCCAGCTTCCAAAATTGAGCAACTTCAGTTAGCTCCATCAATCTGACATATCTTTTGTTGTTGACAATTTACCTGTTGCCCTAAGTGGGGCTGAATATAATATTTAAGGACTTAGAGAGGCCAAGGATGGAACCATTCATTTCTTGTCATTTGTTTCGTCTTTAAAGTTAAACAAGTGAGAAACTGAATCAGAGACGCTTTGAGCAGAGAGGTCCTCCTACCATGGTGACGGCATGGATGGACCTGGAAGACATTATGCTAAGTGAAATAAGTCAGTCATGGGAGGACAAATACTGCATGATTCCGTTTCTGTGAGGCATCTAAAAGGGTCAAAGGTATAGAACTAGACAAACAGTGGTCACCGGGAGATGGGGGAGGGGAACTGGGGAGTTGCTGCTCAATGGGGAGAAAGGTACAGTTACACAAGAGTAAGTTCCAGAGATTGGCTGTACAACACAGCGCCTCCAGCTGACACTAGAATGTTGTGCACTTAAAAAGTTAAGAGGGTGGATCTCATGTTGAATGTTCTTACTGCATCCAAACACAAAAACAAAACAAAACAAAAACACAGAAACACTACCCAAACCAAAGGGACAGAAGGGAACTTTTGGAGGTGATGCCTATGTTCATTACCTGGATTGTGGTAATGGTAACAAGAGTGTATATATACGTTCAAATTCAAATTGTACATTAATTATATGCAATTTTCTGTATACCAATTATACCTCAATACAGTTGGAAAAACAAACAAATAAGCAAACAAACAAAACAGAGAAGGCTTCAATCTGTGTGTAGTTGCTAACTATAACCCCAGGGCTCCCTGTTCAAACTGGAAACAGGAAAGCTTCCGGGGTGGAGTATTCCTGATGGTTTTCAAAGTCAGAGGACGAATCCTGGCTGTCAGAATCAGGAAAGGGAAAGCATCGATAATTCAGCAGGTACTAAATGAGGGAAAGTGTCAGATGTATAGACAGGAAACTGGAAAACATAATTTTCTTTGGGACCAATTAACGTAAGAGCTACTTTGCATACTCTCGATCAGAAAGGTGTCAATGTTGTCAGAAGAAGTGAATTTTTTCCTAATGAAAGTTAACATGACACTTGTATTAATGAAACACGTTCTGAACTACTTCACAGGAAAGAGAAAAAAAAAACACCTTAAATACAAATACTATCACAAGGCAAGACTTGGGGATATAAATATTTATGACATATTCCACATGTTTAGTTAGGCTCTATTCTTGACTTTTTTTTTCATGGTTTGTTTTTCTAGTAGGAAAGATGCCAAATATTATGAGCTTCTACTTCAGAATTTTGGACCCCAGTTTGACCTAACATCACCTTGTTTCATTTGGCAAGCACTATTGTCAAAAATGACACACACTGATGAATTAATCATTCGTGAAAAAAGAGGAAGAAACACAGGAAAAAACTTGAAAAGTGATGTGTCTATGAGCTCTTCTGGCATCTCATGGGGGCTCCAGTGTGTTGAAAGCAGCTGAGGGGATAGATGGGAGATCACACAGACCCTGTTACCGTAATTCTTAGACTGCTGCCTTACAAGAAGAAAGGGCCTCGTTACTTCCGCTGTCCATTTTGTGTCTAGGCTTCTGTATCGACCACACACTAGTGTGAAGATTATCAACCCAAGGGAACTTCTACCAACCACTTCTCAGCACTGTTCAGAATGACAGCTCTACTACAGAAGAAAAGTGGTATAACACCAATTTTATAACCAAAAAAAATTTCCTAAGACATGTGCTTCCAATTATACAGCATATTATTATATATCAAAGCCTATTACAAAATGCCCCTGGTTGAGATTTCTGTCTCGTTCACATGCCACAAGTGCTAGCTTTTAATTTGGATTACTTAATAATGGATTTTCTTAAAGAAGAGCTTTCTGTATTCCCAATCTTATACTAAAATATGTGCCCACAGTTCATCACATGTACGGTATTCCTCACCAAAGTATTTTGCTAGTTTGGGACACAAGCAACTAAGGTGACAAGTTAATTTATTTTTCTATTTCTCACCTGCAGGAGTTATATGTAAATAGTGATAATATGTCACTTTTAAAAGGCTGGAGAAAAATAAAAAAATATTAGAAATCCTTAATAGTCAAGCGTTGATATTCTAGAGTGATTGGTATAAATTATTTCCTGCAAGAGTTATTTAAGATAGAAATAGTGCTCCACTTCTAAACATAAGTCATCATGAAAATTGGCTTTGATTCCAAGAAGTTTAATAAAATGTTTTTTTCTAAGCTAGAAAGAATTACTTAGAAAAGGATTCCTTGTTCTACTTTGTATTAATCCTGCAAAGTCTCTAAATATGCCAGTCTATACAATGATTAAGTAAGCTATTTCTACACAGTACCGGATCTACACCAATCTAATTTTCACTCTGAATAAATACTGGTCAAACCTGTGGATGGAAAAACATTTTTTAAACTGCGGGCTTTTGGATATTGTTTTTATTCAACATGATGCTGAGAACCATTACATCCGAGCACGCTCACCTTTAGCAGAGCAACAATAAGGCCAGTTAGGACCAAATAAAATTGCTGCAATCATTCAAATAATAGCATTCATTTTAGAGCTAAACGAAAAAAAAAAAAAACCCTGTCTAAGAATGAATTCTACCTTAATTGCATTTAATCAACAAATGGGCAAACATGCTAAGCTGTAATCCAAACAACCCAAGGATCGGTTTACAACCTTGACAAGTTAATAATGTTCTCTGGAATAAGATGTCAACGGAGGAAGCTGACTTATAACTAAACGTGTATGATGCTGAGAAATCATATCATGAAGGAAACTAAAGAAAAGTTTTATTTTTGCAAGTGTATGATTGGACCCCTTACCGATGCGAAGGCCAACCAAAACACAATCAGTGGTACAATTCTAATTAGTGTGTCTGAACTCTGTTTTGGTATCATTCTTGTGTGTGGTTCACAGGCTGAAAGATACCACGAACAAAATGCATAATGTTCTAAGATTTCTTATTATCCATCATGCCTCATTAATGTAAAAAGCTAAGCTGGAGAGGAGGACAAATTAGAAGAGCCAGTTCTTTTCTACCCTAAGTTGTCTGAAGGTAAGACTGATGTACAGGTTTTTGGATGCAGGCTAAGTGAGTCACAGACTTAAGAGAGTCCAGAAAATGAGTATAAGAGTGAGCCAGCTATGGAAATGATATACCATCAGTGTATAAAAATGCTGTGCTGATTTCTTTTCAGACCCTACTCCTCTACGCATCTTGTCACAAAGTAATCTCTTAACTGCTCCCCTTTCTTAATGAGGATAATAAGCCCCAGACTTTGCTGACTAAATGAAGGAGAACACATATGTCCCTGCAGGGAGTGAGCTACGGACCACAGCTCTCTCACTCCAAATCAAATAACTTCACTTTCTTAGGTGAAGGGTACAAACCCTTCTGCCAATTTTTAGGTGGCTTGTTCTTGAATCCATTATTATTTTATGGAAATCATCAAATGTCTTTACAAAGATTTAGCTATAAAAATCTTATTACACTGATAATAATAATAGTAAAAAAAAATAACGTGTTAACCCAAATATCCAATCCATAGATTAATCACTGTGTTTTTATATAAGAGAATACTCACGAGCTTTTAAAAAACACTTTGTATTACTATTTGACATAGAAACTAAACTTTTATAACCCTTTCTTTTCAAGATTTGTTTATTTGAAAGAGAGAGAATGTGTGCGTGTGTGAGCACAAGTGGGGGGAGTGGCAAGGGGAGAGAGAGAGTTCTCAAGCAGATTCCCTGCCGAGCACGGAGCCCGACGTGGGGCTTGATCCCATGACCCCAGACTCTAAGATCATGCCTTGAGCCAAAATCAAGAGTCAGATGCTTAACAGACTGAGCCACCCAGGCTACCCTATCACCCTTTTAAGGGTTTATAGCCTTTTTCATTTCACATTTTGTGAATAAGCTAACCCATTTCCAATAAAGAGTATTTTAACCAAAAGAGATCTAGATTTAAATACCAATTGCATGGTGCACTGGGTGTTATATGCAAGTAATGGATTATGGAACTTTACATCAAAAACTAGGGTTGTACTGTATGGTGACTAACATAATAAAAAATTATTATTAAAAATAAATAAATAAATAAATAAATAAATAAATACCAATTGCAAACAGTGATGAACTCTGGTTGGTGGGATTATGAATTGTTTTCTTTTTTTCTTGCTTATCTGAATTTTCTAATTTTTTTCTACAAGAAATATAAATCACTCTTAAAGTTAGAAAAATAAACCCAAAAATTTTTTAGAAACATTCATTGTGCCCACTCTGCTTTCTTCTCTTGACTGTATTTCTATGGTATCACAATAGGTTCACACATGTTTATCTTTGAATCTACCCTGAGAGACAGAAGTCAAAACACATCCAAGAAAATAAATGATGTTTTCCGAAACCCTTCATTTGCATATGCAGTGGGAATCCCTGCTGTGGTGCTTTCCTCCCACTCCATCTCTTGCCCAGAGACATACAGCCATAAATCATGTCTGCTAATATGGCAGCACTGGAGACAATGAGCATCACCTGTGTTTGCAGGGAACTGTGGCGGGGCCATCAACTAACTTCCTCACAAGGGGAACCCTGATGATTCTTTCATGACTCTTTTCCTGATGATACACGTTAACTTTCAAAATTTCTGAATGTTCTCAAGAGGTCAAAGACAGTCCCCCACACCCCACCAACCCAAGTCTGTGCCTATAAAATTTATCTACATTTTGACAAAACTAAAGAACTTCAAAGAAAAAGGAAAAATGAGAAAACATGAAAGATGGTAGTTCCAAGGACACCAGGAAGAGAGAACAGAGAACCCCTTCTTGAACGTATAAAAAATGGTTTACACATTTTCTACAGGACTTCTTGGAGAAAAGCAGATCCCACACGCTAAACAGGTTTAACCAAAATCTACAGTTTGAAAAATATGTTAAAAGCAAAAACTTCATATAAAACTCAAGTACTAACAGTAATAAACACTTGACTATAAATTAACTGCCACAGCCTTGTGCTGCTCATATCTAGGATAAAGAGACAATGCCTCCATCACTACTAGGTGAGACAGTGTAATTGTCCTGAGGCCTTTATTTCTTCACTTATAAAAACAAAGATAATATTTACCAAGGATCAACAAATTAAGACAGTGCAATTTCTTTTTTTTTTTAAAGATTTTATTTATTTATTTGACAGAGATAGAGACAGGGAACGAGAGAGGGAACACAAGCAGGGGGAGTGGGAGAGGAAGAAGCAGGCTCATAGCGGAAGAGCCTGATGTGGGGCTCGATCCCATAACGCCGGGATCACGCCCTGAGCCGAAGGCAGACGCTTAACCGCTGTGCCACCCAGGCGCCCCTAGACAGTGCAATTTCTGACTCAATATAATAATTAGCTCATATGATTTAGTCTCTTACAGTTTCCTTAAATCAAAATCATGCCTCTTATGCTACCAAAAGGCTCTGGCAGCTGAGAGGCACACGGTACCATCATGTGAGACAGTAAATTCAGAAAATCAGTAGAGAAGACCAGAAGGAATGAGGAGGTGCACAGATGAGGGTGTTATGACTAATTCGGTTCATACATTTTGAATTTAAGGTGTCAAAAGAATGTCAGTGTGAAAAAGTCTCAGATGTGGGTGGAGCTACAGATCTGCGGCTCTAGAAATGGGTCATGCTGGACATGCCGACGGATTGGGGAAGCCATCTATTCTCAACCCCGAATACCCATTAGAATCAACCAGGGGGTTGTATAATCCCTAGAGTTCTAAAATGATTTAATTGTCCTGGGGTAGGGCCTGGGAATCCATCTTTTTTGTTTCTTTCCATAAAGATTTCATTCAAAAGAATGAAACTTTCATTCAACTTTTCATTTTGTTCATTCAACAAACATTTCATTTACATGGATGAATTATTTTATTCATTTGTTTTTTTCTTAAGATTTTTTTTTTTTGACAGAAAGAGCACAAGCAGGAGGAGTGGCAGAGGGAGAGGGAGAAGCAGGCTCCTTGCTGAGCTCCACGCGGGACTCTATCCCAGGACCCTGGGATCATGACCTGAGCCGAAGGCAGACGCTTAACCGGCTGAGCCCCTCATTTCTTTTTTTTTTTTTAAGATAAAGTTCAAATCACATAAAACTAGCCATTTTAAAGTATATCATCTCAGTGGCATCTAGTATATTCACAATGTTGTACAACCACCGCCTTTATCTACTTCTAAAACACTTCCATCATCCCAGAAGGAAACCCTGCACCCATTAAACAGTCACTCCCCATTCCTCCTCCCTCAGCCCCTGGAAACCACTAACCTGCCTTCTGTCTGTATGGACTTACTCTGATTATTTTATTAATGGAATCATATTAATACATAGTCTTTTATGACAGCTCCTTTCACTAGGTATGTGTTTGAGCTTCATCCATATTGTAGCATGTGTATCTGTGCCTTCTCCTCTTTGTGTCCAAATAATATCCCACTGTATGGATATACCACACTTTGTTTATCCATTCATCCGTTAATGGACACTTGGGTTGTTTCCGCCTTTTGGCTGTTGTGAATCGTGCTGCTATGAACATGACCATGCAAGTTTTTGTCTGATGACCCATTTTTAATCTGTGGGTTGACACCTAGCAGTGGGATTGCTGGGTCCTATGATACTCCCATTTTTAAATTTCTGAGGAGAACAAATTGTTTAAGTTCTCTTGGTGATTCAGTGTAAACCTGGAGTTGAGAATCACTAATATGGAAGGTAAATGAAATCATGAGAATAATGGAATGCACCAGGGAGAAGAGATGGGTGGGAATACGATAAGGCCAAAGGCGAAACCTTGGAAATAACATTTCAAAGGCTGCTGAAAAGATCCCATAAGGAAGAGACATATGTAGGAGGAAAAAGAGGTGTCACAGAAATAGAGGCAAATCCAGTGGGGGGAGCCACTGACATCAGCTGCTGAGGAGGAGTCAAGAAAGAAATTGAGAGTCTGTTGCATATGGCAAGATGGAGGTCACTGGCATCTGGGGATCTCCTGGCTTCACTGAAGCCCTGCTTTCAAGGAGTTGAGGCCCACATGAGATGCAAAGTTGAAGAGAGGCGAGTAGTGTAACATACTCTTATTCATTATTCCATGACACCCAGAAACATACAGGACAGATATCAAGCCTACCACAAAAATGTTATTAGACCAACAAGTTTCTCCCTCAACGAACAATGTGGCGCTGTCCCTGGCAGCTACAACAGTAAGCCACAGTACAGTACTGACCTGTACCTGTTTGGCTGACCTTTTCATGACCTTTCTAGGATTCTAACTACATGGAAAATATTTGGGTATAATAATATACAATTAGCTAAATTGTTTGGTCTAATGCCAGCAAAATATTTCACAAATTCTTACATTATTTGCCCCATTTTCTGCCTAAAACATTATTTTAGCTTAAAAGTATTTATCAGTTTTTATAAAACATTCACTGGTCTCCGAATCAATATCGATGGCCGACAGTGCTTCATGATTTCACTGAAGTTATTTTCCGAAAGAAATTATTTTCTTCTATTATTAGAGAAAAGGGTAACCTTTACAATGATTGCATTTTAAAGATGAAAAGTGAGAATTAAGGTCAACCTTATGTTTGAAGTCATATTAAATTCAACTTAGGTTTAAATTCTCAATGAATAGTAAGCAACATCTGAAGTACACGAGTGCTTTTATTAAAAAAAAAAAAGTATGTGTTGGGTTTTTGTTTTTTTTTTTAATTTTGAGTATGAGACCAGCCAAGAAATGTCTCCTGGAGCGGTAAACTAGTACACTATCCTAGATTCCTTTTTTCAATTAGTGCTTCTATTCTGTAGACAGTAACAGTATTTAATTTGAAATTTCCTCTTTCTGTGCCAATTCCAGTTTGAACTCCTTCCTGGGAAGTCTTTGAGTGCACAGCTTTATGTGACACACAAAGCCCTCTGAAAGCAGCCAAAGAAAGAAGGGGAAAAAGATGTTTTTCTTTAGTATCAAGCACCTGGCAAGCAAAGAACGTGTTCCTGTAAAGCCTTGAAGGCATTCCTGCTCTCCCCGGAGAATCCAAACGGTCTCGTTTTGATTTCCCTTTGAAAAACCATGAAGTGAGAGCACGTTTGCCTTGATTTACAGTTTACCAGACTTTTCCGTGTTGTTTCTTGTTGCTTGTTTCTCCTCACCAACAAGTCAGGGTGATGGTCCCTTGACCAACTCACAGCTGGCAGAGAGAGGGACTCCCTCGTCATGACTTCTGGCTCAGGGTGGGACAGTGACATCCCCCAGTGCTAAGGACCTCACAGAAATCACGGACCTACTCAGCAGCTTTATAACACAGACACAAAGAAGAAATTACAAGAAAAGAAGATTTCACCACAATTCCTCCCCTTCTTGCCATTTGCATGTCCCTGAGTTAAACGGCCCAAATAGAGCCCAGGAAAGAAAGCACAATATCAGCTACTTAACAAAGGGAGCCATTAGACAGGACACCGAAGCACAGGGTAAAAGAATAAACAGATACATTGGACTTCATCAAAATTAAAATCTTTTATGCTGTCAACAATACTTTCAAGAAGACGAAAAGACAGCCAATAGAATGGGAGAAAACATTTGTAAACCATATTTCTGATAAGGTACTTGTATTCAGCGTACATAAAGAATGCTTACAACTCAATAACGAAAAGACAAACAATCCAATTTAAAAATGGACTTGAACAGACCTTTCTCCAGAGAATATATACAAATGGCCAATAAGCATATGAAAAGATGCTCAACATCATTAACCATCAGGGAAATGCAACCAAAACTATGAAATACCACTTTACAACCACTAGGCCAAACAATGAAAAAGGCAGATAATAACTGATGGTTGGATGTGGATGTGCTGGTGGGAATATAAAAGGGTGTAGCCACTTTGGAACCCACTCTGACGGTTCTTCAAGACATTAAGCGTAGACTTACCAGCTGACCCAGCATTTCTACTCCTCAGTATATACCCAAGAGAAATGAAAACAGATGTCCATACAAAAACTTGCACATGAATCCTCATAGCAGCATTACTCTGGTCAAAAAGTATAAACAACCCAAATGCAAATCAAGACGGATGACTAACAATGGTATATCCATTAGCCATACAATAGAATATTATTCAGCTGGGAAAAGGAATGAAGTACTGATCTATTCTACAACGTGGATGAACCTTGAAAACATATGCTAAGTGAAAGAAATCAGAAAAAGACCACATCTTATATAGCTGCATTCACATGAAATGTCCCAAATTGGCAAATCCTTACAGACACGAAAGCAGATTTGTGGTTGTTTAGCACTGAGGGAGGTTGGGGGAGGGTGAAGGAGGATGGGGACTGATTAATAATAGATAAGAGGGTTTCTTTTGTGGGTGATTAAAATATACTAAAATTGGTTGTGGTGATGGTTACAAAACTCTCTGAATATACTAAAAGCCATTGAACTATACACTAAATGGGTGAATTGTATGATAGGTGAATTATATCTCAATTAAGTTGAGATTGAGAGAAAAGAGATTGAGAGAGAGAGAGAGAGAGAGAGAGAGAGAGAGAGAGAGAGAGATGATCATAAAACCAGGAAGCATGGCCTTTCATTTCCAGATACTCTGGTCATTCCTCACTATCCCAGTTCCCTTTTAGCTGTACCAAGTTCCCTGACTTAGACATAACACCAAGTTCTCTTCACTGTTTCAAACACATTTGAATTTGTTCCTCACCCCGAGGTTCTTGAACATCCAACAACCAGAACGCAACACCTACATTCCCTTCTATCATGGAGCCTCCACCAGCTGCCACCCCAGCTCTCCTTGACCTTTGATGACATGTCCCAAATTACAGAGAGGAATCAAGAGAGCAGGATAAAATGAGAGAGAACTAGCATCATGTGAAGACAGCTCAGGGTTCTGAGTAGGGAGATGTATTCATGGGGAAACAGCAACAAATTGTTTGGTCTCAGATACGAACCACTGGGAGTGGGGGGCAAGGTTGGGGAGACAAGGGAGAGACTTTCCTAATAGCTTTCCCCCAGACTTATGGGCCATCCCAAACAGGCAGTGTCATGAGAGGTCTGGGTAGAGAGGCATAGGAGATGATGTCACTAGAGACTTTTAATAAGGCAGAAGCAGCAAGACCATCTTGTCAATGTGACAGCCATTATTCCGAACAGACCATGATCGAATCCCCAACAGGCGTTCTTAAAGGATTAATGCAGGAGGAATTTAAAAGCATCCTGATAACTGACTTCTGACAAAATACCCAAGAAGACAATGTATAAAAACTGTGTAACTGTAAAATATAAGAGCAAGCATAAATGAGATTATTAATGCAATGATATGGATTGTGCATTTAACCATGTACCAGGTAATGCCTAAGCACAATGTTTTCAGAAATGAGTAGCTCTCCTCTCACCTTTCAAGTTGTTTGCTGCACAATCAGGGTGGTGCTGCACATCTTTCTAGTAGTTTATTTTCTTTATAATTCTGACTCTCAAATCTTGACTATCAGAACTGGACCTCACATAGCCAGGAGTCAATGGAATGTAGCAATGCCCACCTTCAAACACCTTCCCAGATTTCATGAAAGAACAACAGGACTTCTTCAGTGGAAACTAATATAACACTGTATGTTAAGTAGTCGGAATTAAAATAAAAACTTAAAAAAAAAAAAACCAACGAAGTTGTCTGGTTAGATCCTGACATAAAAATTGGAATAGCATGGACCCAACCAAAGTTCCTTACTGACTGACTAGAAATAGCCACTGTATATATCCCACAAGTCTTGGAAGCTGAGCTTGGATATCCAAAACCAAGGACCCAAGTACGTAGGGCTCTTCTCACGTCCCACACCTGCTCGTGGCAGACTTATTCCCATTAATCTCCCAGGAGAGAGACCCTGACTCTTCTTTTATCTTCTCAGAAGGCAATAAACCAAACTGTAAAAACCACTAACTGCTTCTCCGCAAATCTGTGAATGGACAGTTAAACTAGTATTTTTATTTTGCTGGCTTTTTAAATGAAACTTGACCCCTATAATTTCCACGCAGTCTTCTTTAATAAAAGCACAAGAGATAGCCATGTTGGAATGTGAACCACGCACAGCCCGTGCATGCCTACCTGCAGCATATGACCGCTTTGCAGGAGAGTGCCAAATCCAGGAAGCTTCTCCTGACTTCAAAGGACAGCGCATACTTCAGTGTGTGGCCATCGATGATGAGGGCCACGTCGTTCTCCTTGCCCAACAGATTCCCAAGGTCAGTGCAGTGCTGCGTAATGGCTGCCCTTGTTGCCTGAAACAAGAGGGGGGGGTCATGATTTTGTGTGTTCCATAGATCAAAAACAGAACTTAAGAAAAAAATCAAAAGTTCCTTAAAGTGAGAACATGCCCATTCTAATGTAAAGCATACAGAGTTCAATTTGATGTGAGTGTATATAAATGCACATTAAAATTCCACTGAACTGCCTGCTAAGTCTGTTTTATGGGTGAAAACATCCCCTTTAAAGATATTTACATTTGATATTTACAATAACCTACTCTGGTTGCATTCTAGGCTGAACTAGAATATTCAAATTCTTTTCCACTGGAACTTTCATTGCTAAGGTTCTTATGACTGTTTTTCTCCCTCCTCCTTTATACTACATATATATTATTCTTGGTGCCTCTAGAACAGGAAACACCATATAAACAAATGTGTGATTTTTTTTTCCAAAAGATAAAATTGTTAAAACCTAAATGGCAAATATTTCTCAGTTTGCAAAGACAATCTTTAAACCCTCCAAAAGGTATTAGGGGATATACACAAAAGATTAATTTCTATCCTCTGCTGAGATCTTCAGATTAAAACACTTCTTTCCATGGGTCATCAGAAGAAGACACAAACTGATCATTTTTTCATGTTACAGAAAATATCTAATCAAATTAAACATTTTAAAACAGCACTTTTTGGGGCGCCTGGGTGGCACAGCGGTTGGGCGTCTGCCTTCGGCTCAGGGCGTGATCCCAGCGATCTGGGATCGAGCCCCACATCAGGCTCTTCTGCTATGAGCCTGCTTCTTCCTCTCCCACTCCCCCTGCTTGTGTTCCCTCTCTCGCTGGCTGTCTCTATCTCTGTCGAATAAATAAAAATAAAATCTTAAAAAAAAAATTTAAAAAAACCAGCACTTTTTAGGACACTACTACCAGCCTAAACAAGTGCCTTGGTGTGATGTCTTAATCAGATTCAATTAAAGCACAGAATCTTTCTTTGGATTTTTTTTTAAAAAAGTATGTCTGACTTCCCAATGAATTTATAACTATGACTAGGATATCTGGTTCAAATATAAGAATGAAATTTTTAGTTCATAATAAAAAAATGTGGTTTAAGTTGATCAGGGGAGCACAAAGTCTGCTGAAATTATTCTGTCAGGACAACCTTTGGTTATTAAACTACACTTACATATAATTTACGCCCCTGATAACATAAATTACCATCTCGAAGAAGTATGTCAAATGGACAGGAATCTTTCTATCTCTAGTTAAACCGAGGATCAGCTACCATCACAAAGCAAGGTCCAACTGCTATTGTCTTACTGCTCAGTTTTCATTCTCAACAAGACAATTGAGACAACACTTATCAGAAAGATGTGTTTGAGGCATAATTGTGGTCTAGAGCTCCGTTCTGTGGTCAGATGTCCCAGGGTCTTCTCCCAACCCTCTACTTAATACGTCTGTGACCTTGGGCAAATCACTTAGCCTCTTTCAACAGCAATTCTTTTTTTTTAAATAATCTTTTTTATTATATTATGTTAGTCACCATACAGTACATCTCTGGTTTCTGATGTAAAGTTCCATGATTCATTAGTTGCGTATAACACCCAGTGCACCATGCAATATGTGCCCTCCTTACTACACATCACCAGCCTATCCCCTTCCCCCACCCTCTTCCCCTCTGAAGCCCTCAGTTTTTTTCTCAGAGTCCATAGTCTTCTTAAGTGTAAAACAGAGCTAAGAATAGGTACCTCATAGCACTTTTGTTACGAACAAATGAACTAATCGGTACCACCTGCTTAACACTCAGCTTGGCACATAATAAGCACTCAATGAAGCCCATTCTTCCTCTGGTTACTATTTATGCACTAAGAATTTCCTACATCTAGGAAAATACACAGTGGTGCTACTTCAGGTGGTGACTAAATGCCATCACTGACAATGCCTTCTTTGTCAATGTAATAACAGAAGCATAATTGATGGAAGAGTGTCCTAAGAATAAAAGTTGACTTTTAGTAAAAATAAAGGAAACTTTATACTTTTTCACTCTTAATTAGTTGCATAATTCTGAATCTCAAACAAAACATCTATGTTTACCTTATCTGTACAAACAGCCTGCCCTTTAGAATCTGGGTAGAAAAAATCCCACCCACTCAGGGAAATCCCGGTGTGGCAGCCTGGGTGTGCTCACCGGGGAGCTCAGACAAGTCTGGGCAATTCTGAGGAGTGTGTTTGCCAGGGGTCGGTCTGTGGTGGACAGAAAAACCTCCTGGGAAATATTTTACTAAAAGGGCTGAGGCAAGCTATGCTGATCTTTTCCATGGTCAACATGCCAATACTGTCGTAGAGGGACCGTCTAGCCCAGTGTCTGTTACTCCCGTTGCCGCCCCCTCCGCATGGACTTATGGAGGAAAAGGTTGAAGAATACGAATCTCTGAGATAAGGAGACCCCTGCCTGTGGCGTCTTTGTAAGGGGGCACAGTACAAATGAAGATATGCATCAGTTAGTAATATTATGAAGGGTACTTTCTCCACATGGGGGTATTTCTGGTCCACTGAGAAAGACAGACTGAACCCTTCTTCCTCAGCCGAGTGTTGGCAGCTGACTGCCTGTTGGTGTGTGAGGCTCTGGGGCACGAGCAGGGAGGGTGCCCAGCACTGGGACTGTGAATAGCAGAAATGTGATTACTGAGACATAGACAATCTTCCCCTTCCCCCCATAGTCAGTCAATCAATTGTGTAGGGAAGGACCCGAAAGGGAGCTGGAGTTTCAACAGCGGCAGGCAGGGACACAGAGTCACCCACATGGCCCATCTTCCTGAGAGCTTCCTATGCCCACAGTGGCCTGGGGAACACGGATGATACTAAGTTGAAATATTTTCAGGTTGAACCACGCAAAGTGCTATGGACAGAATGTTCGTATCCCCCGAAAATGCAGACATTGAAACCCTAATCCCCAGTGGAAGAGTATTTGGCGGTAGAGCCTTTGGGAGGTCATTAGGTCACAGGGGAGAAGCACTCAGAATGAGATTAGTGCTCTTACAGGAAGCTACCAGAGAGTTTCTTCCTTCTCTCCCTTTCTCTGCCCCTCCAGCCACAGGAGGACACAGCATGCACACAGCCAGTCCATACCCCAGGAAGAGAGCCCTTGTCAGACAATGGATCTGCCATCACCTTGATCTTAGACTTCCCAGCCTTCAGAACCACGAGGAATAGATTTGTGTTGTGGAAGCCACCCCGTCTATGGTATTTCTGTATAGCGGACTGAGCAAAGACAAAAGCCAACTCCTTGAGCCCACTGGTGATGCAGCACTACAACTCTTGGCATAATGGATAACGGAGATGAAAACACGCGGCTTGTGCCCAAGACAATGTGAGGGCACACAGACTGAGCGCGCAATAACTGCTTTCGTGTTTATTGTCTAATAAAATGTACTAACTGCACAACAGATACATGTGTCGTACTGAACATGGAAGAGAAGACTGCTAATACATGGGCGGGGTGGGAGGGCAGCAGAGGCGTCTTGCAGCAGGAGATGCCCGCGGGAGTGAATGATGCCCCAAGGCTGTGCTGAACTACAGACTGTTAGAAACATGGCAGTCATGCTGTCCAGTTGCAAAAAGAGCACCAAACGTTACTAAGTTACCATGTGGGCCATTCAGCCTTCCTGGGACATTTTGCATTACATTTTCCTTTCCTTTTTTTTCCCCCAAGTTTTTATTTAAATTCCAGTTAGTTAACATTTGTATAATATTAATTTCAGGTGTAGAACCAGATGATTCATCACTCAGATACAACAGCCGGTGCTCATCACAAGTGTTCTCCTTAATCCCCATCACCTATTTCCTTCACCCCCCCCACTTCCCCTCCAGCAACTCTCAAGTTTGCTCTCTGTAGTTAAGAGTTTGTTTTCCAGTTGAACCTTCTTACTCCTCATATCCTACTCCTTTTGCTTGCAACGTTCTCTATTCCTCACCTCTGTTCCTACCTGAACCATCCTGTTCTCCTCTCACTTCATTTGCACAGAATCACACCTTTGCCTGTGAGACTGAAAACCTTCCTCACCACTAAAACCTCTCCAAATCCATCCTCCTAACTCCACCCTTGACTTGTCTCCAGCCTCTACTTTGGTTTTAATTCCTTGGCTTCCAGTGCCCACTCAGCAATAATCTTTGATCAAACCCAGACTAGCTGGGTTCACTGCACATGTGTGGCAGAATATAGGTCCCTTCTGTGCAGTTCTCAAGCAAGCCAATCGAAGGTATTACTATCACAAACAGTTCCTTATTCTCAAATGGACTATGATTCAAAAGTCTATTTGTAAGTTAGTTATTGGGCACTTAGAATCTATTTTCCCAAAGGAACGATGTTACAAATTGTGGTTGGATCCCAGGGCCTGTTAATGCCTATTTAGCCCAGTCGCTAAAATTTATACTGCAGTCTCTTATTTTAATAAAAAACCAATTACTGAAAGTTACAATGGACTTAGCTGTTATGAGGGGCATAGGGAGTTGGGACCGGGAGTTTCATTCCCAGAAAGATACAGAACATTCCAAAATCCTTCATTAGAATTTGCCTGTTAGGCATTAATATGAAAAAAATCTATTTCCAGGTTTTCATACATGTTCTACAATATTATTTTCCTTCACAATTAAAAACACACACGATTTACAGCCAAAGTGAGCAAGTGCAGCTACCGACTGTTGCCATAACCACGCCACTCACTCACCTGTCCCTCACCTGTGCTGTACTGGGAACCCTACATTTCTTATCAGCAAGCTCAGCACTTGCCTTTGCATTCCCAGCTTTTTAAACAAAATCATGTAAACACCACAGACATGCCACCCTAGAGCTCGGGAAATGGTCATCTGTCTGCTCACAGATCAGAGGTTCACCTGAAGTACAGTCGAAGTTGAACCTGCCCAATTTACACACAGCAGATGGGATCCGAAAGGTCGTTCTACTGTTAATCACTCTGGATTTAATAAGCTGGGAAAGATGAAGATTTCTAGAATCTGGATGCCTGTCTACCAATTTGCAGGTAGCAGGAATCTTTCCTCAAAATGAAACCATTCCAGCAACACTGAAATCTGTCAAGGCAGGTGACCCTCTCCCTCCACGAGCTTGGCAGTGTCATAAGGAATTTCTTAGACGCTGAACTAGCAGCAGCTGCCTCAGACCCCACTTTGATGTTCTGCAAATTCCAACAGGCTCAGAGCTGACGATGCTGAAAGCCGGACGGTTCAAGTTTCATGAGCAGCAATTCAGCCAAATCTTACTTTGCCTTCGAGAGCAAACTCCCTTCTCCCGAATTAACCTTGGGCTAATGAGTATTTAACCATAATGCTCATCCTCTGGACCATGGGTTCAAAATGGTTTTGTTGTTCTTCCATTCTAGCCATCTATTTTCTTGTCCCTTGCCAACTGTCAGATGCACCTTCTCTCACCAGTGCGCATTCTCCTGTCATTCCCACCGTCCAGCCTCCCAGACCAGCCACAGTGAACATTCTCCTTATTCCGGCCACTTCCATTTGTTTACTATCATTTTCCTTTCCAATATAATCACACCTGTTTTCTGACGGCATTAACACTCTCAATACTTTTGCATTTATAAACCCTAATGACACAAAAGTTTGTAAAGCTAAAGACAAAGCACAAATCCAGCAAACCCATTCTAGGCAAATAAAAAAGGTGAAGGCTGAAAACAAGATAATTTCTCATGGCCCCTACTGGCAGCTGTTGATGCCAGCAGAACTTATACCTTTTTGCTCTAGATGTTACTTTGTTGTAATCTATGAATATCTCTAAATTTAAAGTTCATTAGAAAGTCAGAGGAATCTCTGTTAAATGTGTAATGTTTCAAGGATTTCCTACGACACTAATAATTCCAAGGAAGATGGGATGCTATCTCACAGGCATCGAGCAAACATTCTTAAGAGATAATCTGGCTTTTTGCCACCAAGCACCCACATACCTGTTTGGTACCCTCAGGTCACTTCTACTGCCACTCCCATCAAGCATTCTCCACACTGGCCATCTCCACCTCCTACAAAATGTTTCTATTTCTGATTTTAAAAAATTGTTTATCTTAGATTACTGAGATTACCCAATTTACTGAATTCTCTGTAACATACAAACTTTAACGGAAATGACGTTTTGTTAATCACCTTCATCGAGTTATAATTAACATACAGTAGAGTTGGGCCATTTAAGTGTACAATTCAATGAGTTTTGGCAAAGGTATGCAGTCCTGTAACCTCCTCCATAACCAAGGCACAGGACATTTCCATCACCCCAAAACGTGCCCTCCTGTCCTCCTGCACGCAATCCCATCCCCCTGCCCCGACCCGGCCCCTGGCAATCATCGAACTACTCTGTCACTAGAGTTTTGCCTTTTCTAGAATGCCACATAAATAGAATCAGACTTTACAGTCTTTTCTGTCTGGCCTATTCACTTAGCCTAAGGCTTTGAGATCTGTCTGGTGTTTCTGTGCTTATCAATTCCTTTTTGTTCCTGAGTCCACTGTATGAATATACCACAATTTGTTGAATTCACTCACCCATTATTACACATTGGGTTGTCTCCAGTTTTAGGATATTATGAATAATTCTAGAAATATTTGTATACTGGTCTTTGCATGGACATATGCTCCTAACTCTCCTGGGTAGATACCTAGGATTGGAATTACTCTGTCAAAACCCCAACAGACACACAGAGCAAGTGTACGTCCAACTTTACAGAGATGGTAAGGCTGTTTCTAACAAAAAGACCTGGTGGTGGCATTTCGCTTTGTTACCAGCCCTGTGTGCATGCTTTGGTTTCTCCTCATGCTTGTCAACACTGACACCATTGGTCTTTCCGATTCTAGCCATTCCCATGGGCGTGCAGTGTTAGATTTGGTAGTTTGCATCTGCATTTCCCAAATGACTAATGCTATAGAGTATTTTCTAATGCTTACAAATTAAATGAATTTGTTTGCTGGGATTTTAAGATGCACGAGTAAGCAAAGTAGAATAATGCGGGTGGTACATGGGGGCCATTCCTGTGCAGGGTGATAACCACTGCGTCCACAGGCGAGCCCCAAGAACCCCTCTTCAGGGGAGCTGCAATATCTTATGTTGCAACTCCTTCTTTTTACCTCTCACATCTCTAAAAGATCTATGTTTTCCTGAAAAGGCATCCCAGGCAGTGTGAGAAGAGCGATGTAGGAGGTGGGCGATATGGAAGAAAACTGGCAGCAGCTGTTAATGAGCAAGTATCATTTATTAAAAAAAGAGAGAGAGAGAGAGACTATTTATTCACATAGCCTCCAGCGCCTAGAAAAAGTCTGAAAACACACAATCACTGCCACTTATTGAAAGACAATTTGACTAACAGTTGTGACTGAGCTCAAGTCCTTGAGGTCAAAAAAGTCCCTGAAACTAAGTACTTTCCTTTTCATGAAGGATATTAAATAGCAAAGCTACTAGGCTTCCTTTATTTTCTTTCAAAAAACTAGATTTTGATTTTAGCACTGGGAATCCTTTTACATGCTAAGTAAATATATCCTTGAATAGCTGTGTACAAGATCTCAAAAATAATTTATATGCTTTAACAAGCATTGCTATTCCAATCTTGATTTTTTTTTTGCAATTTTTTAAAAATGTGGAATTCTTCTTAAAGTAGATAACTCTTTTCCTACAACAAAATGATTTTGCAGTGTGACCCTCCTGCAAGAAGAAAGCAAAATCAGCATTTGTAAGTGATCAGTCAGCTGTTGCATACAATGACCCTCCCATAATTCCACGGAACAGTTGCTTGTCACACATTTGCCCAGACTGCCTCTCTGGGAGTCACTGTATATTTCAGAGAGAGAGTGAATCGCTGCCACGGTTGATATCACACTAACTAGGAATAATTTTACTATGAACATAACCACTTTAGCTTAATTAATTTTCTGACCTTTTGGGATTTAAATTTTTAACATTCGATGTATCAATGAGACAGCCACTGCGCAATTTTTAAAATCTGCTTGGTTCCTGGAGTTATTGTAAAGTCCCCAGACCAAACACAATGGTGACCAAGTTTATAAATTTAAAAAGAAACTACTGCAGAAAATGATCTCTAGACAATTAAAATTTGCAGAGTGCTTTTAAAGACTACGTGATTACGTACGTCAGATACACTTTAGCAAAAGAATATAGAGTGCTACTGATCTCACACAAAAAGATAAACTACCAGCTGCATACTGAAGATCTACATTTTGCTCACAGAGACAAATGCTGGTATCCATTATGTCATCATAGAAAACGTAACATAAGTGATGCAAAGTCATCTCAATTCCTGAACTACTTATTTGCTTAATGACAAAACCAGTTTCTTAAAAAACATATGCTCACTTTTTGAACAACCCCTTACAGATGCCATGCAAAAAAATGAACATAATAATCTTAATTTCCTGCCCTTAAGGACTTAAATTTTAACTTCAATATTTCAATAATACAGCCACTGCACTTACTCCTAAAGTCTTCTTGACTCTTAGAGAAATTACAATGTGTCCAGAATGTGTTTAACTTCTGCAAACAACAAATGAAAACAGTAAAAAAAAAAAAAAAAATCCCAAATCCATGTGTGGCAGCTGCAGGCTGTGTGAGGGAGTAATAGGCATAGGGAAGGTTGCAGCCACATGAAGAATATGCAATCTTGGGCTCCCCACTAGTACCTACTGAAACAAAAAGACTGCACACGAAGGGCTGAGACTGGCCGCCACCCACAGCTCCCAGGCTGCAGCTGAGCCACCATGGGTAAGTTCTGGAAAGCACCTGCCAGCGGGACCTCCTCAATTTTCCTTGAATCATAGACTTGGGGGTACGGAGAGAATGATGTGAGAGCGAAGACCAGCTGTACACAAATCCTCTGCTATGTTGGGAAAAAATCTCATGTTTATGTGGAACACTGTTAGCACATGTAAAACCGGGAATACTTCCTAAATAACAGTCTCCAGTCGGTAAAGCCAGTGGCATACTTATTACATAGATACAGACTTTAAAAATAAAACCAAATAAATAAGCAGAAAGTGTAGAAAAAGTCCCATTTCCGCTGGAGACCGCCACGCTGACAGATGAGCAAGGAGGAACTCTCAGCACATAAAACCGGCCAGAAGGCTCCCCCAGGTGTGCCTAATCCATAACCAGCTAGGGTAGGTGAGGGCAGGCTCAGGGTCAGGCTGGAATACACTTCAGCATTCTCTTCTCTACACAGACTGCCCAGGATTCAAGGTTACGGAGACAGAAGTTTACATTGAACCATGAGAGACTGTGGACTCTGGAAAACAAACTGAGGGCTTCAGAGGGGAGGGGGGTGGGGGATTGGGATAGGCCGGTGATGGGTATTAAGGAGGGCACGTATTGCATGGTGCACTGGGTGTTATATGCAAGTAATGAATCATAGAACATTGCATCAAGAACTGCGGATGTACTGTATGGTGACTAATATAACAAAATAAATATTATTAAAAAAAAGTTTACATTGAAATATAGAGGAAAAAAATCCTTTACTTAACCTTTAGCCATTAAGAGCCTATAACGTGCACAGGTTTCTAGGGGTGGAGAGGCCCCCCAGAGAAGGAAAGAGCGCAGGGAGGGGGCACACAATAGCCTGAAACCGCTGCATGCCTGGCACAGAGCAGCAATACCTTAGCCGGTGCTGATGCCGGCCCGGAAGGCGAGAGGAAGCCCAGGCACAGCTCGGATGGTACTGGGGGCGGGAGCCTGGGCAGACAGCAGGCAGGACCGGAACCCTGTGCACAGGGAGCCAGCAGAGACTCCGGTGTGTACGAATACCTCACTCAGATGTTCATATATGGAAGCTCAGCCACCAATAGTAGAGATGACGGATTGGACTAGGAGACAGACTGGCAAGAAGATGATGAGTCTAACCGCTGACTGGGATAATAGAGACAACACCAAGAAATGCATTTCAGAAGAAGGAGACGCAGTGCCTGGTGAATGGTCGGAGGGTGAGAGAGGATACGGGGATAAGTAGTGTCTGGCCTGGTCAGGGAAGGAGGCCCGTTGCTGGGAAAGGGACAGAGGAGGACGGGTTGGGGGGGGAGAGCCTGTGTTTGGGAGTCAGAAGATATTTCATTTTGACTTTGCGTCCAGAGAGTCAGCTCTTTGGTTCAAGAGCAACCTACCATTCCCTGCGAGACTGGTGAGGAGGCCTGGAGGGACAGTGGGGGATTAGGGGGCCTCTCGGGCCCTGGACCACCCGGCGCTGCTCTCTGAGGACCCTGCTCCTCAGAAGTCCCTCCGCCTCCTGCGCCCCCATCCACGTCTGCAGAGCTCTGAGTGAACATCCGGCAGCCATCCCTTGTCCTTTGTGGATCATATAACCTCTCAATCAATGCTGGTTGAAGAATGGAAAAAGAAACCATTTGGGTAGTTTCCTTACCACTCCCTCTGGGTGAAAAAAGCAAACAAACAAATCACTCAGCATACAGCAGGTGCTGAGAAAATGCTTGCCACCCCTTGTCTGGGGAATATTTGCTGCTTCCTGAACTCCTGACCCTGGCAGAACAATCGCTCACTGTCTGTGGTGAATCCTCTCTTTTCTGCTTCTGCTGGTCTCTTCTGCACATCACGGCACTCGCCTCATGACAATGGCCTTCTATTCATATTTTGTAAAGTATCTGAGACCTCAGCTTGGTGGACCACTCACACAGTGAGTAGCCATGGGACGCCCACGGCGAGGACGCCGCCATGCGCAGAACGGCAAAGGCCCTCTCTCAAGCAGCTTACGTGCTGGTGAGGAGACAGGTATGAAGCAAACAGATACCTGACACATGCCGCGTGTTACGTACCATGGAAGAAAGGCAGGTAGGGTTTAGGAAGGAGTCCATCAGGAACTGGACAGGACGGGTCTCAGACAGGAAGACCAAGACTGGCTTACGAGCAGAAGTACAATAGTTTGTGCTTAAGTGGACAAAAGGTCCCAACGGTCAATTTGGGTGGCCAGGAAATCAATAGGTTGAGTTTAGGTAATTCATCCCATATTTAAAAAAAGTGTTTGTAGCCAAAATTTAAAAGCCAGATGATGTCACATGAAAAATTTGATACCCAGCTTTTCTTGAAAAATTATAGTACCTGGGAAACTTAAACCAGTGTTCCTGCAAAGCAACACCCAGCTATACGTAACAAA
This sequence comes from Ursus maritimus, assembly GCF_017311325.1. Lineage (NCBI taxonomy): Eukaryota > Metazoa > Chordata > Mammalia > Carnivora > Ursidae > Ursus > Ursus maritimus. The sequence goes on along the minus strand of NW_024423344.1, from coordinate 6,376,201 downwards.
TACACGCTGGCCACAACGCCTCCCAGTCCGAGCCCCTCGCCAGCGCTNGAATGCCGAGTATCACTGGTCACTGCGCATGTGCTGCTCTGTTGCTGTGACACACCCGTCCATTAAAAGTGGGAATAAAACTTACCAGGGCAGGCCAGAGCTTCCTGGTGAGGGGGACACAGAGCTCCGTCAGCATTCTCACCATGTCCCTGGCCTGCGGGCCTGTGCCATAGCCTCCCAGCTTGGTGAATGCAGTATTCCTTAATTTCTAATGGGACACAACTCGGGGTCCTACCAGAGCTCCGCCCAGATTCTCATTAGGGTTGTCATGGACTGCTAATACAGGCATGGTGTCAGACCCTTTATTTTACCTAGTGGCTGAAGGTTCAGTCCCTAAATTAAACTAGTAATACTGAGAAAACATACAAATTCCCAGATTTAAAACCCAAATCTATCCAGAGGAATGAAGATTTCCTGAAGCTTCTTAAATTGCTTTCTGTAGAGATTTCACCTTTAACACACAAACACACACACACACACACACACACACACACACACACACAATTTTCCAGATGGCTAGCATTTCTACAGGGAACAATCAAGTGTCAGCTTTAGTATTGAAAATGTTGAATAAGATGGCATATTGGAGGGAATTAATAACTTCAAAGGTGCCAATGAGAACTTCTTTCTTCATACATACATTTTTGGGCTCCTAAGCCTTAGTGGTAAATGCTTAAGAGAAGAGATGAAAAGCTATTGAGAAAAAATATATATATATACACATATACATGCACATATATATATATACATATACATACACAATGTGTTTGATATACTAGAGAAAAGGCATAAATATATAAAATATTTATAAAATATATATTATATACTACACCAAATATGTGTGTATATATGCGTGTACCTATATATATATAATACATACATATATATGGGTGTGTGTATAATATAAAACAGAAACCAACCACTTTGATGAACCTTAAGAAATCAAACTCAATTCTACAAATGCTATGCTGTTACATGCAGGTGATATTCAAAGTACTGGGAACAAAAAGACGGAGAACCCCCTTGCCTTCCACCCCAGGCGCACATGAATGAAAAAACAGGCTAAATACTATTATGGAAGACTGTGAAGAAAAGAACAACAATGTACAAGACGGAGACACAGATTCTAACAGGGGAAGGGGAAGGAGCAAGGAATACTACCAAAAGGAAAAGGTAATATGGAATGTTTAGCAGAGGTTAGGGAGGATCAAAGGGCACTCTGTCAAAGAAGACAATTACGCAAAAGAACTGCAGCTTGACCACTGTCCTCACCTGTTGATGTATAGACGAGGAACACCTAGAGACACTCAGGGAAGCTGGGCTGGGGACAAGGAGGAAATCCTGCATTAAGAAAACTCTTTCTGAATCTTATAAGAAAAACGATTCAGGGCTCAGTCCAAGGACTTTTCCTACCTGTATCTTTGGGGATCTCAGCTGGTCTTCTGTCCTTAAATCCATTAGACTCACAAATGTGTATTTCTAGGTGGAACCTCTCCCCCAAATTCCAGACCCGAATATCCATGACCTAAGTTGGTATCTCCAGTTGGCTGTCTTGTAAGGCACTGCAAATATATCATGTCCACACTGAGCTCCTGATTCCCTCCTTCCCAAGCCTGCTGTTCCCTGTATTAAATCCTTTGAGAACACCAACAATGGGGACACAGCAGGGACAACTCCAACCTTCCAGATACTCAAGCCAAAAACATGGTGGTTATTTTTTTTCCAGATTTTATTTATTTATTTGAGAGAGAGCACGAGCAGGGGGGAGAGGGAGAAAAAGGCTCCCCACCAAGCAGGGAGCCCAATGTGGGGCCCGATCCCAGGACCCTAAGATCATGACCTGAGCCAAAGGTAGATGCTTAACCAAGTGAGCCACCCAGGCACCCCTATGGTGGTTATTCTTATTCCTTTTTTGCACACCCTAAATAATCAATCCATCATCCAACAATGTCACCTGTGTCTTTGAAATACATATAGAAGCTGGCCACGTCTCACCAGTGCCCTGCGAAAGCCACCCCCAGACCATCACAGCAGGCTCCTGAACTGCGTCCCCTCTTCCACCCTCCCCCCACGCCCACCCTGTGCTCTTTTCCTAACATAACAGAGTCCTGGGAACAAGAAGGGCAGATCCTGTCACTCTGTTCAGTCTTCGGAAGCTTCTGAAGATCCAAAGGGCCTTACCATGCCCCATGGGGCCCAGCACCCCCTCTGAGCATGCTCGGGCCACCGGCACCCACTGACATCTTGGTGTTACTCCAACACACCCTCCTGCTACCTTCCAGCCCTTAACACTAGAATGCTTAGCGGAAGCAACAGGTTTCCAGTGGCTCCTCCCCTCTTCTCAATGTCACCCTTCTCAATGACCCTACTTGAAATCATACTCCCCTGGGCACACCCATTTCCCGCTCCTGCTTTATTTCCCTCAGGGCACTTATTTGTCCAAATTTTTCTTGAGTAAAAGGCCATGGGAAGCTGGGGGACAAGTGCAGACACCATGCCAACACCCACACCTATGGCAAGGCCTGAACTGAGGAAGCGACAGGACTGAAGACTTTTCAGGGGTAGAATGTACAGGGTTTGGTGACAATGTGAGGGTCATACATGGGGGCTGGTAGCATGGGCAAAGCTTGACAACCTTCATGCATATGGACAAAGCCAGGGGGATGAGGGGTGGGGAGGACACAGCAGTTCAATTTCTGAGCATGTTAATTAAAAAAGGCCCATTAACATATGTATTACTATGCCCTTCTCAGATATAGCTCAAAGCCTAATAAACTCCTCCAAGAAAATTGCTAAGGTTTAAGTTACTCCTAAATTTCATAACCCCAAAGACTCACAAGGGCTCAAATTCACTAGGTATAAAGGCTTCAGGTAACACTCCATCCTCCAGAAAAACAACAACAAAAAAAAATTGCAAACACCAGAAGAATGTGGGAAATGATGATTTGCAGAAGACCAGAGTGTCTCTAGTGCTTGAAACTATGTAGAGAATAAAAAAGAAGTGGCTCTGTTCTCCAGACTTACATTTAATAGGTTCTAAATCCAGCACAGATTTGACCTTTGCTTTAAATAGATTTTCTTGGAGAGGAGGGAAGAAAACATTGATTCATCCGAGACTCCTGAACAACCTACTGTTCACATTAGTTGAAATAAAGTCTGCTTTAAATCAGAATTCTTGAGACACAGAAATAAATATACCAAGAGGTTTCTAATTCTATGCTTTCGCCAGCTGATTATTTTCATTCACAACAGTGGACGAACTCGATATGGTCTTTCCAGAAGAAGGCCCATGGCCACAGAGAGAGCACACAGAGGAATCAATCAGATCAATGCCATCCGGGTTCAGACTTCAGCTTGTCTTGCGATCAACACTTTGAATAGAACAAATACGAGAAGTACGTGAAATGGAGATGACTTTTTGGGGGTTTCTAAAGCCCATGTTAATTTAGCAACATTTGAGGAATAAGGGAAACCTAGGAGCAAAAATGTTTCCAGTGAGACTGAAAAAGGTTAAACCAGATTATTCAATACCAGGATTGTTCACTCAGGAAACGGGAAACATACAAGCTTTCCCACTCTGCTAAACACAGTCATCAAGATCAGTGCCACAGATTTAAGGGCTAATTAGGCAGTTAATGTATAATCCTGGCCCTAAACCTTCTTAATCTATTTGTTAGCAATTCTGAGTGTTTCCCTGCTCATTTTAAACCATAGTCAGAAGACAACTGAAGAGACAAAACACAAATCTACATCAAACAGAGGTATGCCTTACTATCTATTTGCTTCTGAGGAAGAATTTGAAAATGTGCTTTGGGTACCAGGTAGATAAATGACCTCAGGGCACCAGACAGGTAATAAAGGTACAGCTGCAACATTAAGGAGCATGGGGTCTGTAGCCAACTGGGAAGTGTCTGTCCCACCTACCAATATTCACAGTGCTATCCAAACACGACACTACTGCAGGCTGCATTTGGCCCACTGACCATCAATTTGACACAAAAATCAAGCATGATCAGAGACTCACAATTTAAAGAGGAAATGATAATTTATATGGCATTTTCCCAAAATGGTGACCATTTCTTTTTTTTTCTCCTACGCAAGCTAGTGTGTCTTATTTGTTTATTTTTATTAAGTTTTAAATTTTAATTCTATAGTAAAGTTAACACAGAGAGCTCCATTAGTTTTAGGTGTGCAGTACAGTGATTCAACAATGTCACTCAGTGTTCATCATAATAAGCGTACTTGTTTTCTCTGAACAACGAACATCACAGCATGCTTTCCGAGACGCCACCACCTGTAATCACATGTCACTCTCTTATCGATTATAGGAAAGGAATGCTCTCTGGGCAATTCAGTTGAGATGAGGACTCATACCTATGGTTATTTCAAAGTTCTAACGTCAAGAATCAAATACAAATCTGTAGACCGAAACAATGAATAAACACACAAACTAACACACATACCCACCCACAAAAGTACACACTAAATCCAGAAGTACATTACTCTCCCACCAAATCAAGCATTTTGAGAATCTAATGTGTAGAGAAGACTTAACCATCACCAGGACCAACCGTGGTCCATATACCCAGGCCTGATGTGTAGACAGAGTAGAAATCGCTCACCTACACTCTCAAGCAGAGCCTCACCTTGGAAATTGCAGTGCCCACCAGCTTCATGCCAAAGGGCAATGTGTTCACACAGAGCCTCCCTCCTAGTCTTTTTGTCTACTTCACCCTACACATGTTACTAAAATAACCTCAAATTGTACTATTAGCACATCATTTTTCTGTTTGTGGTCTTTTGCTCTCAATTTATGTCCTATCAAATGAAATATTTGGAGATCAATTTAATGTTTCCTCTTCTTGTTTGTTTTATGGTTTACAGTATTAAAGCTTCCAACCTTTTATAGCAAATAACCACAGAATCTCTCTCTTGTTGCATTAAGAATTTCTCCTTTAAGTCCAAGGGAAGACTATTAGGTATAAAAGAAAGTCATAAGTGCGCATGAAACCAGCCAGAAGGGACCCGGCCCGTACCGCCGACCAGCCCTGAGCTCCTGGCCCCGTGAGAGCACTACCTCATATTCCTTAAGTAACTTACCCATCTACTGTGGGGAGAAAGCTTTAATGTTGCTGTAAACCAATACACACATGTGAATCCTCAAAGCAGGCCTCGCAGTATAAGAACTTTCGGGAAAGACACCCTGCAGCTGAGAACCAGGTTCCACGTTCCTTAGGGTGTAACCCAATCGGCCAGCCTGCACAAACTCACCAAAGGACTGCTTGCTGAAGAAACCAAGCAGAGGAACGTAGCAAAGGGTGCGGGCCTCATCACCCGCAGTATGCCCCATGGAGGGAAAATAACCCTCAATAAAGAAGGTGGGGAAAATTACTCTTGTATGAGTTTTAAGGGTTTCATGACAGATGAAGAGAACTGTGGCCAATTAAAGCAGCAATACAACTAAGAAAAACAACTGTCGGCTGGCAAGCCAGGCTGCTCCAGTCACTCCGTCTGGAAGGTGATGAGGGTCCCAGAGCCAGACTATGGGAAAGGATTTCGTTCCTGATTATCACCTCTCAAAACTAGAAGGTGTTTGGAGAGACTATGGAAGAAGGATCCAACTGACAATAGGAGCCCACAGGAGGGTTGAGAAGAAACAGACTTTGGAAATGGAGCGTGGCTGATACCAACCTCACTAAATCTAGTAGCTTCACTAAGGCTCCATGGCCCTTCTTACTAATAGAGTCTAAGTTACAAGGAGTGGCAATCATTCTTTTTTTCAAATTTCACTTCCCTTCAGCTAGAGTTACACACATACAGCTTCACACGGAAACTGATATGTGGTAATTTTGCTTCATTTTGATGTTTTTCTTCTAGGCGCTAGCCAAAGACCAGAGTGTTCTTTGGGGCCTGGATTATATCCAAACACAGTCACTTGGTAAAGACTCATTCTTCTATCAGAAGGTGAACCAGATCATATCCGAAGCAGTCGGTCCAAAGTTTTCCTCCATTCCCATCTGTTTTAAACGGTACACAAGAATGCAACCCCCGAGGTTTCCTTTTTCCAACCTCTTAGATCACTGTTTTCACACATCTTCAGCAAATAAATCATTCCGAGGTGTTCTCAAAGACTTGTTTGCTTTGTTTTGATAAGGGGTAGGAGGGAGGTAAAAAAGCAAAAAATTAAATACTTGTATCTACGGAGGAGGAGGAAACAAACCTGTCCACAAGTTCACATTGGCACTCTTTCTCTTTTCCACCAGAAGCCAACTGCCATTCCTGTAACAACACTGGAAATTGCACGAAGGGCTCCCTGCAGGCTTCCTTCCCTGGCAATGGGCTGAGTGACAGGAACCACTGCCCTGAACCCCACAGCAGTCAGGACTGGAGGAATAAACACAGGTCATGGCACTACCCAAAATTATGTACCTGTCAACCTCTGCAAAAATTAGGAGTGTGGAAATACCAAAGTAAACACTAAGTGAGGGGTGCACAAACATTTCATTCCGCCTCCAATATGGGGAAAATCTTCTAAAACATTAGCACTAATCCCAAATTCATTTCTGATGCAGGAGCTCTAGGGTAACAGATTAAAGACGTTCATTTTCCTCATATCCAAACTGTCTGGAGTCTTGGGAGAGAAAGGCAACCGAACCCTGCAGGGCCTTCTGCCACCTCCCTGCCCTCAATTTTGGTTAAGTTGAGCACAACTTTTTCTTTCTTTTTACATTTTTCCCCAGTTTCCCAATCTTCAAAGACTCTCTTCTCCAGAAAGCAGTCTAGGATTTCCAGTTTTTATGGACACCCTTGCAAAAGGAATCAGTCACTTTAATACCAACTGTTTCTCTCTCTTCAGAAATATGTACTAGGGCATACTGCTTGAGTGCATTCTCTGCAATGAGAATTAAGGCAAGGAGTGGTTGGCACATTGAACCCATTCAACCTGAAGACTGCTGTCCTATTAAATGCACAGGGCCCCTTGTATAATACCTGCAAAAGAAACCAAATGTCCATACCAAGTGCAACCTAAACCCAAATAGCCAGGAACTAACAGACCAGAGATGAATAAAACCTGGAATGCAGATAGTGCCTCATGATGATGGTGAAAATCCCCCACTACACTTTCGAAGAAACTGAGGTACGGACAGCTCATGGTGATGTAGCCAGTTAGTTGTGGAGGCTGCAGAACACTCCCCTTATCTAGAGGCTTTTAGCGCTCAACATTGTTTTCCTTACTCCATCTCTCTCCGCTGTTCTTCAAATCTTGAGCCATATCTCACAGCACCTTGGTTTCCATGACCTTCATTTTCACTTCCCTTTAGCCACTATCAGTCTCCCAGGGCTGCCATAACTGACCATAAATGAGACAGCTGAAAACAACAATAACAAAATTATCTCCGTTCTCAGGGCTAGAAGTCTGAATGCTAGGTGTCAGCAGGGCCATGTTCTCTCTGAAACCTGTAGGGGAGAATACTTCCTAACCCCAGCCCCTTCCTACCTTCTGGTGAGTTGCAAGTCAGGCTTGCAGCTACAGTGACTTCCGTCTCTGCCACCACTCCCTCCCTTATGTGCATGCATCTTGTCTCTTCTTGTGAGGACACCAGTCATTGCACAGGGCCTGCTCGACTCCAGCATGACCTCATTTTAACTAATTACATCTGCAATGAACCTATTTACAAACAAGGTCACATTCTAAGGCCCAGGGGATTAAAACTTCAACATATCTTTTGGGGTGAGCACAACTTAACCCATTAAAGCCACACAATTAGCACAGTCATACCCAAGAAACTATAACATGAAATTTCCCTTTTGTTCCCTCTTACTCAATTTCTTCTACCCCCTTCAACACTGCCTGCCTTGTTTTCAAAATGCGTTTTGTTCCATAAGCCACTGAAGACTTACTCTCAGGTCTTTCTTGGCTTGGCCTACCTCTCCAGCTATGCTGGATTTCACAGATACTGATGCTGTCCTGATCCCCTTGACCTTCTGTTATTTCAACATTTCCTAATACACCATCAACAATCTGTATTCTCAACTCACATTGTCAATCTACAGAGCATCAAAGGAGAAAGACACTAGCAATATCAACTGGTCCTGTTTAATATCACTTGACCTGAAAGGGCCCAGGATAATAACCCTGAGTCAGGCCTCCCTTGATCTTCCTCACAGTGACCTCAGTTTCAGATCATTCATTCATTCAAAAGAATATTTACAACTATTTACTGTGTGCATCTAAGCATTTAAACTTACGTTCAAGATTGATAGTACACAAGATAATACAATTCCTCCTTCCCAGAATGAAGCATATATCAGGAATATGAACAAGTAAACATGTAGTGCTAAGTGCCATGATTCAGGCAGGTAAGGAAGCTACAGATGCATCAAGGAAGACTTAACACCAAAGGAAGTTAAATTGCATCCTCTCCCTCAAGAGTCTGATCTGACTCTGGCCTTCTTCTGATACTTCTGCCTTGGTGACGGCATTCAATTCCAAAATTGCCGACACTGCTTCTAGTGGTTGGCACTCAACTCCAGCCTTCATTTTTCCTCTGTGCTTCCAACTAGACTTCTCCCGGCTGTTTCTAGAAGGATGTTCCAGCAGTACCTGGAACTCAGTAAGCCCAACACAGAGACCATCCCCTCGACTGCCAGTCTTTCCCTGCAGTACTATCTCACTACCACTATGTTCTCAGTCTTTCAAACTTGGAATCCTGGTATCCTTCTTCTCTTTCATCCTGCTGCCTCACCCCTGTGCTTAACTGGTTTCCTAACTGGTTTCCAAGTGCAAGTTTTAAATTCTTACTAGAAAATTTTACATCCAGGGATGCCTGGGTGGCTCAGTCAGTTAAGCGTCTGCCTTTGGCTCAGGTCATGATCCCAGAGTCCTGGCGTCAAGTCCCTGGTCGGGCTCCTTGCTCAGTGTGGAGTTTGCTTCTCCCTATCCCTCTGCCACTCCCCCTGCTTGTGCTCTCTCTCTCTCTCTCTCACAAATAAAATCTTTAAAAGAAAGAAACAAATAAACAAGAGATGTAAAGTTTTCTTTCGTTCTTTTTTTTTTTTTCATTGCCATAGCCTGGGCTCATGTTCTCATTAATTTATTGTGTTTATTGTAAAGATATCTTCACCAGCTTTCCTTTGCTCAGATCTCTACCCAATGCAATCCAATTTATAAGTAACTTGAATTTTTATAGCATGTTAGAGCTTATAAAATGTTTTCACAGAACTTGCTTTTCATCCCCACATCAGCCTACCCTGATTGATAAAGAATTACTCTTCTCAGAAATGACCTGAGAGGTTAAGTGACTTGCCCAAGAGCAAGTAGTGGCAGAGCAACCATTCATTCAATACTGATTTCAAATGCAGAGCTCACCAGCTACACTGCTGCCAAAATCATCTTCCCAAAGAGTATTTCTGATTCTTTCTATAAAACATGTGTTCAAAAGGCAGCCACTCCCTGGGAGATGTCGTCTAGAGATGGCTACAGAGGCCCTCACCTCTACTTGGTTCCACCAGCCCTGCCCTCCTGCCTCGGGAGAATCCCTTCCACTGGAGCTGCTGTGAGGCCAGAGACAGGGCTGGGAGGGAAGTGCCAGTAGCTGAACCAGCGACGTTTACTTTGGCACCTTGGGTCTAGGTAATTCAATAAACTCAGCAACTCTCCAGTGGGGCCTTTTAATTCCATAAACTCAGCAATACTCCCAGCCACATACACCCCCTGCTGCCAGCCCAATCACTAAGGACCTCTACCTTTCTCCCCCAACCCCTCCATTCATTGCTGAAATTACCGCCCTAGGCATGGATATCTGTTTGGCACCATACTCCATGACTACTCAGTTTGGTGACATCAACCTTCCGCACACAGGCAACAAACATTTAAGAGCAATCCAGTCATCATCAAGGGTTTTGCAGGTGCTAGGAACACAAAACTGAGGGCCAACTTCTTGCCACCATGAACTACCTGTGACTCCATTTCCCTATCCACTGCATCCTGTGGAACCTGAGCTGCCGTGGGTCATCTTCTCTTCATCTGAAACTTCTTTTTTTTTTTTTTAAGATTTTATTTATTTATTTGAAAGAGACAGCCAGCGAGAGAGGGAACACAAGCAGGGGGAGTGGGAGAGGAAGAAGCAGGCTCCCAGTGGAGGAGCCCAATGTGGGGCTCGATCCCAGAACTCCGGGACCACACCCTGAGCCGAAGGCAGACGCTTAACGACTGAGCCATCCAGGCGCCCCCATCTGAAACTTCTTAAATCCCTGCATCATGGTCATGATTAAAATCTGACTTGCCCTCAAGGCATCATTTGTCTCATACCCCTGTATCATGTTCTGTCTCTCTTGCACTTCCTCTCTTCTTTGTACCAGATCAGTGCGGTGATCCCTCCAGAATCTTTGGACCTCTAAACTCCCATCATCACCTCTCCTCATTTTCAAGAACACGTTTGTCCACTAACACCCTTGTCCCCATCTTCTTTGCAATTATTGAATCAACTCTTTCATGTTCTCTCTTTAAAGACAGAGGAAACTAAAGATCATTAAAGATGGTTCAATTCTAACATTGACCAAAGACCATGTGAAGACACTTTCTTATATAAATCCCTAAGAGAGGATACAGGCCACCTGTCTCTCACCTTCCCTATATTCAGCTTATCCTTCACCAGAGATCCTCTATACTCCCCAAATGATCTTCACATTCACATATTTTCCCAGAACCTTCTACCACCTCCTGCCTATTGGAACACCATTCATTCTTCAAAAAGAAATAAAATGCCTCTCCTCTTCCACCAAGCCTACCCTGAGCACAAGGATTTTTCTGAAAACCTTCCAATCAATTATATTCAATCTGTACAGATAAGCAAGATTTGGGGAAGCTTGGAAGCCAGGCTAAGGGGTTCACATTTAAGCCCTAAGAAAGAGGAAACTCTTAGGGGTGTTAGACCAGCATTGCTCAATAGAACTTTCTGTGATGATGCAAATGTTCTTCTGTACTGTCCACATGTGGCTCCTCAGCACTTGAAATGTGGCTAGTACAATGAAGAAACAAAAATTTTAATTTTATTTAACTTAATTGAAATAGCCACATGTGGCTAGTGGCAACCATAGTGAGCAGATTTCTAGGCTAAGTTGATGCCATTATAGAAGAGTGTTTAGAAAGGTGAGTCTGATGTAGTAGGGATAGAAGAGAGTGTGCTGGGAGCACAGTAATAGAAACTAGCTAGCTAGGAATCCGTGGCAGTGATCTGGGTGGGAGACTTTCCTTTCTCTTGAAAGGAGAAGAAATACATGACTCTGCCCTATCACCAAAGCACTAGGAAAAGAAAAGCACACACACAAAAAAGGAGTTAGAGGCTATCTAAATCCCATTTGAAAAAATAAAACTACAGAAGACACTTTTTTGTTTGCAAGTTTTAACTTGTCAAATTGAGTTTCCTATTGAATATCGACCATAGTTTCATCAAGTCAAATACAAAAATAATTATTTTCTCGAGAAAAAATGCATAAAATGTAAAATAATCATTTCATATGCTATCTATTTTTTCCTTTTCACCTTGGCAAAATTCAAACTTTCCGTTCAGGCACACATAGAACAATAGGTTTCTGATGGAGCACAGTGAGTCTGGGGAGAGACAGAAGGCTGTTACGATATGCACACATAAAATAAACCTGTTGCCAGGGAAATGATTAAAATGTCCTAAGGTAGAATTCACGTGTGGTCTCTGAACCAGATTAGATCTCACCCTTCTAAACAGAGCCCTGAAATGACTTGCTTGTTTCCTTTCTCTCCTCCACCTCACACAGTGGTCTGTACCTTTCCAACACAACTCAACTCAGAGGGCGAGCTACTGAGGAGAGCCAATTTAGAAATAGCTAAGCCAGGTGGGAAAAAAACAATCTAGTTCATCCTTCCTCAGATACCTGTGAAATGTAAGGATGTTTTAAGATATGTTTAAGCTCTCAAGTTAGAAACATGTTCCTTAATTTGAAATTTCAATCCTCTGATCTGTACTGCCTATCAGATTATCTTATAATCATTACCAACTTGTCAGAATATCTATCCTCCAAGGCAATACTGGTTTTTAAATAAATAGATAGGTTAATTAATCATATCAATTTGATTTATATAATATAAATCAAAGGGAAAAAGCACTAATTGGGGGATTTCCACTTAAAATGTTCTTTTTTGATGAAAGGTTCAGCATAGGGAATACAGTCAATGGTATTATAATAGTTATACGATGACAGAAGGGAGTGCAGCATAATGTGTAGACTTGTCCAATTACTATGTTGTACACCTGAAAGTAATGTAGCATTGTGTGTCAACTACACTTTAATGAAACAAAGTAAATGACAAAATAAATTAAATGTTCTTTTTTGAGGCCTATCAATCCACTGGAAGCATCTGGCCTGCCTGCCTCCTAAAGGTGAGCTTACCCAACTCATGGACTCCAGCAGAGCCTGGGGAACTACTTCCAACACTCTTCCAAATACTGTCATTCTCTCAAATATACTCGTCAGAGCAAAATTATTGCCCACATCTTCTAAATTTGTGCACATGATCTTGTTCCATAATCCTTCCCTACGTAGAGTAGAATGATTTCACATTCTATCAAAAACACACAAGACATTAACTAGAAACAGTTGTGTCATCACATTTCCCAAAATATTGAAATGAGAAGGCTACTTCATGAGGCACATAACTTCCACATAGTTGCCAGCAACTGAAAATAATTGGAGGTGTTTCCCAAGGTGCCGCTCTGCACCTGGTCCGATCTGTTTCTGTCTGTCCTGTTCTACAGCTCTCCTATCGACCAGGCTTGACTTCAACAGCATAAATGTGTAAACACAGGATGCCCTCTGGAAAGGAAGAATGTGAGACATTTTTAAGCATTTGAGATTGACAACTGCGGTACAGTGGCCCCGGAGAAATTTAACTTGGCTTCTGCTCAGCCACCTGGCATTACAGGTCACGCAGTGCAAATCCTAAGGACAAAGCCAACATGACAGACATGTACATTGTTGCCATTCCCAAAATTCTGTCCCGCTAGGGCCTCTCTGTCACCTCAAGAGGACCGTGTCTCCTTCATATGTTCACCTTTTCTTATAAAACCTGAACGCTAACAAGCTGGCAAGCGCACTTCAGGGGAGCGATCAGAATTTAGGGACAGAGGAGTGAAAAAAAGCAGGATCACCCCATTTGGTTACAGAATTCTCCCATGAAAACAGAGAAGTAAAGAGAAAAGGGAAAGAATAAAGCATCTTTTCAGGCTGCCTTATATTCACTTGGTGACTGCAGTTTGCTTTTCAATTACTCAGAAGAATAATTCGTGAATCTGGTATGTGCAAAAGCTCACTAGTGGGGCACCTGGGTGGCTCAGTTGGTTAAACATTCAACTCTTGATTTTGACTCAGGTCACGATCTCAGGGTTGTGGGATAGGGCCCCAAGCCAGGCTTAGCATGAAGTCTGCTTGAGATTCTCTCTCCCCCTCTGCCCCTGCCCAACCCTCACCCGCTGCCTACTCCTAGCCCCCCACCTGCATGCACACACATGCTGTCTTAAATAAATAAATAAATAAATAAATAAATACATAAATACATAAATACATAAATACATAAATACATAAATACATAAATACATAAAATCTTTAAAAAAAAAAAGCTCACAAGTAAGATCACCTTCAAGAGGCCAGAAAAAACTAATGTAGACTGGGTTTAAGCCCACAACCAACTGCTGGCTTCCCCAGGGCTCCCAGTTCAATTCTATTCGCTATTGTAGTCACATTGTAATTCTGAAAAATTATTCAAGTTTCACTTTCTTGGTAGCCAAGACATGGGAAGAAACGTACTGGTGAGGACTTAGGGGTGGGGAGAACAGGTCAAT